>NC_057937.1:53078843-53678843 GCF_018555375.3 Anguilla rostrata
TTTTTTGCGTTTACTTATGAATCACTCCTTCAAAAGCCTACCCGTGAGTATTGTTTGTTTTGGGGTTTTTTTCCATTCCCATCAGCCTTCACTACCATCGGTTTCTCTGGTCCATTCATAACGCATCCTGTTGCTGTTTCTAGGATACTGTCTGTGCTGACCATTATCAGACGACACAACTGGGCAGACAAAACAAAAGGAATATCTGCCAACGAATAAATTCTGTGTGTGTGCCTGTGCTTGATTTATGGGCTCATTAGCGCCAAAAAACCAGTACTGCTTATTGTCAGCTGGAACACACATTATGAATTCAACTGTCAGCCGATCAGGGATGGTTTTACTAGGAGGTAAAGTGCTGTACACAGCCATTTCAGGGCATATTTGTCCCTTTTAAAACTCAGACACGAAGCTCTACCCACAAATAAAAGAAAGGCCTAAATTGATTGAAAGTGTTGATTTTTATTTATTTATTTTTTAAATCAGTTTTGCATAAAACTATGTTGGTGAAGACAAAAGCCAGTACATTCAACTGGATTTCAAGTGGACTACAGACTCTTGCCCCAGGTGCCAGATGGCTAGGCCCAAAACCAAAAGAGAACCTTAGAGAATCAGGCTCTTTATTTTTGTAAAACCATTATGAGGGGAGGGGGAGGCAGCTAAAAGCACATTGGGCATAGGATTGTCAAGGGCCTTGAGTGGGGGAAAGGCTCTTCCTCAATGATATATTTTATTATCTTATAAGGGGAAGGATAGTGGAAGCCTACCCAAACAGAACCCTGTGATGCGTATCCTGCCTAAACTCCTTCACCACATTTCTGTGCCCGTCTGAAAGCATCGCTTTGTTGACGAGCCAGCTGAGGCCATCATCAAACACACCCCAAGCATGCACCAGGGGTTTGTGCCTCAGCAAAGGCCTGGCTCAATACAGTTCAAAGTCCTTTGAAAAAATAAGAAGATCCCACCAGACAAAGACAAGTCCAAGGCTTGTTTCCACCATTCCACCATTGACATTCTAGCCCTTCTTCTCTATGGACCCAAGGACTCAAAAATCAACATTACATGTGATTGGGCAGCATCAGTCAGTTAAATGTCTGCCCTTGTTTGCAGGACAAATGGGACCCATTATTATACTTACATGCACACATGTCACAGGTGTATAAAAATGAAATACTTCTGAAACCTGTTTTTCTGTAAATATCGGGAGACCGTGGAAGTTCAACAGCCAGCTGAGCTGACACACACAGACCTGCACTAGACCCCTTTCCCTTTCTCACAAAAGAGATCATGCCTGATAGTAACTTTCTTGTCTTTACTTCGAAAGAAAAGGATCCTGACTTGGTACAGTCAATTCCCCACATAATATTTTATAGCCATTTAATACGTACCGTAAAGACCAGGGCAAGCAAAGGCAATGTCTTCCACATCACTTAACAAACACTGGCTTTTTCCTCCATGTGCAAAGGCTTGTGTTGAACATGACGTTATCGATGCCAGAAATGGTTTTGGGATCTGTGCCATGAACATAGTTGATTTGCCGCATATGTAAACATATGTTTAGTGCGATTTCTGGGTCAGAGTACGTTTGTGTGCACGGTTCCTTTAGGCTCAGCACAAAAATTATACTTGTTATTTGGGTCTTTGTGAATTTCTTCCTATTCTTTCAATAGTATGTGTGTGCGTGCATGCATGTGTGTGAGTGTGTATGTGTGTGTTCTGCATGTGTATGTGTATGTGTGTGTGTGTGCGTGTGCATGTATGTGTGTGTACTCTTTATCTCTTGAAGGTAATATTACACTGGTGACTGGCTTCACACTTAATGAGAATGTGGCTTTGTCCATGTGGAAACTGTGGATGCCATTATACCTTCAGAGCTTTGAAAGAGAGAGAGAGAGAGAGAGGAAAAACACATCTCTTGATAAATGCCACTGCATGATTTTATCAAGTGGAAATGTCTTGATAAAAATCCTCCAGTGACATTTAGGCATTTCTCATCTGAACTAGATAAACGTCATGAAACAGGCTTTGCGTGTTTGCTTATAATCAAACAGCCTCCTCCTCCTGTGAGATATCGGCAGGACTGGTGCCTCTTTTTTCTTTTAAAGGTTGTGGTATTTACCGTAATTTACTGTTTGTGCCTCATGTCAGTCTGCGTGCCGAATGGCGCCAGGGTGCAGTAATTAAACGGGGTGAAGGGCAGCGCTTGTCTAGAAAAGCAATGAGCTCTGATGACAGGCTATTCCCAATGTTGCTGTAAAAGAAAATTAATAAATAAAAAACTGAGAAATAGCTTCAACTGCTTAGCCAACAAAGTGGGACAATGTTTTAAGGAGACAGTTTAAATTATATTAATTTAAATGCATTAATCACATTGATCAGGGCTAATAACCTAAAGTGGTTCAGTAAGTAACAGATGTTTAGTGTAATATAAGCTATCCACACTGTCTTGGATGAGGAGTACCAACAAATATTTTAAACACAAGATATCATGTTTTATGAGGTGATTTGTAATTATGATTCATTATGTAAATCATTGTGCCTTAAAACATCCCCGTAGACTGAGCATAAATGATGGGGTGTGTTGTGGTGGTACCAGTGGATAAACATCCTCATCATCATACAGACATATACGGATAGTTGTGTGCATTTTTACACGGTTTTACATTTTTACCTTCTGTCTCTCTGATAAAATCTGCTTGTTCTCCCTTGTTTGTTGATGTAAAACCCAAATGTTGTGGGAGCAGTGCAGTAAGTCTGAATGGCACTGCCCTGTGCGCACATAAAAAGACTGAAATGGGTAATATAAAAGCAAATGTTATAACAGCTTTTCATTAACAAGAACCATCCATCAGTCCTGCAGTGGAAGTCTGTGTTAGTGTTATTCTGGGAAACAAGATATTTGAAGGGGTGTCTGCAGTCTTCAATAACCTTTTTGTAGAAAAGAGTTTCACACTGAATATTACATTATAATAACACCTTTGAAAAAAAAATACTCTGGATGTATGGAAATACTGGATCATAAAAGTGAGAAAACAACCATGCCTCATCTTAGAGAAAAATTAGATAAAAGCATTTTTCTTGAACATAAAACACACTTTGATGTGCAAGCAACATTGGATGGCAATGATGAGATTCCTTGAAATGGTGCATTGGTCCACCTAAATTTTTGTCTTGCAGGTGAAAGATTGAATTATCAGGAAAGATAAAATGGATGAATCAGTATTATTGCTCCATATCCTTCATATTGAAAAAGGAAGAGAGAGAGAGAGCTGTAAAAAAAACCTACAACCTACTAGCATTGATTATTAATAATAGACCCTTTGTGAGGCCTGTTAGCTCAAGAGGGCAAGCTCGTCAAGAGGTTTTGAATTACATCCGACTGAATCTTTTAAAATAATGTTCCGCAAAATGTGAGGTCATTTTGGGAAACTGTGATGCCCTTTTCCCCCTTATTTCCACTCTATCCTGAGTCCATTATTCAGTATTAGGTTATCCTATCAGCTTTTCACCATACTCAATGAGCTGTAAAATGGTACAAGTGTCTCCCAGTAATGGTGCATCTTGAAAAACGTTTAGGCAGCCGTGTGGCTCACTTTATTCCAGCGATGGTATAGCAGTGTATGGATGGGGTGGCAGTGTATGGTGTAGCAGTGTATGGGGTAACAGTGCATGCAATGATTCGAGAACTGGGCTTGTAACCACGAGAATGCAGATTTGATTCCTGCTATGGTGAGGCACTACTATTGTGCTCTTGAATGACGTACTTATCCTGAATTGCTGCAGTAAAATATGCAGCTGTATAAAAGGATGGTATGTAAAAATATAATCTGTGTAAGTCATTCAGCATAAGAGCTCCTGCTAAATGCCTGAATGTCAGGTAATGCCGTGCCCTATTGTTCACAATTCAATCCCCTTCTTTTGCCGTTGCCGGAGTGCAAATTAAGCCACAGCATTTCCCGAAAAGGGAGATTTTTGATGGCAGGATGCGCTTAACTATACAAGAGCGCCTCCTCTGGTCCCTCAGACACCTGCGCTCTGCCTGCGCTCGCTGCATAAACAGAGCGACTGTGCCGCACAGCAGGCCACAGCAGAGGAGATCAAACCAGAGGCTCAATCAGACCTTCAATGCGATCTAGAAGGCTGGGCATGGCTGTGATCGAAAGGGTCTACGTATGCAAGTGGGAAATTAAAACCGGGAGAAAAAGCAAAATATGTTTCAGGAAAAAAAAAAAAAAACATTTACCATAATAATCATCACCTCTACAATACAGTTGAGACTATTGTACATTCTGAGATGGCAGGCCAGCTGTATGTATGTGTGTGTATGTGCGTGTGAGAGAGAGAGAGAGGAAGAGAGAGAAACAGAGAGAGAGAGAGAGATAGAGTTAGAGAGAGAGAGAGAGAGAGCCATTTCAATTAATGGCTATGATAAATTATATTTCACTACTTTAGTACATCTTTGAGGACTGTCTATGCGTTTCTATGGACTGTCAGGCTGTTGTTTTGGCATATGGTGCTTTTTTAACTTTCCTTATCCCTGATGACTGCGTATGCAGCTGAGGCAAAGTCTGTATAATTACTCTGTTCGGCACTCCATGCATGCAATGAAATCATCGTCCAAATATATCAGAGAGTGTTACGAAACAGGCCATGAGCTCTCTCTCAAAAACATCTCCACATTTCAGCTCCCTCCACACCTACATGAAACTCAATGGCGCAGAAGTGTAGAAACACAGGACAGTTATTGCACACACACGCACACGCACACACACACACACACACACGCACACACACGCATGCATGCACACACACACACACAAACACACACACAGACACTTGCACCCATACTCATGTGCTCAAACACACACACACACACACACACACAGTACAGTACTGATTATGAATGTACAGCTAACACTGAACTGTGAAGGTGAGTTTGAACCCTGCGTACCGAAGTGAACATTATCGCTTCCCATCCCAGAAGTGACACATTCACATTCAACAGCATGCCATGTGAAGAGAATGGGCCAATCTGGAAATCCTGCACGCTCTACAGCTGCAAATACTCGTGAAAGCACAGAGCAGGCAGTATAAATATGGGAAGGGAGAGGGTGATGGCTATAATAGCTCGGTATTTACTGCGGGGATGAGCACTCCCCCAGACATCCGCTATTGATGCGTATGAATGCAGGGACACATCGGGCTCCGTATATTTGTGCTGCTGTTACAGGGAAACGAGGGAGGGAGAAAGACAGATGAGACCAAAATCGTCGCCACTTTTGTCTGAAGTTCCACTCGTGAAAAGAAGATCTACCTTTGCTCCTGAATTGCATGGCAACCACTGAGAGTGAGAAGCAGACAAACTGCTCGGCAGTCAAGGCCGTTTGTCGGCTGGTCCCATTCAGCTATTGTTCTCTTCCTAATCTTCACGAAGTGAAGTTCTCGACAGCACAAGAATGCGGCCCATCTCCACCCCTTCAGTGATATCTTCCTCTTCCTCCTCTTCTCTGACGCGGCCTATACCCCTGTTACTCACAATAAAGCATTTTGTTCCTGTCCTTGAGATTTCCTGCAAGTCCTTGAAATAAATTATCTACCCTGTTATTTCTTTGTGTTGCCCTCATGATGATGTGGCTGTCCCTTGTTGTACGGCAACTGTACACTTGCACACACATGCATACACACACACACACGCGCAAACACGCACACACACACACTTACAAAAGGCAGGCATTTTGCTGTAGATACTGTAATGTCAATGTGAATGACTGGGCAGGGTGTATGTGCGTTTTTATGGCACTAACATGCCCACTAAAACTTTACAAGCATCATAAATGTGTAGACAGCAATCACCATCAAACAATCAGTACTGTAATATTGCACCTCATGCCATAGTGAATCGGTCCTGCTTGAGCTGTGCTTTCTCCTGAGTGCATGCTATTGGACCAGACGTGGTACAGTGCAGCACAGCACAGAATAGTTTGATCTTTTGAGCCAGCCGAAAGGGAAAATTGGTCTTGCAATGCTAACCCAGTGAGCTTTGACAAGCACTTTCGCAAAAGATTACCCGATTTCCTTCACGACCGATGAATGCCTTAGCACATCTCCAATGTAAGCCAGAAGGAAGAATTTGTTTTATAAATGGAAATTTCTACCCTGTTTCAGGATGTTCCAAACAAGTGAACTGTCAAACCAAACCCCTTGCTATGTGACAAACACTGGGGATATTTGCTGAATATTTATAACCATGCTCACTGGGATGAACCTTCATTTACAATCCATTTAAATCACTGGCAATATCGGCATGAAACAAAAGCCGCCTGTGCTCAATGTGTTTTGCTTTGTGAACAGGAATCTTTGCATTTTACTGTAACGCCACAATGTCATCTTTGCTTTTCATGGATTTCTTCAGGCACTCACAGTTTGCTACCAAGGTATCTCCATCGTTTTTAATTATTGTTTCATTTAGAATGCCGGATTGGGAAGAAAAGTCGTTTTCAGCTGTTCTAGTGAAAATATTCTAAATGCAAATTAGTTCCAGGATTCTGTCATCCCTGACAATAAAATGAACTGAGGAAAAGGGATGTGAGGAGCTGATAATTCTGATTCTGATTGTGTATACTCTTATTGGTGTTGTCTCCACGGCTAGTGTCTGGTACAAAAAATAAATAAAATAAATATGGAAGCAGGGAGAGGGAAATGATAAAGGGAAGATAACCAGGCAGAAAATTTGATTTCCTCTTCTTCCAATCTGAAAAAAATGCAAGGAATAAATTGTCCAGTTGAGGAATGAATCATGGGCTGTTGAGGTGATTGATGAACGCTGGTTGGTTTTATGGAAGGAACCCCATATTCCGTTTCAGCAGAAGATTTCATCTGTGTTTTCCCCTCCACTGTGAGGACACAGTAGTTCTCTGCAGGTAAACAGCGGCTAATAGGGTTCTTATTATCTGCCATAACATTACTCCTGCGGTGGAAATTAAAAGTTGTGGGAGTAGAAGTGCCGGAAAATTCTGCTTTTGATCTTCCTGCATGCTCTTTGTGACATCAGATAAATTGCACACTAATTATGGAACGACCCGTTCACACAGGCATAGAGCTTTTGTCAGTGGCATTAAGAGAACCATTCTAAACACCCCATCGGTGCGGGAGGGGTGCACACATCTGCAGTAAGCGTGCTTGTATGTTTGAAATAAGATGTAAATGTGTGTGTGTGTTGATTTGTATGTATGTATGTGCACATTTGTACAGACCAAGACTTCCTCTTGCACACCTGGCCAATCACTGCGTAAAGTGGGCACGGACTTCGGAATGACGGTTTGGGAAATTTACAAAAAGTTTTGGATGCTGACCCCCCCCCCATATCCGAATGTCAGAAAGGAGCTTCCCAATGCTCTCCGACATTCGAAAACGGCAGTTTGTTAAACGCCCTTCCAACTGAGGGACCCTGAATGGCTGCAAAATGGCTACTCATTTTCAGCTCCACTCTCTCACACAGTCCCACACAAAGGCGGGCTGGGGACGCAGGAAAAAGGTGGAGACTTTCTGTTATATCTTTTTTTACATGTCGAATGTGAACGTTTGGGGGTTCCCACCTTGTTATTCATCAACGATAATGACCTCAGACCTCATTAACTGATTTTTCTCGCCTCATTATCTCCCTCTGTGAGCCCCTTCAACAAGTTCCTGTCGGGCAAGGTGGTTCTAATTCACCCTGCTAACTGAATTTGAGGCAATTATCATCAAATGTTATTTAAAATGGACCGTGAATGTCCGGACCTTTGTTTGGTCACATGCTGGAAACATTGGACTAGCGCACCTTAAGAGATATGCAATGTTTCCACCAAAGTCACACAGGTCAGGTGTGAGACTACTGAGTGTACGACTTTGAGGGTTATCAGCATTTCAGAAACATGGAGCAGGCTAAACCTATGCCAAATCCATTGGTGATTGTCCTAAAACTCGGAATCAATCCCCTTGTTCCCCATCAGCAAACACTATTTTTCAGACTAACAACTTGCAATTGTAACACAACATTAAATAATACTTTAGAGTGTTTATACAAGGTTGAAGAAGGAGTTAGCATACCTTGATTAGAAATATGACAGTAGTGTCCAATGTAGGATTTATACCTAAAAACCATGGATTTATATTGTCACTTCTGTAACCATAACACTAGACTGCTGCTATGACAGAAACATGGTGTGACATATGCATCCTCATGCATATCCAGATTAGTTTCCGATCTTATAAATGCTCAGCTCTGCAACAGGTGTAAAACAGGTACCTTTCCTTCTTGAGATAACCTGGAGGAAAGGATAGGGATTCTATATAATCCTGTCGGTCCTGATATTAGTCTCAGCAGAACTGCCATCTTATCTCGATGGAGCACTGTTTCTCCCTGCAGACAACATATTTACATTATGCACGCTATGTATTTGTTTAAAAACACACTAAGTAATGGCAACTTGTACAGCATGCATAAAATCCTTGTATGAGACTGGATTCAGACGCAAGAGATTAAGATAAACAATACAGATAATACAGGTTACCTTCCCCCATCATGTACAAAGACAGATTGCACTGACTGCTTTTTTTATGTCTGAAAACCCACCTTTTCAGACCACACCTTCTTTAAAAAATGGGAAAAAAAACGAATCATTCTCTTCCATTACTTTTCAGGTCTTCAGACACACACCTCAACAGAGGCACTCATTTTATTGTAACCTCACTCTAATCTCTCGCTGTAGTGATGTTTGTTTACCACGCGAAATGCTCTAGAGGTAAGCAGCTTTGGCCAAAAGTGTCAGCCAACTGAATGCACTATAAATTGTACTTGTAATCTGCTACCAGGTCAGCCTAAAAATGAAAGTGATTGTGCTGGAGACCTAAATAAATAATAATGAATTTTAATTAATAGCATTTATGTCTGGACCCATGGCCTGGCTCCCCTGGGTTTACTATTCAGAATGGCTTTTCCTCACCGCCCTGCATGTTACTCTTCAGTTCAGAGGGGAGGGATCTGCTGCCTCCTGTTTTTAATTCAGCAAGTTTCTTTTTTTTCAATTTGATGAGTGTTTTGGGACCCGTTCCCTCTCGTCACACACGAGAACATAAGCTTTGTGTACCAGGAGAAAAGGGGTGGTGCAGACTAAAGAGCTGACGAGGGAACCCTCAGATTCACCTTTCGCTCAACGCAAACAGCTTAGTTACTCCCCCTGGGGGCGACTGGCTTAATAAATCCACTTCCACCGCCACACCCTCAGCTTCATTACGCAGCAAAACGTTCAGCGCCTCTGTGAACTCTGACACAGTTTATTCAACTCTTGCCGTATGCATTTGATCCCTCTTTGACTCTTTGAGTGGTAAAATAGCACTGAATAATTGAATGAGTAGTTCACACCCCCCTCCCCCCCCCACCTCCCCTCCAGTGGAATGATTGTGTTTCTACAATAAATGGAATTGGTGGAGAGGGGGGGTCTATAAATTATATATATCAAGGTGTGATATAATCCATTATTACAGCATTATTATTTTGGAAAAGCTGAAATTTGCCATTGACAAAAAATAAACAAACAATACGCATGTGCAACTCATATTCTTTTTATACTGGAGGCATCCAGAGGCGCCTAAATGGAACATTTTTCCTCATTCCTAATCCTTTCCCACATGAGGGAAAGCATGTGTTTGGATGTACCAAGCATTTTTACATCAGCCAAAGCACACCTGACAATTATAACCATGACCTTTTCCTGGATCTCTACATCTGGCTTATTAAATTTTCATTCAGCTTTTCAAAACATTTCTGACATGTGTTCCATCATTTAAACTTTCACATTTAACAGAGGTAAGATCAGATTGCTGTATATTATACAAGAAAACCTCATGAAATTCATGTGATCCCAGCATAACCCGTGCTATATTTCAATACTACAGTTGCACGTTTTGATACTATACCGTAGTCTTAGTGAAGTTTCCTGTGAAAGATGACCATACAGCAGTCAGAAACATATGAACAGGCATGATGATAAAGAAGTCTTCTCACTGCACATCTTCCCTGCTGGGTCATTTAGCAGAAACAATTCCCATCTAAATTACAAATGGAGCCATCGTGAAATTTAGACTGAAGAGGAGTCTACTTGGCCTTGGCCGTGGATGCGTAATGAGGGCAATATATCCATTTCTGGATTTTTATACCTTTATTTTATTTAGTCCAATCTTTAGTACGATCCAATAAATAAATAAATAAATAAATAACAGCCATAACCTGTTATTGCATCCCTATATTAAAAGTTTTAATGTAGTCTAAAATGTCAGTGAACCGATATTGGTGTGCAAAACAACAAGCGCGAATCCGCAATAGCTGCGACCGCACACGCGCATACATCCACGCACACACCCTCACACAAACACGTGACCTCTTCTTTGGCTCATGACCAACCTTTCCACAAAATCTTGTGCAAACCTGTGAATCCATTCGGGAGTTATGTGCCTTTTTGCGATAGGCCACGCCCATCGCCACACCCCCTCTTGGTCAATCGGCCTGAAAGTTACTCAGCTCTACCTTCGGTCATGACCAACGTCCATGCCAAATTTCAGCCTCCTGGTGCAAAAACTGTGGCCGCTACGGGGTGGGACACTTTTGTGAACCGACCGACCAACCAACCGACCGACTGACAGACAGAGCTATAGAGCTGCGGTCGCAGCTAAAAAACCTGCATATACTGACCATCCAGGAATATAGTTGCCTTACACTCTGTGAGCCTGCTCCACAGCTATCACAATCTCAATGCCAGCACTCATTCTGCCCTCCCTTATTGCCCGGGAGGGTTATTTCCCTCAAGGTGTGATACATTATTAATTAAAGGATGATATGTGATATATTCAGATATTCTCTGTATCTGTCCTGCACATGCCTTCTTCCAGGGGTCCGCTCTTCACTCCCTCTATCACTCCAGGGCCTGAGCCGCAGTCATTTATGTAACATCCTGCAGGACGCATGGCCTTCTCTGCCCTAAATAATACCCGTTTCTTGAACTTTTGCTTCCCGGTCTTGTAGGATGACTCATATTATTTCATGGAAATGAGTGGAAAACAAAAACAAAAGCCAGCGCATCTGCATCTTTAGTAGATTCTTCAGTTACACAAAATTAGAATTAACAATAAGCCTTAGATGAGGGAGAAGAGGAGAAAGAAAAAACATGTCTTTGATATTTGATATGATTAACAATGTTTATTTAAAAAAAACAGATGGGTAATTCAATTCAGACTGTGGAAGACAGGAAACAAGCAGGACTTAGTTAGTTCCTCTCCGCCCACTGCTTGACGGCACAGGGGAAATAATGTCACTTTTTAATCAGTTCTGACTCTTTTTTCTGAGCAGTAGAGCTTTAAAACCAATGCTGCCAGCTTGGAAAAATCAAACGAAAAGAAAGTTTCTTGTGAAACGAATCCGTATTATTACATTGCATCCTATTACAATCCCTTTCCAGATGCTTTTATTCAGAGTGACGTGAAGTGGAAAACATAATTGCAAGCATGTGTGTCGTGATATTTTTAGTGCAATTATAAGCAGAGGTGTCATCTGTATTTACAGAGGGTGCCCTTCCACTATCAAGAGAATGTTAGCCTAACACTGGATCCATCCCCAAGGCCAGGGGACTATCCCTGCAAAGCGATCACTAATCCCTCTGAATGTTAAGCAGAAATGCGCAGTTCCTCAGCCAGACCCACATATAAAAAATTTCATTAAAAAAAAAAAAAAAAACTGTCAGAAATTATTGCACTGCTAACAATACCATGAATGCCTTAAATAAAAAGTCAATAACTCCAATTGCAGTTTTTTTTAAAAGCCAAGCTTATGCAACTTCAACACCACTCTTGGAGCTGCCTATTTTAATGTTTGGGAATGCAAAGCATAGCCTGCCACCGGTAGCTCGCGGGTAAGTCGGTGTTAGGCACTTCCGCTTATTTCAGTATCTATCGAGCTTGGTGAAAGCCTCATCATTAGAACTCAAATGATAAATTGGCAGCGTGATACCTTATTTGACTGGAACAGAAAATGGAACAGAAAAACACCTGCGGGAACAACAATAAGGAAAATAAATAAATAAATAACTATTTCGAAAAATCTATGCGTTTTTCTGAATGGATGGAATGGTCATCAGCAGACCATTTGCAGGACTCCAGCTATGATGGTCATCAGCGGAATGTTTGCTGGCCTCCAGCTATGATGGTCATCAGCAGGTCATTTGCTGGCCTCCAGCTATGATGGTCATCAGCAGGTCATTTGCTGGCCTCCAGCTATGATGGTCATCAGCAGGTCATTTGCTGGACTCCAGCTATGATGGTCATCAGCAGAATGTTTGCTGGACCAGCTAGGATAACCAGGGACAATCTCCTGGTTGGGAGATAAGCTCCTCTCTGCCTGAGAGAGGGATGCTGGTATATAGAATAATGAAACACACGGCTGTAAGCACTTGATTTGGAAAGCCGCAGCACTCTCTCCTTCTGTCCTTCTTTGCCCTTGACTGAAATCAACGCGTGTCATTTTGACAGTGAGTCACAATCAAATTCAAGTGTTCTGTGTTTTGCCTTTACAAGGACACCTTGGAATTGCTTGGTTAATTCAGTGATCACCAAAATGAACTCATCAAATTGCATTTGTGGATAAAATACTGCACTTAATTTGTCATTAAAAGTTAAGAGAAATTAAATTGAGGGTGACAGAATTGAAGCCCCACATCTATGTGCCTTTGTGGATGAGGAGACACAAGGGAATGAGTTATATGTGCCACAGTTGTGTATAGAAGGTGGCTGTGCAATGATGTTTGCTCTGAGTCCGCACCTGTCCCACCCAGCATAGCCTATATGCATTACACACCTTATGAAGTGTGAAGACTTTAGCCAGATGGAAACTTTTAACTAAAACTTTCCTTGAGATAAAAAAGAAGCAAATAATTGGCCCAGATTGTTTCTAGCCAGTGTGGTAAGTGTTGTTTTTCTTCATTACATGCACAAGTTTTGATTTAGACAGTGAGAGAAATTTGTGATTTTGTTATTTTAATTTTTTAAATTTTTTTAAGCAACAGTAGAAGTAGCTCTTGGTTAATTTTGGGGCAGAGTACATTGTTATTAGATTGTATCAGGACCTTGAACTGCAAAGCAGAACATATTTATTGCTTGTGTAATTATACAGATGGAATGTGGAATTAATTGTAATGCAGAATTGCTTTAAAAAATTAATTAAAATAACAAGTTGTGGTGTGGCAGTTTGGGACAGTTGCCCTGATTGGATTCTTTAAAAATCTAAACATGTCCCAATAAAGAAGATTACTATCCCTCCAAATGGAATTTTGATTTGATTTCGGAAAATGATTTAAACTTTAGGATCACTTTTGGATTAAAAAACACATAAAGATACGCTTGAATGAATTAAAAATATTTATTTTTCAAACACAGAATATATTATTCATAATAATGTAAAAATCCATATTTAACCAAAAAAATATGTTGAGCTCTGCTTCAGACCTGGAAAAAGGGAAAGAAAAAAAATGTTACGTCCTACTGTTCCGTAAAAATAGTTCATATGGATTTTAAGCACCAGGCAGTTTTTCTGAAGTTTTCTTATTTTGGTTTTCATATTTGGCTCCTCCTACTTCTGAATAATCCCTCCCTCTGCCATCACAACATCCTGTCAGTCAATAATGTTAGTGATACTAATTTAAGAATGGAGTTGTAATATTGATGGTACATTGTTGACGATGCTGCTTCTTTTCACACCACAGGTGACTTCATGTGTGGCTCAACAGGCAAACCGCAAGCATCTGACTGACCAGCAGGGGTCACTGGTGGTGATGAAACCCTCCTTCCCTGGCTAATGCTAGCATCAATTTCATGTCATCCTGGCTGCAGTTGGCACTGGCCCCACAGCTTACATTTTTAACTGAAAGGTAATGAACAAGTATTGGGAATCGGCTCTAATTCATTTACACCCAGACCTAGGATGACAAACATCAATAGCACTTGCCTGACATAGCCATTCAGACGACCTTACGCAGTCAGTAAACTGTCAACATCATATTAGTGCAGGCAGGGAGATGTATATCACTGAAAAGGCATTTAATTTGTTGCTTACACATAATGCAGTTGACATGTGAGCACGCACATAATGTTCCTGTTTCGGAGATTCATAATGTAGCCTCCAGAGCACAAGCCAATTAAGATCTCTTTGCACTGTCAGATTGCTGTGGGGATACATTACTCCATGCTCTATGCAAGAATGAATTATTCATAGCAAAAAAAATAAATCTCTCGAATGGATTCATAGGGCAAAAGGCCATCAATAACACCGCTCAACCCAGCTGCAATGAAATATAACACCCAAATCCCCACCCCCAGCCACCCCTACAAGCAAAATAAGGTACTGTGGAACTAAGAAACTCCCAATTTATGGCACCAGAAAAGCAAAGCCTGGTCCCCTGGCTCAGTATATGACATCCTTTAGGCCACAATTCACATCTGACAAATAAGTCAATTCAATTGACTCAGTGAGTAATCCCAATGATTTGCAATTTTCTCATCTGGTAGTTTCCTAAAATGGATTTTCTATAACGTAACAAAAAGTTAGCATTTTCCCTTGAGAAAATCTGTCAAAAGAACATATTGTTACTCCGAGTCCTTCAATTTTGTTTCCATTTGTAAAGCCATAATCATAAAGTGTTTCCACAATTATTCATGCTGATACCAGTGGGGAGACTTTCCAAACTAGGTCAGAGTTTCATAGCGACACACAGAAAAAAAGAAAAAAAAATGGTTATTGATGTATTCATGCCCAATAAATACGATTTTTTTTCATTTTAACATCCCCTTAAATTGTATCCCACAAATAAAGCAGAGCATTTGGAAAGCAAGTTGAATAATTGGCATCGTAGTAGAGTTGAAAAATATGTGATATGAACTATAAGACGACATCACTCCATGAAAACTTTTGTTTCCTTGGCTGGTACATTGTTTTTTTTTAGCACAGCTGGGATATAAAACCCACTTTTTTCATTTGTAAGGCATTGAAAATTGTGCCTTTTGCCAGGGAAACTGCAGCTGAAGCAGGAGGTGCTCTCCTGCAGCGTGTTCAACAGGAGCCACTGGCATCTCTTTGTCCTGCTTGCCGTGCACACTATGCAAGAGAACCAACACTGACTGGAGAACAAGCCTGTTTCTCACCGGCAACAAATATTTTGAAAGGAAATAATGTAGAAATAAGGGCTAATGTAGAGGGACCATGACGAAAATAAATCCACAATATCTACATTACATTACAGGCATTTCGCCTACGCTCTTATCCAGTGCGACTTACATAATTTTTACATAGCATCCATTTATACAGCTGGATATATACCCAAGCAATGCAGGTTAAGTACTTTGCTCAAGGGTACAATGGCAGGGTCCTACCTGGGGCCTTCTTGATATATTAGACGGTCAGCCGACAGCCATTACCTGTGTGATTCATGCAGACTGCTGTTTGACTCTCACTTTTTACAACACGATTGATTGTCGCTTGCTTTCATTCTGAAATTTCACCCTGATAACACCTTACACGATTTCAAATTTCAAGAACGTGTCATTTATATATCATTTGAATCATCCTGTCATTACTTCCTGTTCTCTCTCCCTCCATTTTATATACAAAATAAAGCCTGTTATTCTGGTGGTCTTTTTTAAAACTAGAATTTCCCTTGAAATGTTAATTTCATGCAGGTCATTTGTAAAACACAACACAATCATGTTATATTCATAAGAGGTGCTAGACTGTGTAGGGATTCTATATTTATGTTTTTTTTCCCCAAATGATATGACTTCAATTACATTACACTACACAGCCACTCTTTTTATAAATTCAGTACAGCACCCTTTTATGTCTATTTTCTATTTTCCAGCACAATGGAGGATATTCAGGGGTAATCACAGGTCTGCGTAATCCCACAATGCCCAGTGCAAAAATGGACAAGCACTCATTTGTGCACATTTCGTCAGAGACGTGTGGATGCAGGTGCCATTTCCTTTCACTCTGTGATCCACGGACTTCATTTCTTTAATGTTTGAACACCAGCGAATATCTCAGAAAATGAAAGGCAGTGGAAACGTACAAAACCCTGACGAGAAAGCACGGCTGCCGAGCCGTTCATTGTGCCTTTGTGTGGGATAACATGGTGGGAGTGTTTACATCACTTCAGTGTAGACAAAACAAAGCACCAGTTAAGAATGACTGCTGCTGCTGCTACTGCATGCTAATAATGAGTGGCTTTCATTGCCGGCCTCCGTTATAATTCACTACAATGGAACCTGTTCAGTGTAATTTTTGACTTTCACCTAGCGTGACGGGGCACGACAGACTTCACGGAGGGCACGTGCTGACAATCAGGCACAGGGTGATTGGGGTGTAGATTGTAATGGCAGTCCAGGTGGGGCTGGGGAAGTTGCAATCAGAAAGAGCACTTGTCCATTTAATTAAAAAAAAAATCCTGCAGTCAAAAGGGCACTTTTGCTGTCTCACGGCAGAAGGCATATGCTTCAACATATGCTGATGCCTATTTGCGCACACGCCCGCTGCAGAAGTACTGTGAAGTGTTTTAATAGACCGGGCGCTCGTGCCCACACAGGCCCACTAGCGGTGCCGTAACCACATGACCCCAGTAAACAAACGGAGAAAACAGGTCAGCGTAATGTATGCGCTGAAGCGATCTCTCGCCATCTCTCCTACAAGGAGAGTACTTATCCGTAAACACACAGACCAGGCGCTATGGGAACACCTAGCAATGCGGTTGTGGTGCACTCCAACAAAGCCGTGTTATGAGATGTGGAGTGCCTTTCAAACTGAAAGTGCAGAGCAGCTCGTTCTCTAGTCTCTTGCACGATGAGACTTTGTATTAGTCACACGCCCTCCCCCTCTCTCTTCCGTTGCCTAAAGGGCCATCACTCTTCGATATCTGCTAAGAGTCACTGTCCACTTTTGCGCAGCACAAAGAGGGAGGAGACTAATGCGCTGCGATCAATGTTGAGGTTTTCTACACCGCCGGAAATGTGCATGCATATGCCACCCACGTGCAGATACATGCACCGCCCACAAACACACAGCGCTTGAATCTACAGGCTTTATACACTTTCTATCATTCTTTCTCTCTGACACACACTTTTACGCCACACTCATACATGCATGAACACAACACACGCGCACACAAACACAAACACAATACATACACTATCTCTCCCTCTGACACAAGTACCTTCCCACTCTTTGACTCATGTACTCATGTTCATACACACAAATATGCTCTCTCTCTCTCACACACACACACACACTCTCCCTCTCTCTCACAAATACAGACACACGCATGCACAGGTTCAAACAGAAGATAAATTGTTGGAAACCTATAAAAGAAAGTAGCAATTTAGGATGCTTGCAAGTGTTGTGTTTTCCCAATAAGTACAATAAAAACATTAGCCCTTTGACATATATTTGTTCCATATTAATGAAATCATGAGTGGCACACAGACACAGGGAAAGGTTCTACTTAAAAAAGAAAGGTGTTTGTGATCTACAACTTCTAGAACATTCAAGTACCTGCAGAATAGAATTGAAAGAATAACACAATGTGTTTTTAAAAAGCAGTCTTTGCTTCCACTTCCTCTCAGGGACGATGATTTGGAAGATGATTCAAGACATTTTATGTAAAGTTAACTTTAATTCAAACAGCAGTATAATCATTTTAGTTCTGGAGGTTTTAGAAGGATGCATGGAGCAACATAACAATTTGATTCCACAGCCTGCAGAGGCTGCTGTATGACAGATTGCACTGGCCAGAATTTACACCGTTTATAGTTAGGACATGAATTTCAGTTCACAATTTAACATACAATGCACAAAGACAGCTTGCCTGTAACTGAATGGTTACTTCTTACAAACTCCATACAGACAGCATGGATCCTATGTGTTGGAGGGATAATATTGATTGCAGCAAATGTACTGTATGGCATTGCAATAAATGGTGTGTGAGAAAATCAAATAGAGCAAGCATGTACTGAATGAGTCTGCTTTTATAATGGGCTGCTGGCTGGCTTGCCCTGTTGAGGCAGTTCCAGTGTGTGGACTGGCCCATCATCTGCTATCAGCCTTGGACTGCGCCAATGTAGACTGCGGCTAGCAGCCCACCGGTAATTGCATAATTGGCTCTAATGTTGCCCAGGGAGGAAGGGCTTTAGTCAAACAGGATGATTGTGACTTATGGCTCGTCAGCAACCCCTGCTGGTTAATGCAGTACCCACAATCTGCTTGCCCAAGCTGTGTTTTCATTTGAGTAATGTCTATGCGAGCTCAAATTGAGGACTGTGGTGTGACAAGAAGAAACTGCTTGAAACTATGAATTTGATAGGAGACTACATGCCTATCTGCAATCTCTCATCCAAAAAAGAGTGGGGGGGGGGGGGGGTTCAAGGTGCCAAACAGCTGTTCCTTGCATTTTTACATAGCGCTTTTTTCACATAGCGCTGGTGACTCAAAGCATTTTACAGTGATGAAGGGGAAACTTACCTCAACCACCACCTATGCGTAGCATCCACCTGGGTGATTCACGGCAGCCATTTTGCAGCAGGAACGCTCATCACACATCAGCTGTGGTGGAGAGGGAGAAAACAATTTTTAGCCAATAAAATGGTTTTTGCTGAATAGTCTATTGTCAGAAATAATACAGGAAGAAATTCCTTACAGCTTTTCTTGACCAATATGTCAGACGGAGATAGGAGATGAGCTTTTTATTTTTAACCGTGGCTTTTAATAGAAAATGGATGTGCATGGCGTGATAACAGCTCACCATTTATTCTGCTACTCCTCATTTATTTCAATGATGTATACCATTTTAACAGCAAGAATTTACATCACGACAGAGGAGGCATTTCTTTTTTTGCCTTCAGTGTATTTGTAATACTGTGTCTGCATATGCAAAATCAAACACTGATGCCGAGTAACAGCTGATGAAGGGTGCAAGTGGGTCGGGGGGGATGGCTTTACAGCTATTGACAACTATCTTTATATTATATACTAACAAAATATGTATTTATCGGTCACTTACAGTGCAGCTCAAATTACAAATTGGAAGATAAATATTACAGACAGTTGTCTGTAGGCCTAGGCTATTATTTTTTGCTTTACCGTTTTGAAATTTGGGACAGGACAATTAGCCTACATTTGAATAGAGCGAGGAAAGAAACACTCGGTTTTGTTCACAAAATTTGTGTTTTTAGTAAAGTATTGGTCACAGTTCTCTTCATATACCCTGACCTAACTCCCCACAAAAGCAATTTAACTGAAAATAGGCTATAGCCAGTTCCATCCGAAACGTGTCAGAGAGACTTAATAGGACAATAATTGCATTTGGCATTATATAATGTCGTGTATGTCGCCATTAACGAAAAACAGTTCAGTTAGGCTTCAGGACCAACTGCAAGATTTGCATGGTCTTAAATATCGAAAACACACTAAATTAGACCTGGAACAAAGAATGCACTTGGTTCCTAAAGGATTAGGCTACTTCAACCAAACATCGACATAAAATTAAGGAATTGTGGGATCGTGATTTAAAGGCCATTTTATGGACAGTGTTATAGGCTAATGTCGGACAGGATAATCTTTAATGTTCCCCGGAAAGATAATCACAGATTCAACAATAATTTGACAAAGTAAATAAGTAAGCAAATAAATAAATGAATAGGTTAGTACTGAATGGCAAAACAACCAGTAACACTCCTCAGAACACTTCTCTGCCCAAAGGCCTGTTGTGTTTATGGTTTGGTTCTGCCTTCTGTTTCACACAGAACTGGACGTTGATTGGCCCATAATGAGCATGTGGCATGGCTGCTAATTTACAACAGGTGAGCTATTTAATGCATCATATTGCATCCGTGGAAGGTTTGGCTGTCATGCTAATTTATCTCTGAAAGGTACTTATTTGTATGTCCCTGGGTCTTTGATTTTCTGGTATTTTTCCTTTTGCTTTTTTCGGATTTATAGCGCGGTTCTTTAAAATAGTGGCCCTTCTTGGTCGACAAATGCTGACCTTTTTAAAAGGCAACTATGCTAAACGCCACGGTGTCAGGGCAGGTTGCTACCGATGGGAATTTGAATTTAACAATTTTGGACAGTCAGAGGCTTTTGGAGATGTCTCACCGACCCATAAAAATAGGTATAATATCAGTATTGGGGATTATGATCACACTAGGAAACATGGCTGTCATCTCGGTAATAGCTTCCTCGGTTGCCGGCTGGTCAAAAAACTCACGGTACTTCCTGCTATCCCTCACCGGAGCCGACGCAGCATTCGGACTGGTTGTCATGCCTCTGAATCTCTGTGTGAGTCTCGTGAAGGACTACAGCGATGGGCCTGATCCATTCTGTCACGTCGTAGCATTTTTCAACTCCACGATTTATGCAACTTGCATGTACACTCTTGCCACCATAAGCCTGGAAAGATACGTGGCGGTGTTTAACCCACTGAAGTACTCAGCCATGATGACAAGAAGAAGGACGCTGCTCTTGATAGCGTTCGCCTGGGTGTTCCCACCTGTTCTGCTTTTACCAATCTCTTTACCCGATGGGATTATCAAAGTGCACTTCTCCACGGCCTCTTTGGTCTGCAATCCCTCTTATTCCAGTAACGTCATATATTCGTTGACTTTAACTGCCTTCATATTTTTCCCTTGTTCGACCGTCATGACCTACGCAAATCTTCGGTTGTGGTTTGCAGCGAAGAAACAGAGGTTAAAACTTCAAAAGCATAACATGGGTGGCCGCAACAGACCTGACGTTGCCTCTCGTGTTCTCATTCCCGTTATGACCGTATACTACACATGCTGGACGCCTTGCATGGTGACCATCTTGTACAATGGTGAGTAGCTTTTTGACTGGATATCTTAACATTTGCAAACTTAAGCTGTCAGTCACTTCAAGGCACTCTATTGAGTACAAACCACTACAAAAGTATACAGAAATACGTTTAAAGGTGCAAACGACTAATGTCAGCAGTGCCTTTTAAGTGGTTGCCAGTGGAAGTTTACAAATTGATCTTGAGCGACTTGAATACAGGTAAATGTAAATTAAGATTATGTAGTTTTCTGTGCTTATTGATCCAAAAGTTTTTTTTTGTCTGAATTTCAATATGATAGGGGAAAAACCTAAAATCATGTTTTCATTACTGCAGTATTTTGTTCCTGTCACATAATTAGTTTATGTACCTGAGGGACTATGCTTGCCATAAATAGCTAAGAGAGTTGCCTGTGATATTGGCATGTGTGCTTAAAATAGAAAATAGGACCACAATAGGCTTTGTTTGTTGCAAAACACACTGGCCCTTATGCCCCCCAGGGACAAGCCCTATCTTCTCCGGTTTCTCTAACTGCAATTGTCATTTTTGGGATTTTCCCCCCCACCCAGCCATCTCAGGTAACAGAGTGCCAGAGTGGATGGAGTTTGTGGCTGTGTGGCTGCCCACAGCCAACGGCTTCCTGAACTGCATCTTCTACTTCTGGATCAACCGAAGCTTCCGCCGGAAGTTCCGCCTTGTGGTCCAGAGGCTCTGCCTGGCGCTGTGCCCGGCGATCAGCCGGAGGCTGGGGTGCTCGGCGCCCATAACGGTGCACGTGGTGGCCGGGGTCTGGGACAACAATAACTCCATCCAGGAGCGAACCTCCAGCGTGTCGTCCACGTGTACCTTGCTAACCCTCGTAGCTGAAACTCACATGTGAGCACCTGCTGTAGGACTAGATCAGGGGTGGCCCACCCAGGTTGTAGAGAGCCCCAGGGTCTGCTGGCTTTTGTTTTTTACTCGGCACTTAATTGACCAATTAAAGCAGGTGGTTACACAGTTAACTCACCTAACCTGGTTTCTTTGGTCTGTGTGATTGTTGTATTTAAGGTGAAAACAAAGAACCAGCACACCCTGCAGCTCCCCAGGACCTGGGTTGGCCACCCCTGGACTAGACTGTGGCCCCTTCCCCACCAGCTCTCTTCTTAACAGTCTTGACACTGGGCGACGGATCCTTGGAGTGGTCGTGGAAGGGGGCGGACAACAGAGCTGTGGTGAGGTCACTGTCCTGTCCGCTGGCTGGATGGAAGCGATCTTCACAGGACGCCGCAGTGATCTGTGCATGGCTCGTGTTCCACCTTCAGACATTTTGTAGTAATCAGGAAAAATGGACTGTGTGTGCGTGTGTGCGTGTGTGCGTGTGTGCGTGTGTGCGTGCGTGTGTGCGTGCGTGCGTGTGTGCGTGTGTGCGTGTGTGTGCGTGTGTGTGTGTGTGCGTGCGTGCGTGCGTGCGTGCGTGTGTGTGTGTGCGGGGGAAGGGGGTGTGTGGGTGTAATTCATGAAGTGAGGCTGTGGTGTCTTAAAGGCTCCTCCCGCCCACCCCCCACCAAAAGGTCAACATGCAATATCATGGCTGCTTTTTCATCATCTTGTGCAATTTTTATTTTATTTTTTTTTTCTTATCTTTTTTTTTTAAGGGAATTGATCCTGTGTCCTGTTATCTCAGGGTAGGCCACATCCAGTTCTAACTTGTGATCAAATTACAGCATATGTGCAGTGCAGGTATGATTATTTTATCCAATTTCAACCTCTGATATAAATGGCCTTCATGCGCCAGCTGAGAGGGCCTATTTATGTTACTTTTTAGTTGTTTTTTAGTTATTACAATCCAATCTGTTCTGCCTCTTAAAGTCCACACCTCACTTGCCATCTTGTGTAGTATATTATGGAAGAGGTACTGTGTCAAAATATATTTTTAAGTTAAATTAGCTCTGGATTTATTTGCAGCTTGTCTTTAAAGTAATTGTAAGTGTATCTATGAAATTCATATAGAATGACCATGTATTTATATCACGGTCCACTGTTAATTAGCCAACATTAAATGTACTTGCACTTTAAGGGATGTGAGAAGGAGTCAGCTCTTAATGCAGTTATAAGGGGGCTTGAGCCTTATGGATTATCCCTATCCTAAGGCATTCTACCCCCAGGTCTAAACATCAAACCTGCTTTGCAAAATGTTTAGTCTGTGAGCCTGTATTTATACCAGTTATCATGTAGACCCTTCACAAGTGTTTGCTGTTCATTGTGTACCATCTCTGGTTTTTTCCTTTGTCAGCCAAAGAGAGCAGAGTGCATGATTGGCAGGGTGGGTGCTGAGTGGTGGTGCTTGGGAGAAGGCCTCAGGAATTGGGAGTGCAGTTGGGCTGCTGCAGAATGGCAACAGTGAAACAGGCTGAGCCCGCTGGGCGCTAGGTCTACCTTCATGTGCCGCCTGTAGCTGCTGCACTGTAGCGCATGCAGAGAGGAAAGGGTAACTGAGGCATGGTATCGCGTGAAGGTCAGTGCGCCCCTTGTTTTGACAAGTGCATCATTTTAAAATTTACTGGTCTGCCAAACAAGCGGGGCCAATAAAAACAAAACTGGGAACTGACGCCTCTCCTCCTTGTTGCTTACTGTTGTGGGGCTGGGGAGGCCTTTAATGTGTGCACCCCTGCAGCATATTGCTGGTGAAAACAAGTACTTTCGTTGTTGTGCAGACTGTTTGACTGCCTATTGTAAAGAAAAGGTTGAGTATACGATACAAATGCCAAAGTGGGTTAATGGAACTGAGAAATGTTTGTGCTTTAAATGGAAACAAAATTAACAATAATGTTTTTGAGCACACCTATAGAATATAGGAGTCATTTGTCTGTTGAGATCAATGCTATACGTGCTTGTCAGAATTTTAAAGCTTTTTAACCTTACAGTAGTCTGTTGCAGTTTATCAGCTATTATGGGATATAGGCGAATGAAGACTAGCATGATTCGAGCACCATCAGTACCTTGAAAATAAACTGTCAGTATTAAAATGTGCCTCTTTTAACCAATTAATGAAGATGTGCATTTAATAAGTGCAGTTTCAGAGATTATGAAATATACATTGTATATATTTGAACTTTTATATTGTTTATAAAAAAGTGAAAACTGAAAAAAAAAATGCCCAAAGTGCTTGTTATGTTTTGATAAGTTTAATATGGGAAAATAAAGCTTAATGCCATAGTTTATCATTTTATTGTCTTCCTTGGTATAACTTTTGTTGTTTTAACATTAAGATTCTTATTCCAAATTCTTCAACACAATTTTTGTGTGCGTGTGTGTGAGTGTGTGAGTGTGTGAGTGTGTGAGTGTGAGTGTGTGCGCGTGTGTGTGTGTGTGCGCGTGTGTGTGTGCGTGTGTGCGCGTGTGTGCGTGTGTGCGTTTGTGTGTGTATATATAAACAAGCTGCTCCCAGGGTATGGCTGGGAACGTTTGATTTTAGCTTTTTTGCAAAAGGGGTTGCTGCAAAAAGAAAATTCTGTGCATTTTTTGGAAATGTGGGTTTTGGCATGAACAAAAGTCTCTGATGCATAGGTGATGAAATTAATATTATAATTATAATATTATATATAATTTCATCATATACTGAATATGATGAAATACTATATGTCATCGGCTGTTAAAATTGCATTTTTCCATGTTCACTTTTGGAAAGCACTGTAATGCTAAATAATGGATTGACATATTTGCTTTTCTGTTGACTCCTGATAATTGTGTATTACCAGATCAGTTGTGGCAGTGTGCATTTAGCAAGCAGATGCGCATAGTGAAAAGTGGAATAAGCCAAGTCTGCCAGGTAAAAATGGGACCAGCTGCACACCGCACACCAAATCAGTCTGTGTAGCTGCCAGGTTTTTTTTTGACGTTTTCTCGATAAACCTGGTTTCGTTGAGTCTTCCAGTTTTCAGCCTCCGAATGTCAGCAGGTGTTTTAATTAATCGGCTTAAGGGAGGAACAGGTCCTCATAATCCACTGCTTTTCATCTCGAAAACTCCACAAGGTAATTTGGCTTGGCAAAGTTTATTAAAATTTATTTAATTGACTTATCTTGTGAAAATGCACGTGCGTGCTTCTCTGCGCATGCGGACTTCTGTTGAGGGGCACTGGGGATTAAACTTTCAGGGATAATGATTTAAGTGTTGATGAAATGAAATGTTGAGGTGCATGCGTTATGCATTTGGATGTGTACGCATGTCTGCCCATAGTGTTAAATTGTATGGCGTGTATATCAGTTCTGCTTGCTGCTAGCTGAACTAATTGCATTCGTTTCCTTTTATGTCATGAAGGGGCAGAGAGAGGAAGGACTTCATTTGTAGGTATTCTGTCCACAGTAGTGTATGATCCAGCTCCTCTGGTCAGAGGGTCATATAATGAAGGCTTGTAATGTCTCCTCCCCTGACCTAATTGAGTCCAGGCTTAGAAAAGGCATTCGGTGTAAGCCCCACACAAGGCACTGCATCATTAAAAAGACACCAAGCAAACTTTCTCCCCAGCGTTTCACCTTTTACCCTTTTCTCCCTCAAACGCTCTGTAACCCTGGGCTAAGCTCCCTCCATCTAGAGCAAGTGGTGAAGTTTTCAGAGCTATAAAACAGAAGTGTGTTTTTATTTTGGTTTTCTTTTGAATTCTTAGTAAGAATGTCTTGGAGGGCAAGTCAGATGAAACCTTGTTGTGTCACACCAAGGAAGAATTTGGTTTATATGAAAGATTGAGGTATTTTGTGGTGTATTGGCTACATGCCACATATTCCTTCCAATTAGCTGCCATGTTATGGCACTCCCAGGATTATGATCTGTTTCGCTGGTTTATGGCTTTGTGTCCTATGTTTATGGGCTCCTGTTCACCCATATTTAATGTATTCATAAACAGGCTCCTGTATGAGGGAGAAGACATTCCTCTCTGTTTTTGGTCTTGGCGGGTTTTGGCAGGGTGCTCTTTTAAAGGGGTTTGTAAAATGAAATTCAGGTATTCAGTGGTTCATAGTTCAGAGCAATGGGTTGTCATGTCTTGGATGGGCACAATTCAGAGACATGGTAATACTAAGCGGTGAAACCCCAAAGCTTCAGAAATTTCATGATGACATTCATTTTTGACTGTGCAGGCTAAGATCTGGACAGGGGAAAAAAGTATTAGTATTGCTGTCAAGTTCTTACTTTTCTGACCTATTATAAAATCCTGACAAGTTGTGAAGTGACATAAATAGCTTCAGCATGTGAATTGAAGAGATCTTTAAATGGATTTTTAAATACCCCTTGCACTTCATGGAAAAGATCCACTGTTGAAAAATGTAAATTGGCTGTATTCTACTTACAAATTCCACCATAAGCATTATGGAGCCCATGAATTTCAGCAAGGGGTTTGTGACCATTTACCCTGGGGCATGCCATTTGTTTGCTGTTCTCCTTTTGAATACTTGACTCAACTTCCTGGGTTTTTATGGAGACCATGCGTGGGTAACTGAGGCACATATAATGAAATATAGATAAAGTTAATGTGTTTTGCGCCCCATTCTTACCCATCTTGCAAGCTAGTCATTTCACCCGCTTTTTCTGAATGTTTACCTGAACAAATTCTGGGTTGATATGATCAAGTGGAGTGTTCTGAGATTTGAATCTATAACCAGACCAGTTCTGTCACTACTTTATGGCGTAGGCGCCCATTCAAGCACTTTTTTTTTTTTGTTTTTTTTTTGGTGAAGTCGAGGCTCCCGTAGGAACTGTGGATGCATAGCTCTTGAGATAAGGGCGATGGGTTACGGCAGAAAAGGAAGAGTGCACTTTAGATTTCCGTGCAGTCTGAGAACGTTAAGGAATCTGTTCAGAAGTGAATGGGACAACTGGCTTGTCAGGCAGTGTGGTGATTAATTGCAGTCGGTATCTCGATGGCAGGTTCCCCCCTGCCTATGAGAGGAAGTTGGTTTAGTGACTCCCGACATGCACAATTTCTGCAGCGTACAGTAGCAGCCCTGACCTCCCTCTCTTCTCAATTCCCCATTCCTTTTTGTTTCTTATTTTAGAATACCCTGCAGTCGAGAGAGTTGATATACATTAGTTTCCTTGGTTTTTTATTTTTTATTTTTAGTGTTTCTGAGCTGGAAGATTCCTTCTCTTTTCCATCTCTCTAAAGGAACTCTGAAGTGAAGACAAAATGACACCTTGCTATGGTTGGAGGCAGAATGGCACCACACCTGAACAACCATTCACAGTAGTAGAACTTTAGGTCTGTGCAATCTCATCATTGACACCTCCAAATTCTAAATGGCAAGTAAAGGATAGCCAGTACTGCTGTATTGATTTGTTAGAACAAGTCATGTCATCCAATCAAAGTGATATCCCTTTCTGTCTACACAAATTAATTTCCCCGACACAAGCCTGGAGTTGCTTCCACCATTAGCAGTGCTGGGATAGCCCATATCTGGTTGCAAACATCACTACTGCACTAGACCCAGCCTCAGTGTCTGGGTTTTGGGATGGGACGCTTCTGGTGTAGGCCAGACAGTCACGTTCACTTCCTCTTCCAAAGCCTGAGCTCCAGGGGATTATCCCCATATCTGTGGAACACAACCTCCCGAAGCCATTTTGTCACTAGGTCGCTATTACAAATTCTCTCCATTTCGAGGGCTGGGCTGGAAGGCAGCACAGAACATATCATTTGCAATGCCTTCGAAAGTAAATTGATTGGGGGACACCCCCCTGTGCCAGAACCCTGAGGGATAGGCAGTTGCTAAAAACCACTGCCTAAGACCTAAAGGAGCGTCAAATAATTTTCTGTGTGTCCCGAACCTGGGATGTAGAGTCAGGCTGACCACAGCTGACCTTCATTACTGGTGCTGCCTCGTCTCTGTCAGCTATTGACTGGAGGAAGAATAATGCAAAGCTAAACAATCAGACGCTGATGCAGGAACATCAACGTGAGCTAATTGCTCTGCTATTGCTTGTTGCCGAAAATAAAATGGGGCTTATTACGGATTTTTGGGTTGGGAGAGAATGTGTTTTGGATGTCTAATTTAAATTTCCCAATGAAATCCATACCTGATTGTTTTTTCCATAATGAATGTTTTTTTGTGTGTGTTTTTTTCTAATCTTCTCTTTTCTGAGGCCCTGAGTTTTAATCTGTTTACCTTGATGCAGAACACATTTAATTGCGAATGCTCATATCAAATCCGATTCTCTGCAGCTGGGGGCGCAAGGTAGATCATTTTGATTTATGAATTAAATGCGATCAGAGTTGTGAGATTTATTTTAGATAATGTCTCAAATAATGCTCCAAGTCTTCAATTTATGGTAATGTCTGAGACTTCCAAAAGGAAAATTTCCAATTTCAACAGCATAATGAAAGTGTTTCATGTCAGTCTAGAGGTCGAGATTGATTGTTCACATGTGTAGTGGCCTATAATTTGTCAGCATAGATTAATGTCATTCATGATTTAGGTAGTGCGTTTTGTGTTTTTCTTTTAAATATATATTTTTTAAGTGCAGGAAAACAAACCTGCTGCCTTATTTCTTTCTGTGAAGTGGCCTCATTTCAGTTTTGCATGGCCATCGTTCTAAAAAGCTCCTATTTTGATGGAGAGGAATGCTTAAAAAGAACATGCTGTTCCCAAACCTTATTATAATTACAATTTCAGCAAGACACAGAGTATCCTTTTTAAACAGATAAATGACTAATAATGCTCTTCCTCATATACAATTTTCTGAATTCATCTCACCGTTTGAACCAATTCCACCTTGTTCTTTCAGTTCTAAAACAAAGAAAAATATGAGTGGCTCTGTTTATAAGGGTTTTCCCCATGAGCCTGACAAGGCTAAGCCCTGTAAAGAGTAGAGCAAGTGTCTGATGCGAGTTCATATATTTCTACTTTTGCTGTACTACCACGCAATGTTCCCAGGTCTCAACTTATGCTTGAGGGAGATCAGTGTAGCTGATGAGCTCCACATGCAGAGCCAGCCTCACATTATGAGAGTGCTGTGTTTTCAATAGTGTGTGACTGGCCAGCACTCCTTAGTATTTCTTCTTCTTTCTGGGTCCACTGTACAACGAATGCCCCGCTTTCTGTTCTGCCTCCTCCTAGATGTTCCAAAATTGATAACACGCATATGTCCCCCCCCACGCGCACACACACTTGTTTTTCACAGTGTTATCAGAGATTACTGTATCCGCAGTGTGTGTGTGTCACAGTGAAACCCCCCACCCCACCCCAGACGCAGTCCCATCACCAAAGAGACCATACCCGAGAGCACCCCCCACCCCAAATGCTTTTTGGAAGAACCATTGGGAACAAACTGAACCCGAGGTACGCTAGCAGACCCGAGAAAACCTGCAGAAAGTTCTGCAGTAAAGACCACACTGGACACAGAACCACAGGCTACCCCTCATTGCCTGAAGGCAGGGGAAAGGCTAGTGAGGCTGTCATTAAGTTAAGGGGGAACTTAATGAACTGAATTCTGCTGTAATGTGTGGGGTTATGTATAGTATTGTAATCAGGCTTTGAAAGATCCAGCTGGTTGCTGGAATGTGACCTCTCTCACTCCTCTTTGTTGCCATCTCGTAGCTTAATTCAAAAGTACAAACCCTACCTGTTTTAAGGTAATGTATATAGCATGTGCACTAAGATTTCACCTGCCTCTCAGTTTCTATTGGTTTAGAAGAGTCAGGGTCATCTGTTTAACTGGTTGTCTTGGTATATTGTTGAGAATTTGTCTATTGTTTCAGCAATATTCTAGTTAGGCAGGAATGTGTTGTGTGTACTTGTTGCTTGTTAATGCTTTAGACCAGTAGATCAGTTAGATTAAAATATTTTCCCTTTTAAATTTTTACTTGTTTATATAAAATGAAGTCTTTTTTTAGTCTCCCAGATAAAACCTCTCTGATGTCATCTTCCATGGAAATATTATTTTCATTATAATTATTAAATATAGTTCACTAATGAAATAGCCACATCTTAAAGATCCATAACATGATGGCATAAGGACTTAGACAAGCTTCCCAGTGCTAGTGTATTAAAATAGCCACGGCATTCTCCCTTGTGTATGCAATGTTTCCAATTTCCTGTGGAACCCACCTGGATTTTGGTCCTTGATAACCTAATCTTCTTCATATGCTATATCACTTGCATCAATGGCAAGGTCTCTTTTCATAAAGAGAGGCTTCTGAGCCCAATGAATATGGAACATATTTATACATACCACTGGGTGTATATACTGTTTCTCTTTCATTGATGTTGAGGCTGATTGGCAGCATGAAAGTCCTATTCATTTAATTTATTGTTTCTTTTTTTTTTTTTTGTTTAGTCCTTGGCTACCTTTCATCACAAGGTTTACAATGATCAAGTACCAGCCTGGAGACGTACGATGATTATACTAAAATAGTCATTGTGAATCAGGGTAAATGATCCTCAAATCTGACTTAATGTAATGGAATTTTCTCTTAAACTTTTTATTTGTTTCTTTTTTGTTTTGTTTAGTTTTTTTTTCTAGGTCCACGAATAGCCACAATTTATTCATTTGCATGTTATATTTAGCTGAACTCGGGGTTATGCACACAACCACATCTTTACGTTAGTGCCATCTAGTGTTGAAAAGTATTACTGGAAAAAGAACAAAGTAAGCAATCTGTGTGAGTGATTTTAGGGGAGGATGCTTAATTCAACTTCACAATAAGTTATTGGAGAATCTATGACTCACTGATTTCAACCAATAATTGTGTTATTCTGTGGAGAAAAGCCTTTTGATTGGTTTCTACATGTTTGGACTGGGATGGGATTTTGCACTTTTCCTATGAAGGTTTATAGCTTTCTCTATCACTATGATAAAGAGCAAAATCAGTCGAAACTCTGGCCCAGATTCAGTCAATCTGCAGAGCCTTTCTCCCTACCATTAACTAGGCCGCAGATTTTAACCAAGTCTGCCTTATTTACTAATCTTTGGTGCTATTAAACGTAATTATATATATTGCACAATCAAATAAGACTGGTTAAATGGGAAATACTTTAGGATACAATTGAACACACACACACACACACTCATACACAAAGGACAGTAGATGATAATGAATGGGGCATTGGGGCATATAAGATGGGTGTTGTTTTTGATTAATCATGAGTAGCTATTTCACAATAAAACACGTAATAGCATGAAAAGGCAAAATTGCCCAGCAAGGACTGCCTGCCCTTGTTGAATAGGAAGGAGCTCCACGGCGTATAGAAAATAAATATAGAACTGAAAATATTGTTGCTGAATAACATCTTTGATCTTTTACACTGGCATCAGATCCTGTTTGAGACACTATTATGGAGGTTTTAGTGCCCCTTCATGCAGATAAATATTTCATTGTCTCAGAAAGAGGGATGTGAGGGCAGTCACATTGCTTCTTAAAATGGAGTTGTGAGAAACCACATAACAACCTGATCAAAGTGAAAGAAGTTGAAAAAAATGCAATGAAAAGAATGGGCCGTGCAACCAATCAAGGCTTGTCATTAGTAAAGTACACCTAGTTAAATAATGGCTTTAGCATACGTTTGGCAAAAAAAAAGGTCTGGTATTTGCATCAGGACTAAAAAGGTGTTTGATAACAGATAATTGAGATGAGCATTACCCAACAGTTCTGGTATTTCAAGGATTACGTTCAAAGGCTAAGCAAACATGTGATCCATGAGGATGATTGTATTGTAAAAGTTGTGATCAGAAACCACTGGCCTCTCACAACATGGCAGACTAACAAACATCCAGACAGACAGACAGGCATTCACATATACTTCACAGGCATATCCGGCGAGATCGTTTTTCTCATTTGCTTTTATTTCACAGCTATCCTTTTGAAAAGCATGAAGAAAAACCTCTACTGGGCCAACTCAGTGCTGAACAAAAGTAAAAGAGTCAAGCTGAGCACATTTGTGTTGAGCTTCATTTAACACTATGTGTGGTCTAGGTGTAGCTGTTGGCATCGCAACCATATTTATGGCTGAATTCTATATCACACAGAGCTGTATGTATAACTTAATCAGATGGCTACAATTCAAATAAGCAAAAGCCAAATGCTTCAACCGTATATCAGACGTAACCTGTTAAGAATTACTGTAGAAACAACAAAAACATACCAGCTTCCCCCTAACATTCCTGTGGTCAGCTTTTAGGAAATGGCATAATCGGCATGTGAACTCTCACCACTTGCTCGCTACTTAATCACTATGGGCCAGATTGGAAGCCTAACTGGACAGGTGATGTTACAGGTAGCATGGCCTTTGGTTGCACAGTGATGTCTGGCTTCCCCGATGGGAGCAATTAGCAGGAGACAAAAGGGCTATGAGGCATTTTAATGAATGCCTCTGTGCTCTGCCCAATGTCCCACACGCCATCTGTTGTGCACATGTGTCTGTGTGAGTAACTGTGGTTGTGGATGGTTGCAGGTTCAAATCCCCAATGGGATGCTGGCTTTGTACCTGTTGAATAAGGCACTTAGCTAGGATTGCTTCAGGGAAATATCCAGCTGCAAACATACGCTGTGAAAGTGGTCCAGGATAAGTGGGGGTCAGCTGAACAAGTTAATGTTAATGGTGACAATATACGGCCAAGTACAGCATGTGAATCAGTTCAATCCCTAAATGCATTAGTAGGTTTGAATTAATCAGAGGCACTTTTCTTAATCTGGGAGAAGCAGTAAAAGAAATCCTCAGAACTCTGAAATGCATTCGAAGCATGTGCAAGCCTCACCAGAGAAATATCCTGCAATGCTGTCAATGCTGTCACCACCAGACCTGAGCCTACAATTAGGCTTTAAGCCAGGGTGAGTTCAGTGAAAATACTGCAGAGAATCTCTTACTGAAGGTGGGTGGAGTTCATTGTTTTTTTTTTTTGTTTTTTTGAAGTAGCTTCCAGCTAGCGAGATATCATTTGCTTTCTGATCACCTCTCAGGTCTTTAAAATATTATTTTTGACTCTAAACCATCCCGTTCTATAGGCTGTGATGATATCTCCATATGTGCCTATTACATTTTTGTAAATTTAGTGGTGGATATTTTTGTGGTCTGCAATAAATGTTCTGTTCAGTTATTTTGAACATTGCATATGTTTTCTGGGATGTGGTATGGACAGAATGCAGTCCTGACCACTACTTGTCTGGCCAGTAGGAAGTATCTACAAAGAACAAGAGCAAACACACAAAGTAAAAACCATGCATCTGTGCAGTTTGTTATTATGTCCACCATTATGATTAAGTTAATCAAGTTAGCTTACAAGGTTAAATGCCAACACCACTGTGACACTTTGTTCATTTTGTCCCTCAGAGCACACTCAAACTACATTTGTTTCCATGACACTAGGCAAAAAAAAAAGCTGAATGAAGATAGATGCCCACATAGTTATCTAACTCCCAAAAGCTTTTTTTTTTTTTTTAAACTTTTTTTATAAAAATGCAATGTGAAGAAAACACTTCTGCTCTACAGAATTATGCCAAACTGTACCTACCTGGGTGAATGCTTCTTATTAAAGACCCACTGGAGCCTTGACACTCACACATGGCTTTACTTAGGGTTTCTTGTATGTGCTCATTTCTCAGGACCTCTGCCTGTTCAAATGGTATGGTGTTTGTTAAATGTGAAATTCCAGATACTGTACTAATCTTACTCATAATATAAAAAGAACATATGAAGAAGGTTAATTTTGAGAAAAAGGGATTTCAATGATGAGGGTGCAGAGCAAAATGCTGTCACTCTAATAACAGAGGTTTACAAATGAGAACATCTTAAAGTTGAAATTACACATGCGCGCATACACACTCATACAAACACACACATACACGCACACGCACACACACACTTGATAATTTGCATGCAGACATAACATACAATCATTGATTGGGCAGAGAAACTGTTTCAGAGCATAATAAACTAACAATAAGGGTCCTGCTAATACTTACATAAGAAATATTGCTAAAACTAAAGCTCAGAACACACATGATCACTGCACAATCCTCTTACTGCTTTAACAAGTTTATGCAATAAAAGGCCCACCATTGTCCTGGGTCACAGCTTCTGAAACAAAATGTAATTAAGAAACAATTTCTGTGCTTTGATTGGCTTTTACTATTTATTGCTGTGCGAGAGAATGTTTGGCTATTTATGTTGTCTATAAAATATTGTTATAATTATTGTTTATGCTGCCCTCTTGGCCAGGTCTCTCTTGAAAAAGAGATTTTAATATCAATGAAACTGGCCAGGTCTCTCTTGAAGAAAATATTGTAATCTCAATTATATTTACTTGGTTAAATTTATTTGGGTAATAAATAAATAAATAAATGCAATCACAAACACATCATTTTGTAAATAAAGCATGACTGTAACTCCATACATAATGCTGCCTCTGAAAAGTACTTTCAAACCTCATTGCAAAGTTCAGATTTTTTAAGTGCTTGAAATCTTCAGAACTATGTGCGCTTACTACCACCTAGTGCTTAGATATTAGCCTACAGTCTACCATGGAAATGCACCCTCACAGTATAGAAATGAATTCAAAACAACATTAAAAGTCAATGCTTATATACGGATATATTCTTTAGTTTTAAATTTTATTATAAATAATTTCAGCCTAATATTTTACTTTGCCTTAAATAACTAATGTAGGGGCATAAATGTGTCAGAACCATAAATTTACTTTGGTAATCAAATTGGTCATCAATCAGTCAAAAATATACTTGAGATTATTGACCTTGAAGTACCAAGGAAACACATCTATACAGATAAAAATGTATTAAACATCTCAATAGGCAAACACATCCTTGGAATGCACATTACGGTATTAGCCGTCGACTTTCATCAGAGCCAGAAAATAAATTGATTAAAACGGTCAAGCAAGCATTTCAACAGGCTAAGCATGCCTGATGTATGCAAAACATCAGATTTGACTTGACTTTTCACTTAATTCACAATGTGGTTTGACATATATGTGGCAGGCTACTCCTCCTTTTAAAGATTCAATTTCCAGGCACAACAAAACGAACAAACTAATTAATTGCACCGTCTTTACTAAATCTCACAAGAGCCACACCGCAAACTAAAATTACTGGAACAAATTGCCACACGACTGATAATTCACTATATTAAACAACAGTTGCTGAATGGAATTTAAGTGTTGAAAAAAGATGAATGAGCATTTTTTAGAAGTAAAAGGTGAGGTAGCGAACATTTAGCAGAACTCTGGCATGTGTTTAACTTAGTCACAGTTTAGCAAAAACCAATACAACTGCTTAATTTGAAAAAAGTGCCCCAATACAACTGTCTAATTAAAAAAAATACTCCATAAGTAACCCATTAAACAGAGTTCAGAGCAAATCCCTCCTGAACTTTCGACATATACGTGTTGAACTCTGGTGATCATCAGTGAACGCTTACGATTGGTTAAATCTTGGAACATTTGTTGCTTACTGGATTATATCAAACGCCCCTAGACGTTTATTGGTTGATCATACTACTCTATATTCATTGAGTTTTTTTTACACAGGTCAGCTGATGAAATGACATGGCATCGGGCCGGGTGGGAAAAGGTGTACAGCTGAAACTCTGAAAATCTTTTATTTCCACGAGACTGAGGCCTGGTGTGTAGTTAGCTAAGCCAGTCGTTTTAACGAATACCCAGCTCTAAAGCTTGTCGGTCAGTTATTTAAGGCACACATTGGTGAAGCCCAACTAAGACGTATATACGTGGAATATCGAAATGGGAGAGGAAAACCACATAGAGAAAGCAGAGGAAAACCACACAGGGAATGCTAACGGGGAGATTGTTTCGGAAAGCGGTGAGAAGTACTACTCACTTGAAGAAATAAAATTGCACAACACGAGTAAGGACGCGTGGCTTATAATCCACGATAAAGTTTACGACATCACAAGTTTCATGGAGGAGGTAAGCAGACTATAAATGCCTATCGTGTCTTGTTCGAATTAGTGTTACTAGTTAGCTTGTTATTTCACCACTGTAAGTGTAACCATAGTTACATGGCCAGTTAGCTAGCTAGCTACAATCAAGGGCAGTCTTGGCAGGAGGCGTTTAGCTACGTGCCTAATGCTAACTAGTGTCGACGAGTCGATGGTTTTGAATATAGGTAGTGCTTAACTAGCATGCTTGCACCCAATTCGGATAGACGAATTCTTATATATCGATAAGTGACTTGATAAAATATAAGGTGGTACGTGCTGGCAGTCAAGCTAACTTTAGTAGACTATCCGTATATAGCATCGCCCATGCCTCTCGTCTCTTAGCGAGGAAGTGGCTCGTTGGCTATCGTCATTGATACAGTATGTCATACAAGCCCATTAATTTACCTAGGTAACGTTATTAGTTAATTTAAACTAAATTAGGTGATCGGTAGAAAGACTGATGAATGCATTTACGTAAATTGCTCATAAAATATTCTAGAGGAAGTTTTATTCAAACTCATGGTAGCTTCTAGTCTAAAGGTTGTTTGCTAATGTGTACCTCTAGGTCTAAAACAAACATAATCGCATGACGCTCTTTGTCTTAAAAACTGAGTATAATGTCCGAATTTATAGATGTCCAGTTCGCTAGATGTCCAGTTACTTTTTTACGTTGATGTAATAACAATATTAGTTATCGATACTGTTACATACTGACAGGCCCCTTTTCACTTAGCACGATGCTGACTAATTTTTGACTGAATTGACTACAGCTAAATAAAGATTTGATCGAGTTCGAATGATGCTGTCTTATTATACTTTTTTTATTAAAGAGTATTTGAAATTGTGTTAGATTTAAAAGTAAACATTTTGTTTGTCAAGAAAGTCTACTTGGTTGATTCAATGAGATAGAACACCTTGTACGGGCAATATGGCGTCGTATAATTCTAGTTAATCTGCTTTATGTAGTTATTCATTAATTGAAATACTTTGTGTTGTGTATGGTTTTAAAAGACATTGCCGATCACTATGACTGAGCAACACCTAGCCTTTAATCATTTGAATAAAGAAGATTATGCAACTTTAGCTACATTTCCATACATTTTATTCCATTCATACAGGCCAGGGGTACGAGAAAGCAGCAACTTTACATGCTCAACGATGCAAAGTAACAAGCTCCATACTTCCAGTTCCAGTTGTCCAATTGCAGTTCACTGTCTTTCTGTAATGATATTGACATGTGCTGACTATATCCGAGATAACGCTGTATCTAAATGGAGTCATTCTTGATCTTGTGATAGGCTTGATCTTCAACTTGCAGGCCTATGTGAAGCCTTACTGGTGTCTTTTGGGCATCCCTGGATTTTGTTCATATCAGTGTTGATGTAGGCTGTATAGGGAGAAAGCTTTTGGCTGCGGTGGTCGGTGACATCACTCTCTGTAGGCCTGCAGTGTGGCAAGCAATGTTCATGTGACATGAATCTGCCACTATGGTGAGCGTTGGTGAGCCCAACGTCCAGAGACATGTTGTGAAGAACATTACAAGTACAGTGAGAGCCGTCCCTAGATTTTTTTTTTGGCCCAAGGTGTAAAACATTATTTGTGGGCCCCTCCAAAACCTTGGCACAAATGTCTAATCCACAGTTTGTATTTTGGCAGTTTTACTATAGGGTGCGAAGCTTAGCAGTGCAATTTGTGAATCATAGAATCGGTTGTTCTGAGTCAGTGTGTAATTGTTAGCTGGAAAACATTAAGCAGTCCTGTGTACACACAGTCAACACAAAATTGTGCAAATGCAATTTTGATGCATTTTAATGCAAATCAGTCATCTACTGTATCTCATGGGATCAAGCTTAATTTTAAAGTAATTCTGAATTTTTCTTTTGCATTTGCAAAGAGAGTGTTTGGCTGGCCAAACCAGAAGCTTTCCCTTGGTTTAATCCCATTGAGGTCAGCTTTTGGTTCTGTTTGTGCTGGGATGCTCATTTCTGGTGTCTTCAGCACCCAGGTGGAGAAGAAGTGTTGCTGGAGCAAGCGGGTGCGGACGCCACAGAGAGCTTTGAAGACGTCGGCCATTCCACAGATGCCCGGGAGATGCTTGAGCAGTACCTGATTGGCGAGCTGCACATGGTACCCGCCCATTTCTCTTGGCTGTCGGTTACTTTGTGATTTTTACCAATAATGGTGTTCTTCTGCAGAGCACAAAGTCTTTTGACTGGTCATTCAAAAGATTGCAAACCAAACTTTCTTGTCTGATTTATGAATACTGTCATATAAATGGTCTTCAAAGATCAATTTGTTGCTAGTAATGTTGCTAGTTGCTTTAGACAAGATCTGGGCTCTGGAAAAAGTTCAAAGAAGAGCAACCAAATTAATTCCTGGTATGAAAGATAAAAGCTATGAGGAAAGACTAAAGATTCTTAAACTTGTCAGGCTTAATAAAAGGAGACTTGGGTGATTTGATATTGAGGCTTTAAATTCATAAAGGGGATCAACAAAGTGAACTACATATGATTCTTCAGGTTGAGTTCTGTTAGTAGAAGGAGGGGACATTAGCAAAAGGTAAATTCCAATACAGACATTAGGAAGAATTTTTTAATGCAGAGAGTAGCCAATGTGTGGAATAACCTGCCAGGTCATGTAGTAGAGGCAGAAACTCTGGGGATTTTCAAGACTAGGCTTGATACAGTGTTCGATACTATCTAGTGGCAAAAATGGCCAGCATTGTTGGGATGAATAGCCTGTTCCTGTCATTATGTTATCTGATGCACATAAGATTGTAATCTAAGTATATTTATTTCTATCTGTTCTCTTGATCATGAGGAAGTTGACGGCCATTTATTATTCTCCTATATACACTTAACCTTTTAATACTTTTTTTTAGGATGACCGCAGAAAGGAAAGTAAAAAGGTAAGACCTAATACTATTTGTGTTTTTTTGCTGTGATGTAGTCAGCCTGATTATGTAAATTACAATGTTTTTTTTTTGTTTGTTTTTTTTCTTTCTCCATAAGGACGTATTCATTACAACTTCAGGAGGAGAGGGCAAGTAAGTTTAAAAAAAAAAAAAAAATTGGTATTCGAAAACAATGACATTGGCATGCCACCATATTACACAGACGAATGGAATTTTAAAATAACCCTAATCCCCATTTACAAACCTGCCTCTTTAACAGAGATAGAGCGAGAGAGATGCCTTCCATTCATGTCATAAATAAGGCATGCAGCACTGACTGACTTTGTAGTAACTTGCTGCATACAGCAATGTCTGCCTTGGCTTAAGTTGGTTCACTGACTGACAGTTTTTCTAATGTTAAAATTTGCTTCAAGCTCCAGCTAAGGATCAGTAGTCTTTTAACCAATGTAGGGTGCCTGCTTTTTGTTTTCCGTGGAATGTGTCCTTAATTTTTTATTGGCTTTAGAATTTATTTGCTTGTTTCACAACCTGTGCATTATTTGCTAGGGTTTTTATGTATATGCTGCTTTTCTATGGCTAATCGAATGTTCATCGCCTTCCCTCCCTCTCTGCTTGTAGTGCGTGGACCACGTGGTTGATACCCACCCTGGCTGCTGCCGTGGTCGGCCTGATGTACCGCTACTACACCCTGTAGCACCAGTCCTCCTGAACGTACCACACCCGTCGTGACGGGCCTTAAAATCTGACCGTAAACTCTTATGTCCGGACCCACAATGCAATGCTGATCTTCTGATCCCTCGCCCCGCTGGTGAGGGGCGGGGACAAGGACGACATCCTCTCGCATCCGCTCCAACCCCCCCCCCCACATCCGCTGTAACCCAACCCCCGCCCTCGACAGAACAGGTAGTGCTGGAAACCAGCTGCTCTGCCGCACGACCTGTGCTCTCTCCTGCCACGCTTTCTGCCCCGCGGCGACCCGTCTTACTGAGTCACATGGGAGCAGTCAGTCCAGCGGCTTAGTGTGCGTGTCCTGTTCCTAGCAACTGGTTCCTCAACTTTGGGGAAGAGTTGACAGGCTTGTTGGCTTTCATTGCTGGAAAGTCAGGAGGGATAATTAAAATGGACTAAAATCAGGAATCACAGGTTGTATGCATAAAGGAAAATACATTTTTGTCATTGCAGTCATCTTTTTATTGTGGGGTGCACAATATGTTTTTGCCACATCCTCTTAATATATCTAAATGTCTGTTGAGTGTACAGTTCAGTGCTGGGCCCTTCATAGTGAGTTTTCAGTCTGTTTTTAAGCCTTTTTTCATGTTAATTTTATGACCTTGTTCTGCAACTGGAAATAAGGTATGCAAAAAAGAAGGTCAGACTCGAGGTAAAAAGATTAATTTGAGGTCTGCCATTCAGTTATAATCATGCTCCTCCGTGGGAATTGCAGCCAGCCATGTTTAAATCTTGCTTCACATTCCACAGACATGTAAGATATCTTGCACACATGTTGGAGGAGTGTCCTTTAAGTTTACAAAAAAGATATTCACCTGCGTCTTGTATTGTTCCGGGTGTCATTTAAATGTTTAATTATGACAGTTTCCCACTTTAATTTAACGAGCCTTGTCGAAAACTTTTTAGATTTGTACAGAGTACCTGAAAGAACATACTATTGCCATTGAGTTTGTAAAATTGAGTGAGTATGAGGTTAAAAGTAAATTAAAAGTAATTCTTAGTGTGAAGTTCTGAAACGATGATATCTGGTAATGCAGGCCTAGACGTTGGCTGTTGGGGAGTACTAGTTTTTAGCAAAAACCACAATTTGAGGTTCAGCAGCTTTCTGAGGTACCGCCTTTATGGTGAAAAAGGATGCACTGTTTGTTTTTCCCTTCTGTTAAAATGAAATAAATGTTGTGCTGTAGCTGATTATCTTTTGCATTTTAGACTTTTAGATTAATGTAATTGATTTATAACTTCTTGTCAGTCTTTGGGGAACAGGAACCATATGCCCAAAAGTTGAAGCAGCACCAAACCACAGAAGTGACATGAAGTGGTTTTTACTCACACTAAATAAGTAATTGTATTAGTTACATTTTCATCAAATATCTTGGAAAATAATATTTTAAAAAAAATAAAACACCCAAGTGTATAGCTGTAATAAGCTACAGTTAATAGTTCGCCCAGAATGAGGCCATACCAAGATAAATATTGGGCCTGTACAGGAAGGAAGAAGTTATTTTGAACTATGCTTGGAGCAGCTGTAAGGATGATGGGTACTGTGCTTTGAATGAATTGCATGGTTGAATTAATGATCAGCTGCATCTTTATACATGCTTAATTGAGTAATTTATGCAAACCCTGTTTATAATATGAATACATGCATATTGCACAGTATGTTGAATTGTCTCTGCAACAAAGAGAAATGTCTTTCTTACACACTTTTTCAGTATACATTGAATTGTTTATGGGGGGCACCAGGTTGCTTTAATCAGGTTGGTTTCAGTTTTGTTGTCCACATGAATTCATACTTCCATTATTGGTTGTAAAAGAGCAAATAGCTTGCTATCCATTTAAACAAGGCCTCAAACTCAAACTTCATCTCTGTTTCAGATCACAGCGCATACAGAACGTACTGTATTGTCTGTGTGTGGTGTGTGGCAGATTTTAAACCAGGACAATGAGCTGATGTTTTTTAAAGATACAATTCTGTTTACGATTTGTTACAGCTGTTTGCTTATCACCAGGTAAAAATGGTCCGTGATGTATTCACGATAGAGAAGGTGCACTGTACGGTCTGGTTGGAATACATTTCCCTGCATTTGTCACTTATGTTCATTTTATAAAATGTTTGAGGTGACTGATGTTTTGTATCTTGGCCATTTCCCTGTTTGACATTGAATAAAACTGCTGTAACCAAGTAAATTATATGAAAATGGAACTCAGGTTGCTTTGATGTTTATTTTTTAAACTGAAGTTTGTCAAAAAAAAAAGTTTTCCATCCATTACTTTCACCAAAAATGTTTGAGGTCTGTTGTGTTGCTTTCACCATAAAGCTCATTAACATTTTTACATTTATTACTATACAAAGTAATTTTATAATGGGTTATGCAGCTTATCTATACACATTTTATTTACCGCACACACAAAGATTTGCTTGGAATAAAGTCAGTATACAACCTGAATGGCCAGTATCACTACAAGACCCAGAACAATCAACATACTCAAAATGCATGGATGTAATGAGTGCATTAATTCAATAAAAACAACTTGTCTAAGCAAAACACATTTATTCTTTTTTTTTTTTTTTTTGGTTGAGTATTAAACAAATGCATACTCCAATACAAAAATCTGAATCATTTAGTAATATGTACAAACAGTTTTTCTCTTGGCAAGGTACATATACATGTGTACCAGTGGCATGTACATAAAAAGCGAACAAATTCTGCTGTCATTACAGTAAAAACAAAGGTAGTACACTTGCTCATTGAAGGTACCTGTCATCAGTACTCCTTACGCACCATTTGTTTGTTTTTTTCCCTAAAGACAAAACAACCCTTACATATAAAGATAAAATCACAACATATTAAAGGCAGTAGTGTAATTGTACAGTGAAATGTATTAAAGAACAATAATTTGAATATTAGTCTGCATAGGTAAGATCAAATGTTTCTTAAGCATTATTATGGAACAGTACATACTTTCATATGATGATAATGTTTGTAAACACAAAACAGAAAAAAATATTTCTGCCATAAAAGGTACATTCCACTCACACAACTATATATTAAGTACAAGCTGTACCTTACATATGTCACTTCTAAAAAAAAAAAAAAGAAAAAAAAAGCATTACAACTAAATTAGCTGAAAATTATTTTGTTCTAAAGTTATACCTAGTAGCTTTTTGCAAATGCTGAAACATTAGATGCATTTTACAAACATGCTGTATGAATTTCATCGTAACAAAATAGTGGTTGACAATACTGAGTACGACATACCATTTTTATGTGTGTGTACTCAAAGTTTGAGACATACACATTTAATTTTGCCCTGTTCTGTTTCCTTGAAGTATGAATGGTGGCCCTGTGCCATCATTAGCGCACTGAGGCTAAAAAAAAGCGTGGTAAATCACAGGTTGACTATCAATATCCATATCCATATCCAGAGGCACTCAGAAGGCTAGCTCAAGTGGTTGGGAGGACAGAAGGGAATCAGTAGTTATAAAAACGCTGGCAGGGCTGCTTGTAGAAGCCGTATCGTTTCACGGAGGGGCAGAAGCGTGTCTTGGCGAGGTTCTGCCTGCAGAGGGCAGTGTGGGTCAGCGACCTGCGCTCCACATGCACCCTGGCTCTCTGGACTGCGCGGAAGTGGTCGGCGTGCTGTAGAATGCTGCCCCTGCAGGGGATGGAACGCCCAACCGGCACAGGCCTGCACAGGGTGAAAGAACGCCGTCAGGCTCCTCCCACACGTCCCCTCATGAACCCCCCGAGTTTGGCCATATGATGCAATCCCGGCACACTAAGAAGCTCGAGCCTCTGGCCGTTTTTACGCAAAGGCTGCGGTGGTTGTGTCACTGACATTATTGAATATTTTGGATTTGAGAGCCACATTACTTGCTCACCTGGCAGAATCCTCGTCTTCCTCTCTCTCTTCATCAGACCCAAGGTCATCATCCTCGCTTCTCTGGCTGCTCAGTTGGTACACGGACATACTGGGATGTTCGATGAGCAGATTTTCCAGGGGGTCCACCTCGGGCGGGGCCAAGGCATTCCCCTCTGTGTACACAACGCATCCTCAGCACAAAAGTGACTACCTTATCTTCGATAAACTCAAGTGTTTATTTCAGACACTGTTGATCATATATTTTCCAAAGCACAGACCAATACCTCCTCTTCCAAATTCACTGACCAATGAAGATAAATTTACAGTCTCGGCTTTGACCTTGAACCCACTACCCAGGCCCTTATTTCAAGACTAAATAAACCTAAGCAATTTTTCCAACATAGTTTGGGGATCCCCCCCCTCCCAGCAAAATTAGAATTTTGTGTTCTCACCATGAACGTTGATTATGACCCAGTCTCCCTCTTCAAATTCGATCAGGTCTTCACAGCTTTCGTTGTCCTCAATATCATTGACATTTACAGCATCCTCGTTGCCGGCTCCAAGCAGGGCAAGGACTTTTCTGATCATTGTCACAACGGCTTTTCTCCCAGACTACGGGTCACAGTAAAGCTCTGCAGAGCAGACAACAAAGGAAACAGGTCGCCCTCTTGTGGTACATTTTGAAAAGGTACATCACACAGCATTCATATAGGGAACATCAGGTACACCATTTATACCCCTTACATGTCTTTAATTAGACAAATGATATGTAAAATATAGCATGTTGTGTGTAATTAATACACATTAAAATGTTGGAAAGCGAAGACGGATCTTAAAAGGCTTCGTCTCCACCACTGAAACTAGATCCAGCAGCAGCTTGTATAATACCCCTTCCAGCAGAACGTAACATGCTGTACTTTATTTTTGACCTGCTAGCCAGCACTGGTCAAGAATAACATGGCTTTGGCAGCCCTCAATACTTGGTCTCATTTTTCTCCCTGGAGTTATTTTTAAACATAAGCAATTCCTATCCTAATTTAGTTTGTTAAAATGAATGAATGAATGAGTAAATAAGTGAGATCAAACTACATATCTCTCTCTCTCGCTCTCTCTCTCTCTCTCTCTCTCTCTCTCAACATCAAGCAATAAAAAATATGTTTCTTTCATTGTATTTCTTAGCTGTGTCTATATTTGGACATGGCTTATTTTGCTCCCCTTTTCAAATAAATATAAAATAAGATTAACTGAGCAGTTGTCATTATAGGACATCAGATCATTAGGGACTTTCCGAATTTGTAGATCGAGCTTTGCAATTCCGATTTTAATTGACCGTGATGGAATTAAAAAGGGGTTGAAGTCAAATAAATAAGTAAATCAATTAATCAATAAATTATTAAATAAGTCCCATCAGAGCATTGACGTTTCCGCAAAGGCAAACGCCACTGCTGTTACTTCTGTTACGTCTGTTTACCCAGACACTCCGGATGTCTTCGCGCACTTGAGACTGTCTGCATGTTTGGTCAACAGCTGATAACCAGCAGATGCAGCATAACAGCGAGCCAATTACAGGGTGCTAAATATTTCAAACAACTAAAAAAAAATTCGATATTCATATATAAGAAAAATACTGCTCTACAACAGCAATAACCTTTGGGATCTCATAATCGACAAACATAAATTAACCTACTGTTTTTAATGGGATTTTAACTCGCTCACGTTTAAATCCTAATTTAACAGTTGGTAAAAAGGTAATAACCCGTACTGAATGCAGTTTACTCAAATAAATGCATCTTACGTTGAATTGTATTAAATTACACAGACGTGTTTTTGTTTTCAAGATTATATAGCCAATAATGGGATGCGTTAGTGCTGGCCCGGGCATGCACAGGGCACTTGGCACCTGTCCCATAATGGAAATAAACAGAGTAGACCTAGGCTGTCACAGGCTCCGAACTTGGACAGGAAAGCGCGATCAGCTGTTGCACTGGTGACCTTTCATAAAGTAATCAGTGGGCGTCCTTATGAAAACTTGAAAGAAAGAAAGTAAAAATCGGCAATAAGTAGGCTATGTAAGGATTGGATTAAATGCATTGTGTCTACTATCATTTACAGCACCACTCGATGCGTAGAATCAAGATGCAATATCAACAAAAAAATAAATGATTGTCATAAACAACTGACATGTCGACATTCAAGAGCAAACTGAACTATTAAAGACCCGGAGTGTTTCCCCCCCCCCCGAGTCGTTTATACTAAGCTGAACTAGACAAAGAAAACAAGCACCAATACAGTTAACCGTGTAGCCTACATAAGGATGCAGACAATAATGTGCACACTTCTAAACGTAGGAAACGTAACGAATCAACTACCTGAAAAGATGAGAGTGGGTATTTTGTTGAAAAGTTGTATCCGAACACTTACATTTCAGTGTTCTGTTCCCATGCACAGTATTGAGCTTCAGGACTTGTTTGTGAACAGTGTTTTGTGTCGGTGCTGTCGTCACTGGGTTTTAAACATCGTCACTTAATCCCTCCTCTTAAGGCGGAGCATGCACAGGAATGAAATTATGGGGATGTCCTGTACTCTTGCGAGCTCAGCTGATCTAGAAATGGGACGTTAAATGGCCAAGCAAGATTTGTCGTGTGTAAACTAGAGAGCGTAAGATAATCTTAGATCCATTGTTAAATGCTTAAAATTGTCATATCCGCGCCAATTTTATTGCGCATGCCCTGCCCATTCGTTGCATATTATTTTTTTGAATTTTCGAACCGGCAGTGATCGTTATACCTTGAGGACTTTTGCCGTTGTTTACATTAACTCTTCTTATTTTTCTCACGGTTAATTAAGTTCTCTTGTCGCCAAAACGATAAATCAGATATTAGCCACACATGAAAATGTAATTTAAAAGCACATCACTCTGTTGGATTGATTGGGATTCTTGGAGCAGGTTATGGAACAGGCTCCAACGACGATTTAAGAATACATTTTCTATTCTTTTTTTTTTGTCTTTTGAAAGAATCAGATGTTAAACAATAAAAACTGTAGATCAATTTTCGACAGTTTTTGTCCAAAATGACTCATTGTCTGAATGTACACTAAACACTGGGAATAGTTGCAATTCGATCATATCAATATACCACACACTTTGGCAGAAGTAATAAAAACACTTTGTACTGTTACCAAGGAGAATATTTATATCCAACTTTTTTAATTTAAATTAAAAATTCTCATTTATACAAGTTTAGTTTTGCCAAAATACATATAATGCTTTGCTTTCAGGCCAAAGTGCTCAACGTTTGTCTCATCAGACCCCCACATCACCTTCTTCCAGAAGGTCTTAGGATCTGTCACATGGCTCCTGGCAAACTCCAGTCATGAATAAATGTTGACCTTTCTCAGAAGTGGGTTCCATCTGGCCACTCTCGGAAGATACCATATCTGTGATGTGCTGAAGAAATCGCTCTCTGGATAGTTTCATCAATATCAGCCAACAACCTCTGCATGTGAAAGACCATAGTTTCAATACAGGATGAATTCTGGCACTGTTGAAACTGAGTGAGATTACAGACACTACAGGGATCTTTCACACCATTGACACTATTAGGGTTTTTAAAAAAATGTGTTCTGCAAATATATTTTTAATCATTATGATTTTAAAATATCATTATAATAATTTGATATTTCAGTTATTTTTATTTCCAGTCATGTTTATATTCAGTAATGATTTTGCATGTTATATTTTCTTTTTTACTGACGTACTTTTCCTTATGATTCATAAATCGCATATCTTGAAAAGCAGGTGGAGGAAAATTGGTGAGGACATGATCATAACTCTCAGTAAGATGTTTTGTGAACTGATGTTTGGACAGAGTGATTTATCAGCTCTTTCTGTGGCCTCCAGATAAGCGCGTGCATTGCTGAGCACGCTATGGCAGCTGAGGGCAAACAGACTGCAAGCTTCAGGCAGAAGTGAGTTCATTTGCCAGTGTAGGCTGCAGTGGTTACTGATGAGTATTGACTCAATGAGACTATTTTGTCTCATTAAAGCCTTTGTTACCCTTGGTTGAGGTCGTAAAGGTGCATCCAGCAGGCTTGGGGTTTACACCATTCTACCAAATGCACAATATTTTCTTGCAGGGTAAAACTGGCTTTTGCCTGAGTGGTGTTCTTTTGTCTGTTCATGGGTTGATTGAGGTCAGCACACAACTGGGATGAATAAAGAATCCTGTTTGTGCCGCCTCTTGAATATGGTGAGCCCCAACCCATTGATGCTTTTACACCCTCTTATGAAAGTCCCAGGCCAAAAACACACAAGAATACACTGTGTTCCTGGATCACAGTCCGTCTGGTTGGTGGGATTTGTCAGTCTTTCACTGAATGTTTGGTTAAACAATTTAATCTGAAGACAAACATGGCTGCTCCCACAAGCAGAGATCCTCAGTGATCAATGGTCAATGGAACTTAAATGAGACAAATTAAATCAGTGTCCTGTGGTTTAGACAGTATTTTAAAAATAAACTGACCTTGCTCTTCCCAGCAAGGTATAAATAACTAGGAAAATGACTATAAGGTGCTGTTCTCCACTGTTGAGTTTGCACCACAAGCAGCTATACTATGAACTTTGTCCAAATGTCTGGGGAAATAGTTAAAGAAGGTAGAAAAAAGAATAATGAAAGTGATCATTCTAACTTCAGAAAACAGCATGGTGGAAACTGGGATTTAGAAAAGTTCTTTAACTGCCAGATATGACAGAACACGTGGTTAGTGTTGATTATAGACTGTTGTAATTCAAGTTGTCTTCTGATCCTTTGTGCGGTCTTTTCCTGATTGTACTTTCAAAAAGTTGCTAACACGTTGCAATATTGAAACTACAACGGTTGTCGCGTGCAGGCGGGCCACTTGAAGCGGGGAAACTTGAGTGGTGGTTGCCAGAATACAACCGTTGTTGCAGTTTCAATGTAGCCACTTGTTAGCAACTTACTTCTTTAAAAGCACATAAAGCTTCGAAATTCGCTGTTGAGATATTAATGGGTGTAATTTATCTCGTAGAACAAAAAGTGAAATTCTCTTAGACTTACGTTACCACAGACCTTATTTTATGCAGAAAACAAAATCCATATGGAAGGGGAAGAAAGCATTCGAAAACTGCCGAGGGAAAACCATGGCTCAAAAATGCGATCTCACTTCCATGTTAGGACTACAAACTGTAACACCCCGGAAGTATTGTTCCCGAAACTTCCGCTTCACTTCCCTATGGTTGAAGAAAATCAGATGGTGGTTTAATGTGTCGATGGTAGCACAGATACGGTTCTGTGGTTGGTAGACTAGACCATAGCTAGTGTGAACGGTACGCGTGGATTTCACAGAAGTTGTGCGCTGCTAAGGTAGACTACGTCGTGTAATTTAAAAAGTCACACTTTATCCTTTCATTTATTGAAGTACGTTTCACTGAGTTTCTTTATGTTACAAATAGGAACGACTGGCTTGCTATTTAGCGTTAGAGTCAGTTAATGTCAAAGATCAAATGCTGCTGTCTTGGCAGCCGAAAACGAAAAGTACAGCCGCTGGATAAACCTAGAAAGTATTACTTCTGCATAAAGCTAGAAAGACAGCTAACGCCAGTTACCAGTAGAAGTAGAAGATTGTGTTCTACACTGGAAATAACTGAGTGAAAAAACGAAGGCTGAGAATACTGCCTTCTGTTCTGACAGGTTTAAAGAGAAGAAGGTTGGCTGTTCAGATAACTGAAGGCCTTGCCCATGGTTTTGATTTTAAATATAGCGTTAGCCACACGTTTGGTAGGGATATTATAGAAATGCCAACTTACTGTCATATTTACTAACAAGGTGATACCTTATTAGCTAAACGTTATAATGACTTTTACACTTGTTGTTAAACAGGTTCATGTAAGCTTTAAGTTGGGTATCATTGTACTCCTTTCGGTTTTGATTTTGCATAGCATAGTGGTATCGTTAACTTTAGGTAGTATTACATTTAAGAGAGTATATTTTGATATTTTACACCTTTAAAGCCTTGGTTTGGGGAATTTTTTGTCCGCTGTATCAACACAAATCATCAGCCGGCCAATGAAATGCTAGTGTGATAGTGTAGCCTCCTCATCGGCCATTAATGATTAATATTCGTATTATTATAATGATTATTATTGTGTATTATTAATGTTTGTGTTTTTTATTATTAGTACACATTTTAAATCCTTAATAATATAATCATTATTTTTGTGCCGTGCTACTTAATGAGAAGTTAACGTGTTTTATCACTAGCCTTGTCTTATGTAACTAGCAGAGAAGTTACTGGGAACGTGTTTGAATTATCGCCCGAAGAAGTTAAAACTGCAAGGATGCCTGCTAGAATGGATGACGTCATGCGACTATGTTGCGAGCTGTCTGCTAACCAGCAAATGAAGGCAGCTGTGAAGAATTCTGGGAAGGGTGCAATGCTGGCTGGGGCAGTAGCATTCGCGGGGGGGCTGATGGGAGGTCCTCCAGGAATTGCAGTAGGTAAGTTGAAGGGCTCTAGGTATAGTTCTGTTTTAGTGTACATTTTCCATTTGTGCTTTACATACCCCCAGACCCCTATACCAGCCACTGAAAAGCCAGCTGATTGTCAGAAACTTCTGTAAGTGTCTATACAATCTATGATCTAAAATAAGTATCTAAACTATTTAATTGCACACTAACTAGCTGAGTTGATAAACATGCACTTATGCAGAAGTAACATATAAAAAAGCCAGCAAACTGTTCCTTTAAAATTTGTAATAATATAATAAATACCTTTCTTTGTAACCTGTATTGACAACAAGAAGGAACCATTTGCAAATTAAGCAGTAATACAAATAAGGGTTGTTAAGACTTCTTAACATTTTTTAGCACGAGAGTGTGTTCAGCTGTGACTCAGGTAACTGGCCTTCAGCTATTTTTGTGCTCCTGTTGAACACAAGTAATGCTTCTTAAAGGAACCGTTCACCCTAAAAAGGAGTGAATTCAGTCATTTTCTTGCCTCAAGTATTGTCTTTGTGAACAATGATAGCTTTCCGCGATGTCTTTTTGCAGATTTGATAAGTCCATATCTGTAAACGTTTTAAGAAGGCTGCCAAGTAATCAGTTACTGTATGTAGTACCTTTGGAAGTGCATTAACTAACATGGAAGCAAACAATCCACAGTTGTACTTTTGTTCTCATTGTCAACTTCTAATGATGTAGCACGTGTGTGACTGCATACCCACTTTAGCTGGTTAGAAAGGTTACTTTAAGAGGTTATGTACATATGTATGTGGTTGTAACTGCACCTACAGCCTTTTTTGTAATTTCTTTTTGAAGAGATTTTAAAGCAGAAACTTAATTGGATCTTCCCATCAGTAGGTTTCCATATATATAAAAAAAAATGGGCCCTGTGGAACTCTTCTGAAAATCAAATAACATCTATCATAGTTATGAAGTTAGCGAATATTGACAGATGTCATATACACAGAAGTGTGTGTATATAGCAGCTCCTTACTGTCCTCTCCAGTACTGTGACCAGAGACTGTTGAAAGCCGAGTGTCAGGTCTGGTATCCTTTGTTTAGGAGCCATTCATTGGTAATGGCAGGTTCTGGCTCTGTCTAGTTGGCTAGCTATGGAAAGGGAAATTTTGTTTTTGGGAATGACCCCTTCAGTGAACATGTTTCTCTTCAACATCACCAACATCTAGCTACTAAGTTCAATATCTGTGACTCGACTCGGCACTTTCTTCTCGTTTCTGTGGTGCAGGCGGTGCGGTTGGGGGGCTGCTGGGATGCTGGATGACCAGTGGGCAGTTCCGACCCGTCCCTGAGATCCTCATGGAGCTGCCGCCCCAGCAGAAGCAGAAGCTGTACAACGACGTCTCGGCGGCGCTGGGCTCGCTCGACTGGACCGACTGGGCCCAGCTGATTGCCCTGGTGATGGGGAATGCCACCCTCCAGCAGCAAGTGACTGCGGCTCTCCTCAGCTACGTCACCCGGGAGCTGAGAGCAGAGGTGCAGTACGGAGACTGATACCACTCCCTCCAACCTCAACTCCATAGTTTTACAAACATTTCTGAAAGAGAGAACACATCCACGTGCAACACAGGCAAGCACGGCTTTTCCTCTGATTGGAAGAGCACTCCTCCCAGTATGAAGAAGAGCAGAAAAAACAATCCAAACCCAAATACATATCGGACTGAGGAAAGCCTTATTCGTTTTCATTGAGCCTTGATTTTAAGAGGATGCATTATGTTTGGCCTCTAGTCAAAGTGCCTCTGGTTTACTGTGGTAAAATGTTTGCTTGTCACAAGCGAGTTGCAAGTACATTGGAAGCATTACTTTTATTAATGTGTTTTAGTACTGTGAAATTGGAGAGGGGTTAAATCAACAAATTAGCAGATAGGTTTATGTGGATTCATAACAGAAATATTTATTTTATGTGATTCAAATGAAGATCTCTTGAGTGAGTGTTCTCCACAAGAAAAATATATTTGTAGAATTGTTTTATTTTTGAATTGGAAAAGGTGACTGGTGACGGGTAATGTTAATATTACAACTAGACATATGCACCATAAATGCCTACTTTTGTACGTTAACCATACAATGGTTGAATAAATGTACACAGAGTATAATCATCCGTGCATTGATCAATAATTAGAGACCTATGGGCACAGTGGAAGCACCACTTGGACACCTAGATATTGATAAGTCAATGCTTGGCTTGAAAGTTTTAGATTTGCCCAACAATTCCAATGGATCATTGAATGGATTGAACATTCAGTGCATTAGTTTTCCTATTCACAACCTAGCCAAATATTGTCAAGACACTAGCCTTTTACATTCACTTTAATCTGTTGTTGGCCTTCAGTCTACATTTTATTATTGTTATTATTATTATTATTATTATGTAACATAATAATATCAACAATAAGCAAATTAATTAATGGCTGCCAGATGATTCTCAGTTTGTTTATTTGGTTTCTGCATCAATATATCTAATTATGGACTTGAGCGGAACCAAAATAGAGCCATGATGTTCTATCCTGGTCCTGGAAATTGTCCATCCTGCACTTTGTTGTCTGTCCTTCACGTAAGGCACATCAGCATTTTATGCATACCTAGTTACAGAACACATTCAAGGTAATATTCTGTAAGTGTGTGATTGCAGTGCGTTTCCATTAGTAAAATAATTAATTTCTATTGTTACTTTAGGGTTGCATGATATAGTGATTCTGGGGCCAACATTAATTCATTTAATATTTGATTTTTTGATATTGATTGATGTTTGCTGATGGTAATACTCTGTTTTACATTGTAGCACATAGGCAAACAGAAGCCAAGTTTCCGTGTTCTTGGGAGAAGTAGATGAGCTCAGGTGTCAATTTTTGAAGACAACATAATGCATTGTAGTTGTATAGCAAATAATTTCAACTTGTTTACTTTGAGAGGCGAGAGCATAGGTCTAAACAGCCACTGAGTTTGTATGTGACTTTCTGAGTTCGGCTTGTCAATGGCTATTTTCTGGGCATGATATTTTCACTCAGTTTGGCACATCGAGTGTGTCACCTTTGGTGCATGTATATTATATCATGGGTGTAATTTCAGCTTCTCAGTATCAACAGGTAGAAGGTTAAACTTACTGGGGTCGGCCAATACCAGTATGCCCCAGATATAATTGTATGACCCTGAATGATGCATTACTTTTAGTTTTTGATCATTTTTGCGAATCAATGCACTTGATGAAGAATAATCTGAGGCACTGCCTCAGTTACACTTTAGTAGACCACTGAATCTTGCTTATGTACGAAATTCTGAGACAAAAAAATGAGGAAAATAAATCTTTAAAAAATCTTGAACAGGCACTCTTTGTCAGATCCAATTGCAATTAATAGCTCAGTCTGATAGTCAATTGAGGTTTATTTAGCTGGATTGCCTTAAGGGAAGTGTTTCTTGGGGGAACCAGAAGCCAAGTAAGTGGAAAATGAAGCAGTCATTATAAATCAGAAAAAAACCCCAGAGTACTTGGAACTCCTGCAGACATTGAAACTTTCTTACATTTGCTTTGGAATTATCTTCCCATATTTCTTCCATGAGTTAACCTTCAACATATTGAGGAAATGCACAAGCACATATCTTTAATTGGGAAACGCTGCTTGTGTGATGTGATTATTTATACTCACTATGAATGACAACAAAACATAATATAATCTATGGTTTGGGGATGAATTGTGTTTTTTAAGTACCTTTTCACTTCCACTTGATGTCATGCAAAGTGAATTCTTTAAAACCAGGCTACTTAAAATATGTACATTGTAAAACACCTTGAATAAAAGAAGACAACAACTTGAATCGGATGATTAAACAAAATAAAATTTGGTTAACTTATTGCTGGTCAGTTAGCCACTCATCTAGCCAGTCCCTTAGGAAGTGGCATTCTCCATCGTTTGAAATGGACTCCATTGACTGGCGACACATAATCAGCCATTGAACTCTCACCCTAAGGGGTAACATTTTGCTGATAGCAAAGCGTTGCTTTTCAGTGGCTGAATAGTTCACCTTTCTGGATTGCTCCTTCCTGCTGATGTATGCCACAGACTATCATGCCTCTTTGTCATCGTGCAACAAAGCTTCCCCTCACCCCATATTTGTGGTGGCTGTTCATAGGATATAGTGGTTTCTGAAATGTTTTCAAGAGCTTAAGCCCCCGTTGTCCAGTAAAACTTTTGTCTTTGCACATAGGTGTTGGTTAGGCTATAGCATGCACCACCCCACTGAAACCCTGTTGCATACTGATGGATGACAATGGAAAAGCCAACATTAAATGTCTTGGGAAGGTTTTGGGCCATCATGAGCCACCACAATATCTTCAATGTGCCTTGGCATATATTCTACAAGTCACTGGAAATCTACTGGAGGGATGGAACACCATTCTTCCAAAAGCTATTCCCTCATTTAGTGTTTTGATGATGGTGGTGGAGAGCGCTAACACATCGATCCAAAATCTCCCTTAGGTGTTCATTTGGGTTGAGATCTGGTGACTGTGAAGGCCATAGCATATAATTTGCATAATTTTCATACTCATCAAACCATGCAGTGACCCCTCATGCCTGGTAGATGGGGGCATTGTTATATACACAGTAATATAAACGTGATGGAAAAATTCTCTAAAAATAAATCTTCCTTCTTGGTACCATTAGGGGGCAGCATCAGGCAATACAATGTTCATTATGCCTAAATGCCTCAATAGGCTGTTCTTATTGGTACATTTTATTTTCTGAATGTATTCCTGTATTTGTAAATGTGAAAATGAAGTGTGGGGAAAATAGACATTTTCTTGGCTTTTCATAAGTGAAACTATTTTTATAATGGTAATAATATCAGTTGTTTCATTTCGTACTGGGTTGGGAATATGAGGCTTTCCACCAACCAGAGAAAGATGGATTGGAAACCCTGGAAGCTAGAATGTGTTGGTGGTGTTTGATGTTTGGTGAAGGACAGTAGGAGTTTAATTCTGCTGTCACAAGGTGTGATAAGATTGACATGTGGATGCCATAGGTCCTGTTGCTAAAAACATGTGTCTTTGACATCAAAATTCCTGTGTGAAAATTGCAAAAAAAAAAAAAAAAAAATTGCAAAATGTCTATTTTTTCCATATTTTTTTTTTTTTTTTTACAATAGGAACCATACAAGTAAATGAGAATATGATAAGAATATAAGTAATGTCACTTCCCTCAACCAGGCGAATTTAGGAAATTTGACAATCGAGAGTTAACTACAAACTTATATGAACCATGCTTTAAACCGATTTTTTTCACAGTACTGCTATTCTGAATGCCCAACTGTGTCTGTAAATTTGGGATAGCTCAAACAACTCGTGGTAACAGATTGTGTTTTTGGAAAATGCCAGCTCCCTTGTCAGTACGCGAGCGTGATTCTGCTGGTGTCTGTGCCCCAAGAGGCCAGACTGTGTGCTTCCATGTGGCTCTGTCAGAGATGTTTTTGTACTCACCAGAGACAGAGCAAAGGATGCCAAACCCCCCATCTGTTTTTCCCACCCAGAGATAAAAGCCCTTTTCTCTGCGGCATCTGCCTTGGCACCAAGCAGACTAACCCCTGAAAAGTTTTAAGGATCTTTTTTTTTTCAAACTCCCACTTAATTGGCAAAGTATGTATACATCGATTGGAGTGCCATTTGTGAATTTATTGAAAATTAGGGTGGTATAAAAATTATCCTTGGCTATGTAGTCAGCCCCTGTTATTCAGGACACTTGCTAGCCTGTTGGCATCTCCCAGTCTGTCATATAGATGGGAAGAGCTAATGCATTATATTATTATCCTGAGGAATCCTGACTAACTTAATCAGTGGCTACTGATGTAAACAATAAATTCAAGCTGTATCTTGACATCATTCCAAGATTTTCTTGGCCAAATGCAAATATTTGTTTAATCAGTGAACCTGACTCTCCTTGAAGGATGGCACTCAATGATAAATCTGCTAGTTGAAAAAGGGGAGGGAGGGAGCGGGGCAGGGTGAGGGAGAAAGAAAGTTTGTGTCCTCTTGTGTGCAGAAAGCAAAGGGGAGGGGGTGTTTGTTCCATATTCAGTTATTCAGTGATGCACTTATAGTGAAGTAGCTGTGAAATTATGGTAGGACACCAACTGGTAGGACACCAACTGTTTCTAATCCCTTTTCTGCACAGTTTCAGTTCGTCTTGTCACGTTGTGAAAGGACGACAGGGGAGCTGAGGCTGAATGCTTTCATAACAGATTCTTGATTAAAGAAAAGCTCAAATAGGTAGTTGCTGGTCACACTCTGATGGCAACCTCTGTATCCACATCCCAATCAAGACTGAGTCACTGCCATAATGTAGCCTTTTTCCAAAGTAGGCTGAATGTTTTTGTCTTTTTACCACATGAGACATTTCTTTGATGCTGAAATTATGGAAAACATCCTTCAGTTTTAATGGGTAGTCTAACTTCCCAGTAAATATGCTGAAAACGCATTTAAAAATGGAATTGAAAGTATGAAAGTATTTCTCATTATTATTCACTGATTAGTTTAGAAGTTCTTCTTTTTCACTTCAAGGATTATTGTGCTTAATAGTGCAGAAATCCATTTTCTTGACAATGTCATGTTCTATCACCAACATACGGCACTTCCTTTATCTAATACACAAATGAGTAATGAATTCATAAATCCCTGCGACAACTGTCAACTTTCTTCATATGGATGTATAATTTTAGTCTCTATATGAGCCTTGTAATAGAAAGTACTATGCAAGTACTTGTACTGAAACTTCAAACAGCATTCATGGTACAGATAGAAAATAACTTAGTACAAACAATGTAATCCTCATCATTATCACCACCAATATAGCTATTGTCATAATCATCATCACCATCATCAGAAACATCTGACATTCAGTGTGTCACCACTGCATACAAGGCTCATTCATAATATAAAAGGTCCCAAGGGAGCTTGTGTGAACTCATAGGCATGCTCCCTCTTGTACATCTTCCCAATCACCAGACCCTGTTGACAGTGCACCAAAAATACCCTGCAGCTCAACAATGTGTCCTGACAGGGCTAAAAAAAAAAGAAAAGAAAAACGGACAGAGATTCCTGACGGGGAACTTGCCCTTTGTGCTCCCTGTTTAAACTGGGACACAATCCTGGAAGCTGCTAACATCTGTGAACTCCCTGAGTTGAGCTCTGGACTTTCTGTCTTGTAGGACAGATCTGGGTTTGGCCAGAACATAGATGTATCCCCAAGGTCTAATGTAATGATTCTGATTGAGGATCAGTTGCGGAAGTATCTGCTAAACAGACATCCACCTTCATTCCCCTTCAAAGATCACATTTGACAGCATGACCTGATGTCATCGCTAATTAATTGTCATGATTGACCATCATACATTTAAGTTGTTTGCTTGTTGAGCTTATTGCAGCCCTAGTTTCTCCATGTTGATTACAAAGGTTACAAAGGTTACAGCAGGGGAGTACATCTCTGGTCCTGAAAGGCCGGTCTGCATGCTACTTTTTGTTCAGACCAACTGCCAAGTTAGTTTACTTAAGCACAGTAAAACCTTTATGTTAACCTTGCAATCTGCGATTGTCACAGGTGCATATACAAATGTCAGATCAAGATATGATTGAGCTAATGAAACAATTTAAGAGCAGATGTTGCCACAAATTCCTGAAGTGGATTGGTCCTTGTTGTATACCCCTGGGTGACAGGCTCAATCCCTACTTTGATAATACTTGTGAAACCAGTGCAGGGTAAAAATGGCACTGGGTAGGCCCCTGGAATCCCCACCACAACCCATAACAGAACCATGGTAACGGCTGCTGTTCCCTTCAAGACTGTCAGCTGCACTGGGGGACACAACAGAAACAAGTGATGCGTCAGCAGTGGCAAGAGTCAAAGTTGTGGCCATTCACAAACCCCCCCCAGACTCAACCAAGCCATGACCCTTATCACCCTCAATCAGCTCAACGAGTCTTCCTTGTAGAGGCCATCCTGGGGGTTGGGGGGGGGCACATGCTTCACTCAAATGACTATTGGGCACCTGCCTGTCTGGGGGGGTGTGTGTCTTGTGCACGGACTTAAAACAACATCAAATCTCTGTCCTATTAATAATCACGACTCATATTTCCTGGCATACTTGGTCTAATCTGAAACAGCTGTTATCGCTCCACAGGAAGTGGCCTGGCCACCCAGCTGGGTGGGCAGGCCGGTGTGGCGGCGGTGATATTGTGACGAGGATGGCGCAAACATCCAGTTGAGAGGCCGATAAGCAAGCCCCCCCGTGCACGTCAGAGGTCCTGAAGTCCCTTCCGGAATGTTTCCGCTCTCCCAAGGCCTAGCGGCTCCTCCCACTCCACCCGTACCCACGCGCATTCCAGGATGAAGGGCCTGAAGGTCCTGGCACTGTGGGATAAGTGATGGGGACGTCTCTCTACAGATCCCTTCTACTCAGCACCGGGGGCTTCACCGTGTCTGACTACGTCCAGAAGTTTACGGTAAGAAAACCCTGCCACTTCTGCCAGCGCTGTTGAACCAGGAGCAGTGTGTGTTCATTTTCATATGCAACTTATAAATGAGATATACTGAAAATATTGAACAGTTACATAAAATGTATTATAAATCTCTAGCGGCACTTCACAGCATGAGGGCAAATATGAATTACAGAGTCAAATCTTCATAGTTGGACTAAAAGCATACTCTCCTGAAATTTAAGCAGTGCCTTATTGTTGACCAGTTCCATCAAAAGCTGTGCACAAACATAGGCTAGCTGAGCCTCTGTCCCTTAATCCAATCATACTATATAAATTTTGCCAGACAAGTTAAGTTTTCTTTTTTCTAGAATTCTATCAGGCACATATGTTTTTCGTTTTAAAGAGCACACCATCAACAACAGATTAATCTCCAGAAATAGAAAGACAAAAAATCCAAAGCGTTGAGCTTGTGTGTGCACAGGGACTGCAGATGGAAATGTGCTGTTAGCTAAATCTGGTACAAAGCATCTCTTCCCTCTGTGATTAATGTATTTGTACATGGTCTCTGACAAAATAGATAAATAAGTAATGCCAAGGCTCAGGAGGTCTTGGTTTTCATATTCAATAAACCCTTTCCATGTATAGATCTCTCCTCTCGAAGCCGGTAAGAGTTCAAATGCATTCTCTCTTGTAGATTTTAGCTGTATGCTTTTTAAAAGACCAATTGTTTAAATATGCCTTTGCAACATTTTTACTTTTAGCGTTCACTGCTCTTATCACTAATATTTGAAGTGTACTGGCTGGTCTGGTGCCTGAACTGCAAAATGGCACTGTTCAGCTGAAGTTGAAAAGGCATTATTTGAAATTGTGCAACTGAAATCATCTGGAGCTGTAGAAAAGAGCTGTCTATCTGTAACACAAACCATTTTCAGTTTCATAAGACTGCCCTATTTTCTCGCTCCTCCCCCTCTCCCTTTTCAGAATGTCAGGTATGCATTCATTGTCAAATTTGTCAACCATAGGTTTCAAGTTAAAACATTCATTCTTGCAGTAATATGAAGTACCATATAATATTATAATGTGTCCATTCTTGTGGGGACAGGAATTATGTTGAGGAGAGAAAAATGAAAACCTGTTGTTCCTGGCTCATTGTCAGGGTGAAAAAAGAAAAACTTCTTAGTTTTTTTAGAGTTTTATAATTATTTATAATGCCAGATGGATGTGGTGGTCTCAGCGACCTCTATAGAAGCAATAGGGTTTACTTAAACAAAAGAAATAAACCCAAGCAAAACAAACAAGTAAACATACTCTGGCACATCTCAGCGACAAGGATGAGAGTCCACTGGGCCTGTAGAACGTCACTGGCAGGCGGAAGGAATTTTTAAAAGTTGCATTACTGGCATGCCTTCCAGTCAACAGCATCTTCTGAGCTGTGTTTAAATGACGTCAAAGGATCACTGCACCACCGGATCTGAGGGCAGATAACATGTTCAAGCCGAGCCGTTCATTTATGTGGTGTGTCCTCTGGCACATACAGACCACAGGGGAGAACACTGTCTCCCCTGGGGCCTGTCTGAGAGGAGAGTTTTGGAAATACAGAAATGGGAAAGGAATTTATGGGGTGTGGGGTATGTGGGGGGTTGGGGGGGTTGGGGGGGGGTGGGGGGTTGGTAGAGGCCTACTTTGCATCCTGTGCAGACTTCGGTTGTCCTCTGTCTGCCCTGAAATTACCTGGAGACCATGAGCAAGCAAGCCTCTACTCTGGCCACCCGCATTGCCAAGATGTAATGAGGCGGTCAAGCTGGACAGTGCAGGGCCATCTGCGATGGGCTCTTTGGCAAGGAAGCCCAGCAACACTGTACTCAATAGCCTGAGCACCGAGGCCAGACTAAACCTGCTGGACACCAAAGGCGGAGAAGATCTCCAGCAGCCGGGCGGTGATGCCGAAAAGGCTGGACGTCCTGCGTCAGGGCCCGGGTGCTTTGGAGAGGGATGTGGCCAATCCGAGGCAGGTGTGAAACCCACCGGGAGGGGAAGGGGTGGATCCGGGACACTCTCAGAGGTGCGTGCTCTCTGCGTGCAGCAAGTTTCTGGAGCTGCTGGGGAGCCTGACGCTGGAGAGGGTGTTCCAGCAGGAGCAGGTGGATGGCATCAGGTGGTTAGTCTCTGCCATGGATTCTGTCCTTCGTTACCTGGGTAACATCTTCCAAAACTCCTGGTGGTGAAGTTTATTCTGAGGGGTGTGGTCTCCTGGAGAAGCCAGAGACTTCTGGAGGGAGGAGAGGAGTGGAGGTCAGTGTTTGCAACACACCTTAATTTTAAGTTCCTGGATCTGGATCAATTTCACATTTCTGGCTGATTCATATGCCTTTTTCTTAATAATCTGCTGATACTTCTGTTATTATAAAATTGATTTATGAATGATTTTACTGGCCCAAGAAAGCAAAATGTGACACCCTGTGACATTTAATACCATCAAGTATCATGGTAGATGAAGTTCTGAGACTAAATCATGAGCTCTGGAATCCACTCCCAAAAGCAAGCACTCCTAAGCACATTTGGAACTTTGGCTATTAAATGTTACTCTGATGTTAGCTGCTCTGATTTTGTAGTGTAGTGCATATTTTCAGCCGGTATGCCACAAGCCTCATGGAGCAAATGTAAATATGTATATGTAAATTAAGCATGTGTAGGCTTGGTTGGTACTTCAATGTGAGACTTGGGAAGTGGTGTGGCCCAGAACAGAGCACTATTCCCACTGAACCAAATAGTCAATAGTCAAAAGAGTGATGGGGACGTAGTGTTGTAGAACTTGCTGTCCTTCAGATGTGACATTATACTGAGGTCCTGACTCACTGTGGACATTATCCATTCAACTTTTCAAAAGGTCTGTTCTCTTTCACTATTCGGTTGTTCTGGATGAGTGCATTTGCTAAATTAACTTTATGTGTTGTACACCACACACAACATGACCAATATTGGAATCCCTGCTGTGTCTTCTTCGGCACTGATGAACAACACTTGGGCAGAAAATATTGGCCATGTTGTGATCTTAACTTGTCCACCATGATATCATGATACTAATCCAGATTGTTATGCAAATGTTTACAGAACTGCCTCTATGTTTTCTGTAGGAACGTGCATTCAAACAAATATTTCAGTGTGATGCATCAAAACCATCTCAATGTGTTCCAAGGAAATGACTTGAAATTTGAATGCATCCAGCTGCCTATGCATAATATGTCAGTCCAGCTGTATAACATTCTGTGTTTTCACATTTATTTGTGTATAATAGTGGTACAATTCTGCCTGCTTTGGACCGTAGAGGGGCAGGTGGCTATTTTAGTTTTGCACTTCAATTTTATGAACAGTGCTCATGAAAGAATACATTAAACACAAAAAAAGCAAAAGAAAAAGACCTTCGCTGTGACTTTTATGAATCAGTCAATTGCTGTTTTGATAGCAGTGACAGAACCGAGAATGTAAGTGCGATGTTTGAGTGGGATGCCAAATCATAGGTCAGCCATTTGCTGCAGCCAGTCCACCACAGAGGCACTTGTGCATTTTGTTTGGGGAACTTTACAGGCGAACGCTTCCATCTCAGGGTGACACGAAGGCCAATGTGTTGCTCTCTGTGGGACTCCTGGCCTCAGAAGATGCTGGCCTGATCTGGATTAGATTCTGGGCCACAGAACACAACGCTGTACTTAGCTGAAAGAGGCAGCCGCGTACCCCAGGCAGAGCTAACTTTCAGAGTGAGAGAGCTGTGGCAGTGGATCCAAAGTGCAAAGACTGCTTTTTAATTTTATAGGTAGAGCTGAGATTGATGTACCAAACTGCGGGTTTCCTAAAATAGGCGTGCGCATGCAGGGGAGTCAATAGGGAGGGCTGAATTATGTGAGAACAATGTCAGTCATCAGATTGTGACCTTAATTATGTTATTTGACATGTGGTAGTAATTATGATTCTATTTCAGTACATTTCAAGCAACATAAAATATAAATTATGATTTTTTAAAAACCAACACAAAGAAGAAAAAAAACAAATAAAGGGGCTGAGGCTATTTTTGAAAAAAAAAGTATAGTTCCTAATTTATGAATATAATAAATAAAAGACCAAAGAAAATAAATAATTTGATATAATTTATTTTCGATTGATTTGGTTTGATGGCTGAGATTCAAACCTAGCCCTTCTTGCTGTGCGACAACATGGCTGCCCACTGCACCACCACCCAGCCCGACTTTGTTATCAGATTAAATTGAATTAGCTAGCAAGCTATCTAACTTGGATAAATAGTGAGCTATCCAGACATGCTGCTTCACCTAACTGACAGTTTCAGAACCTGCTCCAAAGGCACTGACGGTGCTGTTCTTCTGACTGGGAATGACCAAAGTTAAGCTTATGCATGTACCGCTGAATTCGTCCATTCCTACTGCTGTTTTGGTCCTGTTTCGGCAGATAAATGACAGCTCAGAGGATAAAACTGTGAAGCCTAAATTGACCGTCCGGCATCGAGGCAACCAAGTCCAAGCTGAAGGCAGTCAGTCAGGAGCTGCTAAAGGTAAGCTCTGGGAGTTATTTGGGCGGCGGGGGGGGGGGTAAAGTATAAAGTATTTTGGATGTGGGTTGACAGCAGACTGAAATCCACATTTCCCTGTCTGCATCCTCCTAGATATCGGCCAATAGTTTCTATAGTTGCCATATACATTTTCTGTTCCTCTACCAGTGTGACTCAATTAGCCCAGCGCTGTGCCAGAGTTAGCCTAGTCTGATAGTGGCCATCGCCCCCCACCCATTCACATGGGTGTATGTCACTAAATAAATTTAATAATGATATTTTTAAAACATGTTTTCTGTTTACTCATGGTCCCTTTGTCTAAGATATAAAATCATTCAGTGAGACAAATATGCATTAATAGAGGAAATCAGGAAGAGGAAAAAATACTTTTTTTCACAGTACTGTATGCATAAAATATGTCATAAAGCACAAAGGATGAAACTGATCATATACACGTGATAACACGTGTATCTGTACATATGCATGCTTGATAAGTCAGGCTGCATGTTTGTTCAGAGTGCTCTTTGCAGAAGGAACTGACATAAGCAGTAATGGAAAAGGGTACAGAATACATGCCCACGTGTGTTTTCCCTGTGGTATTACATAAGATTATTCACTAAACCCTGCTACCCATCCGCAGATGGAAGTGGCGCTGTGGCTGTCTCCAGGGAGACAGTGAAGAGTGCGGTATGTGGCAAAAAATCCTCATGTCCCAGTAGGCCCGGTGCTGGCCCGCCGCCCCCTACGCCGGGCCCCGGCTCCACTCAGGTGGGCCGGAAGCTCCCCTGCCATGGAGACCGGGGAAATAGCGCCCCCCGGAGGCCCAGAGGGGTCACTCTCTGGAGCAGGGAGTCCACTCGAACCCAAACTTTCGAGAGAGACGGCGGGCTGGGTGCCGTGGCTCCAGGTGAGGTGTCATCGGTGCCATTTCAGGAGGGAGGCGATGACAGGGGCTTGGCAGCCGCGAGGGCGGAGGGCACTGACCTGGTGATGACTGATGTGCAGCCACAGGAAGCTGTGGCTGGGGCAGAAAGGTACGGACATGGCTGTGATGGTGGAGGGCAAATTGCACAGGTTTGACATGGTACTGCATTATGTTTTTTTGCACAAGCAATATATCATCTCTAACAATTTTAAAAGCTAACATCAACATGACATGACTTGTCTTGAGCAATTTTACAAATCTGTAATGGTGTAGTTTTGAATCACCAGCCATGATTATCTTTTAGCAATGCAGATTTACATATTATAATTGCATATACATTACATAACAATTACAAATCCAGCCACTGATAAGTGTTTCATTATTAGTATTAGGAAAAAGGAGTAGAAGCAACAAAGGCAATTTTCCATCATATGTGATCAAATCCAGCTATAGGTAGCCATCTTGGTAGCCAGATCTTTATGACCTCAGCTACAGTGTAATATTTTAAATAAATGAGGTGCCTTGATAGGATGGGCCACCCAGCAGTGCCCTACATAGGGCATTTCATTTCTGTTTACTGGAAATGAAACTGAAATGAAAATGGTTGATTGGTTCTCATAAACAATACTGGAGGCTAATGAATTCCATTATCAATTTGGAGTTCTCTGGAACACGCATAAGTGCCTCACATTCTTTAGTTGTGGCTGTGCTTTGTGGTTCATGCAGTTTGTGTTGAATTACAGTACATGCCTGACTTGAATACATTTTATTACCGCATAATCTGAATACATTTTATTACCGCATAATACAATTATTTGATAGTAATCCATATTGTAATAAGAATTCCACCTCTTTAGTGTTTCTGACAGGATTAAGATTGCACCATTCGTCCAAAAGTCTGTCACCAAGGAAACTCAGCCAGGCACATGTACAGAGTGGCAGAAGGAGGGAGAACAACAAACATCCCCTGCAAAGGCTTCACTCTGCTCCAAGAATGAAGTGACCTCCTCTAATGAGGATGTTGTCACAGCAACAGAGCAGAATGAGAACAGGGCCGTGAAACCTGACTCAAAACACAAGGCCCAACATGTTTGGGGTCTCTCTCCGAGCAAGCCGGTTCTGTCCAGGCCCCCGGAGATGATCCACTCCAAATTGGGAAGGCTTGGGGGAACCTGTGAGGCAAACAGAGGTTTTGAGAGACAAACAGACACTGCAAGGGGCACCTCAGCCAGCGGAAATGCTTCAGCCCCTGGGGTCCTGGGGACAAATTCAGAGGGAATGCTACAGGTCATTGGTAAGTTTTTAGTACACTCCATGATTCTCTTGCTGTTTGCAGTGATTAATAATGAATTAGTTAATTTAAAAAAGAAACAGCCATGAAAATCCATCCAAGATTATTGTTGTTTTTATCAGCTAGGGTAGTTACCGTGGCAATCAAACCATTCAAGACTATGCTCACACTGGGGGGTGCTCTGGTAAAAGCTGATGGGTTCTAGGGACCTACAGCACTGCCCTTTCTTATTCTTTCAGTCAGGAGTTGACAAGCTACAAATCCAATTTTAGTTTTCTTGGTTATCTTCTTTCCCCAGACGACTGTCCCCCTTTGCCTGCTCCCTTTGAGCACCGAATCGTTAGCGCGAAGCAGGTACCCATGAGCACTTATTACACCATCAAGCCCCACGAAGTGCTGGGAGGGTGAGTAAGGCCAAGCGCTCTAATGACATCCGCAACAGAAACACTTAGTGCCGCCAGCTACGTTAACCGCCAGTAAGGTGAACACCATTAATGCAGAGAGCGCTTGAGTGGGTCAAGCGTTCCATGTTTATGGAGGCTATTTTGACTTCTCACGCTGGTGGAATGGAGACGAGGTCAGAGTGTGCGATACTCGATGAGATTTTGCATGCATAATATCAGCCACTATTTGAATATGGTGGGTTGAGAACACGGCCTTCCAAACCAAATGCAATAGACTAAAAAAGAAAAACAAAAAACATAATCAACCAGAGATAATACATACTGCGATATTAAACACTTTTAATTTTGTTGAGTGTTTAAAATTTGAAGATCATTTGAAAAAAAAAAAAGATCTTGTACCCCCCCCCCCCCCCCCCCCCCCCCCCCCTTGGGAAATTAGGCATTGGGCTTTGAAGATCATGTTTATGATTTCATCAACAAGACTATTTACATAATACGCTTTGTCTTCCTTCACCAATCAGTGCTGACAAAAAAAATAAACAAATTATATCAATGTGTTAATGTGCCTGCTTGTTGTCACTTAACCGGCACTGGCTGCACCATATGGGCTGTAAAATTGTTATGGTTTGTTGGGTAGAAGTTGTGTGGGCATGTGAAAATTTTAGTGAAGTGTATAAGTGAAATACAGCTGTGTGGGCAGGAACACATTGCTTCTGAGATGGAATAATTAGCTAAGACACCTGGGTAATCCTACACTGAGTCAGGAGAAGATGAGAAGTGAACATTACCCAGGTTCAGAAAATGGCATGGTATAACTTCCTTGTTAGAAGTTTTAATTAGCTGTCTAGCAAGCTAGAAAACTTGATTGAACAAGGAAAAAAAGCAGAAGTGATTGAACAAGGCCTCTCCCTTTCATTTATTCAAATTGTATTCCCTCTGACATAATATTGCACTTCACCTCCAGTGAATCAAAAGTGAATGGATATTTGATTGACCAATCAAGCCATTTGCAGTTTACAACAATGTCATTAGAAAACAGAAACACATGTCAACAGAAAAGTACATAAATTAGAACACAGAAACAAAGGCCCAAAACAAAACATATCCCATCACATGACCCACAGGGATTTAAAGTCGCATTGCAATCAAACCCTGGTGGTGTCCCCATAGGCACTCAATTAGCACAGCCAACTGAATAATACAGCAACTGATTAATTGTGACCCTCTTAAAAGCAATTTGTCTTTCTAATGCATGGAAATGAAGGAAAGTAAACATAGACGGAAAGTCAAACAAGAAAAGTCTTTGAGTGACTGAGTGCACCTGGTACACTGCTGACAGACAGATTCAATATATTCTGCATGGTTCCATACGCACACAAAACAACTATAAATTCATATTTACAATTTAAAAAATAACTACTACGGTCTTATTGCATGTAGACCAACAACAACAGGGACTTTTGTGTCAGTAGGGCACATGAAAGCATTGAACAGCAAATAAATGTCATTCAGAATTTGATCAAAACATTAAGTGCAATAATTTCACTAGTAAAGCTGTACAAAAGCTGTGCAAATTACGTGCATTTGTCCATAAGCATGTAATCAATGGCGGGGTAATTCCTTCTGCAAAACAGCAGAGACAGAAGTACGTACTGCTGGATGCTGATGCACATAAAGACTTGTTAAAAATGTTTTTTTAAGCATTGTTGGGTTTATATTCCCACCATGTGTGGACTGTGGGGACTGTACCTGCTGAACCCCTCAGTTATTAATTCAGGATAACCCCTCAGTTATCCTGAATCTATTAGAATAGGAGGTGTGAGATGTTGTGTTTTGTGCTTTCTTCTCTCACCATTTTATCTGTGTGTGTGTCTGTGTGTGCGTGTGCATGTGTTTATGTGCGTGTGTGTGTGTGTGTGTGTGTAATGTGTGCGTGCGAGTGTGTGTGCATGTGTGTGTGTGTGTATGTGTGTGTGCGCGTGTGTTTATGTGCGTGTGTGTGTGTTTCCTCAGTGGGCGCTTTGGCCAGGTCCACAAGTGTACAGAGCGAACGTCAGGGCTGACTCTGGCAGCAAAGATCATTAAAGTGAAAGGGATGAAGGACAGGGTAAGTGCAGCTGTGAGAACCTGTGCTGGAGGCCCTCTTTGCCTTTCTGTGACGGTTATTTATGAGTACCATATCCGCATTTCCCTCAAATCCTCCCTACCCTATTGGTCCCACTCACACAGCCCTGAGGGCGGAGGGGCATGTTTCCCATTAAATAAGGCTTCTAGCAACATGCATTCATTATACATGGTGGTATAATTTAGAGGATGGCCCATGCTCAAGGTAACAGGTACACCGGCTGCTATAAAGAATTCACTGTCTACCTGAACTCAAAATACCCTGTTGTCCTGAAGATTGAGGTTGTAAGCTCCCCATCCCAAGCGTATAATGCTGGAGCCTACATTATTAATTAAGGAGAGCACAGACAAGCATGAGCTTTCTTCTGAAGCATGTGATGTCAGCCACCATTTCTTACCACACCAGAGTTCACAAGTGGGGTTCACACACACTTGAGTCGGAAATCTCTTCATATGTAGCTCACCAGGCAGATCTGCTATCTGATCTGATCAACCTGCAAGGAATGCTGGTGTGTAATGAGATGCTATAACCTGGCCAAATTCATACCTCCCATCCCTGGGTGATGGTGCTGGAGTCAGTGCTGGAATGGTCCGGATTTGAAACCAGACAATGGGGCCCATTTATGCACTGGAACAGTGCCTTATTAGGATGAGCCAACCAGCTGCCCAGAGAATGGGTCTTTTTTAACCTGGGTATGTGGCATAGCCAGTTTAAAGGAATGCTTATACGTCTCTCTCCTTTCATTTTAGTATCACAGCCTTTCTCCACAGGTCACTCTGGATCTGGAAAGACTCTGGCCTTGTCTAACACAGTATTTCTTTTTCAAACTGTCTTTGAATTCTGAGAACTAAAGTGAAACTACAGTGTAATAAATGGAAGGGCTAAACTCAATTCATAATCTCAAGTAAATACCCAGCTTGAAAAATTGACTGAATTACTTGCCACAAGCAACTTTTAACCACTTTCACCTTTTAGCCACTTTCTCTCAAACGATAACTATAGATCTGTGCTCTTACAGAGATCAGTGTTCATTTCACTTCAGCCTTGTTGAGGAATGAATTTCATCTCATCCCTGACACTGTCATTCTCTGTTTCAATTAAAGTCCTTAACCCTTTCTCCTGAAGCATTTATAAAGGCAATTTTCACCTGGGCGTACTACTCTTAAATAAAACCTTGCAACTTTGTGGCAACACACAGCAGAGAGCTTACGGCATTATTTTAAGGGCACAAGTGTGTCATCAAGACTAAGTATAAAATTCACCCCCAACCTTTTTCCCACCACTGAAAAAAAAACGAATAATTTTTTAATTTTTCTTTTATTTTACTGTCACTTATTGACCTGAGCACTGACAAAGACAGGAGTGGCACTGTTGGGTAGAAAGGAGTCTGGTGAAAGAGCTGACCTCAAATTCGTGGTGTGTTTGTGGCCCATTTTTAAATAAATTGTGGCTATTTGCTTTATTACCATTCTGTGGGCGCCAACACCCTTACCACTAGGGGGCAGGAGGGATAGGACCACAAAGAGTAATGCCATGTTTTGGGTAACCGGCTTTTGATTTTAGTATTATTTTTTGTTCTTTTCACATTGTTCTCTGCCTCTTCTTTTTAATGCAGGATGAAGTCAAGAACGAGATCTGCGTCATGAACCAATTAGACCACGTCAACCTGATTCAGCTCTATGACGCCTTTGAGTCGCGCACCAACCTGACACTTGTTATGGAGTAGTAAGTCCAAAGTTTTGTTATTTACACTCGGAAAACACCCTCACTGGAAAATAATATGCCTAATCTATAATTAGGTTGACTAATCTTGAATCAGAGTGTCAACCTGGTTAGGCACACAGTACTGTAAGTTTAAGAACAGGTGAGGTTAGCAATCTACTGATAGGTACATTGTGGACATATTGGTGGTTGACTACTTGGTTAAATGCATTTTCAACCCTATCATCGATCTGTATGATTTGTTATACTATCGTAAAATGTTCATATCAGGTTCAAGGTGGGTTAAATTAATATCAGTGAACAAACTAAATTAGTGAGTTAGCAAGATAATTATTTATTCACAAACCAGCAAGGTAGCTAGCTCACTAAGATTTACATTTAGATTTTGGTTGATATCTTAGCTAAATAAGAAATAAAAAATAAGAAAAAATGAGCAATCTTTTTTATAGCTTGAATGTACAACACGGTCATCAATTAATCTAAGTTAAGGTAAGTTTTACAAATATGTCACCAAACAAGCAAGACCATTTTTTATTCATCAAATACCTTGTTGGGGAGCTAACTCACTAAGGTGGAAAAATTGGATTGAATTTTTTCTTTGCTAAGAAATGGTTTAAAAAGCAGAGCAAGAGATTGATCTTTATTAAATAAAATAGCCTGCATGTACAACACAGTCACTGGTTACTCTGATAAATATGTCACAAGATGAATATCCCTTCTTGCTGGTTACCACCATGGCAAATATATGGCAAATTTGAAGAAAGTTTAGTTTTGGTGTTGGAATTAATAAAATGTCAAAAGCAACATCTTTGATGTACTTTTCCTAGGCTATATTTGCTGTGGTACAGCTGTGGAAAACCTATAGACTATCCGAATGTTGTTTGAGACTGTGTCCTTCCCAGTATTGCCAGATGCCTGTGATTTTCATCCTCAAATCTGCAACTGAATTCTCATGAAAATTTTCAAGACTTTTCTTAAGACGTCTTATATTTACCATTTACTCCTATACACATTTACACTGAAACTAACCCCATGAATATTTCACAAACCTCTACATTTGGGAGAAAATTCCCCAAATCTCAAAACTGGTCTCTTTCCTACAATGCGTGTGTCTAGCTGTGCTTGTCCCAGCATCCGTTGTTCTCATGCTCATTTTGGAAACTGGTGGGATTTGCTTGAGTGGGATAATTATGGTGAAGTAGAGCTTGAAAAGAAAAATCCTTCAAGAAAATGGTCTACTTCAGCATCAGGTATTGATAACATGCACTGTACAAACCCCTGCTTGTCAAGCCCAATTTCCTCAGTGATGCATTACAAAGGGATGCCTCTTAGACGAAGCTAATTAACACCTGGAAACTGTTGTAAATCTAGCAAAGTGCTGTCAAATTATCTTTTCCTGCAGCTCACTTAGCATTCTTAGCATCGCTGTTTCTTTGGATCTTTTACTTTGTGACATTTCACTTTTCTGCTTGTGACTCATTGTAGTGTGGTAGGTGTTGAACAGTGTGAATTTGAGTGAATCTGAATGCTGATCCCCGTGTCCTACTTTGCAGTGTGGAGGGGGGCGAGCTGTTTGACCGAATTGTTGATGATAATTACCAGCTGACAGAACTGGACACCATTGTGTTCATGCGACAGATCTGTGAGGGTGTGCAGTACCTCCACCAGCAGTACATTCTCCACCTAGACCTCAAGGTACAGAAAGAATTATGTCTGCATTGGCAATAAATTCTCTGGCTGCACCTGAAAGTGGAGGAGAAACTTTGATTCCCAGTTAAATGCAAATGTTTCTTTCCAAATACAGTTTGCCACGTTCTGCAATCTCCAAAATTAACTTGCAAGCATGTGTTTTTGAAGAAAAAACAAATAAAAAACAAAACAGTTGCATTTATTTGTTAGTCAAAGTTAAAGAAAAAATAAATAAAACAATTGAATCATTTAATCCATGTCCATACTCCATCCAGTCCATTTCATATTTACAAGAGGAAAAGGCACTGACCTCCAAAATTGCATACACCAACTTGATAACAATGAGCAACAAATGCTGTTTCAAATAAACAGCACAATTAGTAAGCTATATTGTGCGCTCAAATAAATGTGGGAATTACATTCTTTTGTATTTACAACCACAACTCCAATACTTTGTGCCCTTAGCATCACTTTGCAAGGATAACACTTTTATACTGCTTTTTATACTGCTACTGTCATCTTTTATACTGATTTATGAGATGGGAGAAAATATCAAGTGGCATCTTTAATAATTTCTTCTTATGGAATCTTTCCAGATACTATAGAGTCTATAGTATAGACTAACATGTGGACTGCCCTCTTTAATTCAAACCACACATCTTAAGTAAGGTTCTACCCCAGGACTGGTAGATGCAAAACAGCCCCATAACATCAAAGACCCACCACCATATTTTGCATTAGGAGTGATGTACTCACAAAACCTACCGTTGTTGTACATGGCCAAAAAGCTCAATTTTGGTCTAATCTGACCAAAACACCTGTTCGGAGTTCGAGTGGATTTCGTATCAAAAGGTCACTTGTGTTGAAAAGGACATGAAAGGAGGGTGCACAAAGTATTGATAGCAAGGGTATGAATAAATATAACATACCTTTTTGGGGAAACAATACCACTTGTTGAAAAAATATTTATAGCAATTGTATTTGTGTAAAATCATATATCAATCGATTTTTGAGGAGACAACATTGCTTATATTTATCCATTTATTGTTTTCCCAGCCAGAAAATATTTTGTGTGTGAGCACTACTGGCAACCAGATCAAGATAATTGACTTTGGATTGGCCCGAAAGTAAGTCTTCTTCGATCTCTGCCTCTCTCTAGGTGATTTCTTATCTGCTGCAACTGTGGCAAAAGTTGTTGCTGTAAAGGACCTGTTTCATTGTTTACTCCGTGAAGCTCTCTTGTGACAGATTGTTAAAATTAAATTGAAGAGCACAATATGTAATAGCATGCTTGATAGGTTGAGCTGGACAAAGATCAGTGTGCTGCCTTTTTTGTGAGGTACCGGCCACGAGAGAAGCTGAAAGTGAACTTCGGGACCCCTGAATTTCTGGCCCCTGAAGTGGTCAACTATGAGTTTGTTTCATTCCCGACAGACATGTGGAGTGTAGGAGTTATTACATACATGCTGTGAGTATCATCTGCCTGGAATGCACATAATATAATGTATATATACAAACGTGTGTAAGCACTATCTGTATAATTGTTTAAAGTGATTGTAAAGGTAACTCTTTTCAATTTACCCTGTGTACGTGCCCTCCCTGGATTCACAAACATAGAGGATGAGTCTTTTTTTCAGTTTCCTAGGAATGATGCATTTCAGAAGAAATGGGTGCAGTTTTTGAAAAGCTATGGCTACACATTTGAACTATTTTCAGCCTCCTCCAGTCACTTTAAATAATATAACAGAATGTAAGGAAAGTACTGAACTCAATTTTATTGAATAATAACTTGGTGCTGAATCCCACAAATTATAAATGGTAAAGAAAAACGGACAGCACTCTCTAGAATACAATTGCTTTTTTGATTTGGTTCTGTACTCCACAATTTTAGATTTGTAATCAAAAAGTTGGTTAAAGTGCACATTCTCAGTTTTTATTTATATATTTTGGTTTCTCCATGTAGAAATCACAGCATTAAAAAAGTTTTTTTAATAAATAATCCCCCCATTTCAGGGAGTCATAATGTTTTGGACAATTGACGTCACAGGTGTTTCTGATTAATCTGGTGTGTTCTGTTGCTTCCTTAGTGCAGGTACAGGAGAGCTTTCAGTGTCTAGTTTTGAGTCAAGCCTTTTGATTGCCTTTGGAGTCTGTAATTGGTGTTTGTCAACATGAGCACGAGTTGTGCCAACCTTAGGGAGGGAAGTGGAAATAAAATGGGAACGGGGAAGATAATAACATGCGGGCAGCTGTCATGGCGTCAGCCACGGCCTTTCTCCGAGCCGCTGTGATTCAATTAAACTTAACCTGACAGCTGTTGCAGGAGATTTAAAACTCACCCACAACAAGACACGTCTCATTCCATACCAAGAGTCAGTTGACCTGAGTAGTTGGCGCTAGCCCACAACAATGCTGATTAAAGCAATTATTTATTTTTCTATGTTCTGTTTGCAACAGATTTTCATTTGCTTTAACTACGGTGTTTCTTTCCATTTTGTTTTTTTTAGTTTAAAAATAATGCTAGCTCAAAGCTTTATGTGAATTCTGAGGGTGAAGATGGGTTTCGGGTGATATTCTGCCAGTTTTATTTAAATTTGACTTCTCTCTCAGTCTTAGCGGTTTGTCCCCTTTCCTTGGGGACAATGACACTGAAACGATGAATAATATCCTGCACTCCAACTGGGACTTTGATGCAGACGCCTTTGAGAATGTCTCTGAGGAGGCCAAAGACTTTGTCTCCAGGCTGCTGATCCCTGAGAAATGGTATTCCTCCTCTCCTCTCTTCTTTTTCTTTGCACCCACCAACACCAGTTTTCTCCCGCTAGGTTGTGGAATGTTACACCTCTTTACATCAACAGAGCGTCGCAGCAATACCCCGTATTCTTTCTGAAGCACTTCTCCAAATCACTGACGCCACAGGTCGTTAGCACTTAGCTTTCACTTGATGTTGACAAGGCACTAGGCCTAGGTAGTCAACTGTGATAGGGAAAGCAGTATGGGTGATACAGATCCAGCTCTTAATGTTGCACTGATATTGGTTTCAAGACTTATATTAGCTTTTTCTGTCGTTGAGAAAAGAAGAATATTTAAAAGCCAGTTCATGGCTTTCCCTTGCCTCTTGGGACTAGTGTTCTCAGAACAAGTTCATACTGTACTGGATTTATCTGGAGTCTCATGATTCAGGCAATAAATTCATGCATTGAGGTCCAATCTCACGATCACACGCCTCTGATTAAAATCTCACAGCTTCTGCTTCACAATTTCAAATTTTTTTATACTGACATCTAATGGCATAGCATGAGCTTTCCCTGATGTTGGGGTGCATTCATGGTTTTGTTGGCTTCCGGCTATCATTTAAGGGGGACAAAGACACCAAGTGTGTTTGCCCCATATGTACAGCAGATACTCAGAACACATGGGGCAAATATTGGAGGAGAGGCTCTTTCTATTTACTGTGCAGTCATCTAGCTGAGCTGCATGCCAGTGGCTTTACAATAAGCACAGGCAGATCCCAGATGACAGATTGACTGGAGAAATTTGAAAATTGACATTTAAAACTTGAGAAATCACAGATTTTATTAAACTAAAGGTTAAGGTTAATCCTGCACACCTTTAATTTGAACATGGGTGTTTGTTGTACCAGGTGTCATCTGCATCTTGCTCTATTTGCTAAAGGGATTCTAAAAGTTGTGTTTTTGGTCACATGTTGCATTTGTGATATAAAAACCACCGTTTGTGTTGTATTACATTTTAGCCTGATCTGACATTAAGGAGACAGAAAAGGGTCGAAGTCTGAGAATTGTGGTGAAGATATATTTATGAGCACCACGTGTTCCACATGGTTTTTTTTTGGTGTAGGACACATTTCTCAGGCTCAAATCTTGCACCCCCCCCCTCCTCCCAAAAACAGCAGCCGTCTGAGTGCATCAGGCTGCCTGAAGCATAGCTGGCTGAATCACCTGGAAGAGAAGGCCAAAATGCAGCGGGTCCAGCTCAAGTCTCAACTCCGCCTCCAGCGCTACCTGGCCGCTCACAGGCAGTGGAAGGTGAGAAGTCATTCCAGTAAGCACATCTTGTTACCACCTGCTGATCCTGGGTCAACAGACAGCTTGTGCACACAGTGGTCTGGAGTTGCAATTAGCAGTGTGCAAACTGATCCCAAAACAGCTGGACAAGAAATGCCTGCAGTTCCGTTAATGAGGCGTTGTGATATATTCGAGACGCATATTTGCATAATGACACTTACGATTGGTTTTGACACTAATAACCTCAAGTAACCTCAAGTACTCTAGATAAGAGTGTTTGCAAAGTGATTCAGTGTAAATGTAACATTGCATCACGGCATGCGTATCTGCACGTGCTCAAAGAATCTTGCTTGTAGTAGGCTACAGTGTGTGCAATAGACTGAGAATTACTGTGAGAGTTCAGTTTCCCGAAATGAATCAAAAACGAATTAGGATCCAAATGTCTTTCCACAGAAGCATTTTCATGTGGTCGCTGCGGCAAACAGGCTGAGGAGGTTCTGGGAGAGGCATTCAACTTCAACCAACCAAGCATAGGACCAAGGAGGGCCGCTCATACAGAACACGACTGAACCGTTACGCCAATGGCACCCCTGCCGTGTCACTATGGCAACGCTTCTTGACTGAGAGCGTTACTTTTTCTAGCTGGGTACGGAAGCCATTCTTAAAATTCTAAAATCAACTTTCTGAAAGAAAAGGAAAATTATACACAAAACATTTTTGTGTTCTGTTCATGTAACAGGTTATGTTCAGAGTACTTTCCTTTTACTGAGCTACATAGTATCATGCTCTTTCTTATGCTGATTTGTTGGATATTGTTGTGTAGAATGCTGTCATATAAGCTTTAGTGCTTAATTTATTTTTTCAAGAAATTCTCCATACTAAATCTTAATGTGGTGCATACATACGGTTAAGTTTCAGTGGGGACACATGCACACCCACGTTTTTTGCAGTTAAGTTCCTGTATTAAGTATGCATGCTTTTCTCCACGAGATGGAATACATCAGTTCAGTAGATACATCAGGTTTGTTACAACTGAGCACTGATCACAGGAATTTGATAATTATGGCAGACACTGTACCACAATGTCAGATAGCCTATCTAAACAGTAGACTTTTTTTTATTTCTCCTTCTGTGAAGGCTGATTTACCTTAGCTGCAGCATATTTTAAAACTGCATATTTATAATTATCAAATGTTTGACAGTTATAAAACTCTATACTCTTATAAAATAAATCATACGCAAATACTGTGGTCAAAAGCATTCTGGAGAAATGTTTTTCTGGTGAATTTGCTTGTGTAAGCACATGCACTTTTTAAAGTATCGGGTTGTTCTGCTGAAAGAAGAACTACATAGAATATTTTGCTAGGGAACTGGTATCCAGTGCTGTGATGCAACGCACCATCCAAAAACGTCACTGCCAGGACTTACTGAGTTCAGGAAGCCGAACGTAACCATGACAGCGCTGTTAAGACTCTAGCTAAGCAAAGCATGTTCCAGTTATCACTATATTCTTCACCTCACTGCACAATGGAATCTCCTCTACAACACAGCTGTTGTATTTCTGCATTTATGTACATTAAGCCCCCTACTGCAAGGTGCAAAATAGTCAATATGATATAGCGGCAACTGTGCTAATTTAGCTACAATATACAATTATAGGATATATAATTTAGCTGTACCATATAGCAAAGTGTGTGAATTTCATAGGCCGTATGCATTAAAACCAGAAATTAAGCCATGTTAAGCATCTCCAGCTAAAACACATTGCCATGCTCTTGTTTAGAATGATAATGCTTCACATGTGTTTTGGGTGCAGTGTTTTTATGAAGTGCCCTTTCCCATGGATTCCATGTTGATGCACATTTGCTTTGGCATTAAAACGCTAAGGTTTCTACTGTAAACTGCACTGAAACCATGACAAAATATGCAAATTAATGAATGTTTTAAATTCTTGCATTGTTAAGTATAATATCCTTCCCCCGCTTTTCGACATTTCATTTTCACGCTCAGGAGCAGAACATGTTCCACAAACTTTACGTGTTACTCATGCCGCGTTCATGACACAAAAACATGATGACTGATGACTCCTGAGGGAGGGAGAGGAAAAAATCCATATCCATATCCATATAAGGACTTCGAACAGCCCCTCTTGCACACTTCGACAAGAAAATCTGCAACTTTAAAAAAAACCAAATTGTTTATTTCAAGCATTTCAAAACTAAGGACATCAAATGTTTCCCTGAAATAAATCAATGAACAAATATTTTTCCCAAGATCTACTAAGATGCCATTACCTCAAATGCTGAATGGAAAGCTAACATCTGATTGAGACCTAGCACATCATTCAAAAGCTGGATGTGAGCTTTTATTTAAAAAAAAAAAAAAAAAAAAAAAAAAAAACATTTAAAAATAATTTAAAAAACTGCACTCTTAGAGACAGATTTATATACTTGCATATGTACAGGTTAAAAAAAAAAAAAGGGAATCGTTAACTAAACACTCACCATCTCGAGTTGCAATTGGAGATTTCAAATCTTTAAAGGATTTAACATGCACCATCATTGTACAAATTCATATACGGTACATTCCTGTCATCACTTAAGGAGGCAATACTACAATGTAACTATAATTGTCCACATTACAATTACCATCAAAGATTGGAAACGTTGCTACCCTCTAGAAGGTCAAACTTGGCACCTCACCCATCAAACTCAAACAATGAACAAACTTTACAATTAACATAAAATGTACAAATTAAAAATAAATTTATGCATCCACTTTCTTGGCTTTGAGGGCATTTTCCAGAATTCTCCTCTTCCATTCTTCATAGTCCTCTTTCACACATTCTTCTGGGTCACATTTCTGTTTTTTTGGAGAAGCTGACAGCTCGTCCTCTGGTAGTTAAAAAAATAAAAAATAAATTAAATAAATTAATAAGCTATCTAATACTGCTACAAATTGTGTGAAATTCACAGACCACATCTGTTACAGTCAACATATTAAGCCATAAAACATACGGGAAAGGGGGGGAAAAAAACATTTTCCTCCACACAGAAGCAACACAGCTAGCACTTAATCTGTACTTTTAAAAGGATTAATCCTACCTTGTTCTTCCTGCTCAATACGCTCTTGCAGTGATTTTGGCCTTTTCTGAAGAGTCCTTGATGGCACCTTAAGCGGAGGACGCTCAACTACATTGGGGGGGGGGGGGTGAATAAATAAAAAAAATCAACGAGGAATTTCATGGTGTCAGCATTTGGAACGCATTTGAAAAGCGCCTCGGGCCTTTAAGAGTAGTGCATTCTCCATGCACACAGGCGCGTGCACACACTCTTGCAAATTTAAATACCAATTTATTCAGTTTACAACAAGATAAGAATGACAACACAGGGCTGCAATAATTTTAATTTTGTCAATACATTACCATTTTTAATTCCATTTTAGCACAGAATAATTTCTGTTACAAGTAGCTGTGGTACAAGCAGAATAAACTCCAAGCTGTGCAGGTGCATGAAAATAAACCACTTAAAGATAAGGGTTAGAGCCCTTACTTTGCAGCAGGATTGTATAACCACTGACTTTATGATTTCATTTTATGTGCAGGACCCATTTGAAACAGGGGGCTGGTAACTGGGGTGGCAGTATAGTATAATGGCTAAGGAGCTGGTCTTGTAACCTAAAGGTTGCAGGTTTGATTCCCCAGTAGGAGACTGCCGTTGTACCCTTGAACAAGGTACTTAACCTGCATTGCTCCAGTATATATCCAGCTGTATAATCAGATACAATGCAAGTCACTCTGGATAAGAGCGTCTGCTAAATGCCTGTAATGTAACCCATGGAGACAGACCTAATGCACCGACACAGTTCCACGAACTGTCCACGTACACCCAGTAACAATAAGCAGACTTACTGCAGACTTCCTGCCCCAGCTTCTGCAGCTGGGTGCACAGCCGGTCGAAGATCCCCCTTTTGGCTCCCGATGAGGCTGCCATTTTCTTGTTCACTTTGATTTTCATGCATCTGCAGACAAATAAATAAAAAGCTTCAAGGATCACTGCGTGCCCTCAAGTCTGAATTCCCCAATACAAAAGCCACTGTGCGCCTGGACACATTATTAGTAGGCCAACCATCCTTCCACACCATTTATCGGTACATTCATGTGCTAGTGTAGCATTTTTTCTCCTGGATTAAACCAGATGATTAACCTTGACAGTAACATGACTGTAGCTCCCTGTTGGATGGTGCGACACTCACTTGCAGGCTGTGAATAGGGCTGCTGTTGTGAACAGGGGCTTTGATAGGTCTATGTCCAGCCTCTGGGCTTCAGGGAGACTCTCTTCATATCTGAAAGACAAAAATTCATTCAGTCATTCAATTCATTTAAATACACACACTGTTCCTGAATTTTGAAGCTCAGGAATGTAGGTCAGCCCCAGTGCCTGCTGGAAACTGCCTGTTGTTCAAAACGGATATGACTTAAGTAACCAGATGAGGTATCAGACAACTACTAGCACCAATAATCATTATTAAGCTACAGGAAATAGCTGACCTTTTCAGCATAATGGCGGCAGCCTTCACAGACTCGGGGCACCCATACTGCACGGCCAGGTCTCGGAGTCCCAGGTTTGATTCCAGGCCCAGCATACACTCCATAGATTTTAAATTGCTCTGATAAGTTCTCGTATTTAACCCTGACAGTTTAACGGCATATTCCTATTTGACAAGAAAAGGTGGACACAAGACAAAGTCATAAATATCATCAGGTTTCTTTGTTTCATTAGACAGCTAGCTAGCTAGGATGATGCACGTTACAGCAAGTATATAAACGTTGAAGCAATCTTACTTTGTCTAGGGGGAATCTCATGACCTTCGCGGCCAGATCGAGGCATATGACAGCTTTACTCGTCACTGTTAAGTTCCTGAGGCCGGTGCATTTGACTTGACACAACCTCATATATTCCTCTGCTTGGCTGCAAACACATTACAAAAGCGACACTTCAATAAGACATGTTAAGAGAGTTGTGTTCTTGATAAATGAAGAGTCGACGCTTTAACCTTCTCACGCAATGCTGCATTAGATTAATAGTAAAACATGTTTTACTGACTTCATGACTTTCCGACTCAGTTTAACAACTGATTAGCATAACAGAAAGTTAGCTAGGTGATTTAGTTGTCTCAAACGTCGATCCAAACCAGTATAATTAAATAATTCGCCACTCACCTTATTATTTTTGTAGACGTTATACCCATCTTCCCCGCAAGTTTAATAAACATTCCCTTTTCCATTTCCAATCTTTACTGCCTGCTACTGCAGCCCGCTGACTAAGACCTTAGATTATAGACTAACACTCTTACCAGAGAATGAAATCTCGCGCCAAATTTAAGAAATACCACACCTACCCAATACGTTCATTGGTCGCCGAAGTTGTCTTATGCATAATCATCTATTTTTCGTTTGGTTAAAAAAGATGGTTCCCGCCGAGTACTGCTTCGCTATTGGACAAGAATGTCAGAAGGGGAGAGGATAAAGGGTTGCAAAACTGGTTGTGAGCAGAACTAAAGATCACGTCATCAGTCTATTTCTGATAGATGTCAATGTTATGATAAATGTTACTGGAGAAGGGGCTGGGATTTCAACGTCCGGAGTCTGCTGCCAGTTTGTCCAACTTTCATTGTTACAGACATTATATACCACAGTTTAACAAAAAGTAGCTGATGCTATATAGGCGTACACCTATCGCCAACCAAATGCTCTTGATCAGACAAATGACAGGTAATGTTGATTACTGCAATACAAGAATAACATTTTAATGTTAAACCCGAATTTAGGTAAGTATTATTTTTAACGAAAGAAAGCATATCATAGCATATAATTTGATACAAATAAACGCACAACTGTGAGTCGACATCGCTGAGTGAAAGCCAGTGACGTCTGTTATTTCCCTCTGCCAATCTACATATTCTAACCAATGGGCGAATGAGTTCCACGCGTTTATTTTTTGCTCGACCAATGATCTGTGGAAAATGCGTAGCAAAGTAAACCGGCAATGGTCACATGATTAGGAACGCTTGACATGTTCTGGAGTATTTCCTGAAATAGACTTGGAAAAACATGGTAAGTACTAAGTATAAGAATAATCAGACTTAAATTATGCAAAATAACTAAGAGTAGGCAAAAGACGATCTTCTGTCTTCGGTGTCGTGCAATGCATGTTTAACGTTAATATCTACCACTTGGGTGGGTAGTACAAGGCCTAGCAAGCTAACGTAACTTTTAAAGTTATCTAGCTGGGTAGCCACATACTTGTTAGCATGTCTTTCCCCTCTTATTGTTTTTATTTTGCCTATTTCTGACTCATGATTGAGTAGTTATTTTTTTGCACGTGACTAATCTTGAGACAATTACTATTTAGTGGACGTTTTGACTGCAAGATGCTACATGCGAAATGCAGACAACCGTTTATAAACTAAAACATGACTTTGATTTATCTTGAATGTATTGTCCGTACATGGCCTTTATCTCACGTTTGTCTTGTTACAACATCCCGCAAGGTGTATTAGTAGCCTAATATTAATTGCCTAATATTATTATTAGGCTATGTCAGACTTCCTGGTTTAAATAGTTAAATTCATTATCGTTTCAATACAATGAGCTGTCAGTCATCATCACGTGTTTTGGCGAGGCGTTGCTTGTCTGGCACATAAATATATGAGATTAAATATATGGAGTCAAGTCGAGTATAGCCTAAATTAATATACGTAGTTATTTTCATAACCTCTTTTCCTTATGTGAAGTGGACTAGCAGTTGCCAAATGGCACTTGGGTTTTTGGTACTTGGACTTTCTGTATGAATTTTGGTGCCAACATTTCCTTGAAGTATCCGATTTTCCACGAAGAAAAATTCTGTGAGGGAAGCATATTTGCTGCATCTTTCGGATCACAGATCCTTTTTGCTGGCAGAATGTCCTTTTATAAGCAGTTGGGCATATGGGTGCTTCCTTTAAGACTGGATTTGTTGAACCATACATTTTATGGACCGCATCCTGCTGTTTTATAATTTTTTATAGGATTTTGTTAATGCTGTAATGGCTATGCAATTTGTGTAGGCTTCAGTTATTTCTTTGTATGATAAGTACCCACTAAACTACACTGGCCCCCAGTGTAGCTTAGTGGGTAAGGAACTGGGCTTGTAACCGAAAGATCATAGGTTCAATTCCTAGGTAGGAACTGCCGTTGTACCCTTGAGCAAGGTACTTAACCCGAATTGTTTCAGTATATATCCAGCTGTATAAATGGATGCAATGTAAATCATGTAAAAAATCTTGTGTAAGTCGCCCTGGATAAGAGCGTCTGCTAAGTGCCTGTAAAATATAAACATTTCAGTAATCTTTATTTATTTATTTATTTATTTATTTATTTATTTATTTATTTATTTATTTATTGCTGAATATGCTGTTTTAAAGCAAATATCAACAGGGGGGGTCATATAAAACTTCAATCTTCCGTTGTGTGTTCTCTCAGCCAAGCACGCAACAGTCACCCCAGGATGAGCAGGAGAAGCTCCTTGATGAGGCTGTCCAGGGTGTTAAGGTTCAGTCTTTTCAGATGAAGCGCTGCCTGGTAAGGTCGCCCTCGGGGACCATCTTTCTGTGATCCATGCTCTTTGCCACCGGTCTTTTATTCTGTAATTTATCCACTTGGTTCTTCGTCACATTCGGTTTGTTTGGGTTTGTTTGTCCCCTGTCTTCATGACACGGTTCCTCTTTGCAGGACCAGAGCCAGCTGATGGATGCATTAAAGCATGCGTCGAACATGCTGGGGGAGCTGCGGACCTCCATGCTGTCTCCGAAGAGTTACTACCAGCTCTGTATCCTCATGCAATTGGAGCATACTGTGGTCAGCAGCTTGAAAATGAAAGAAAAAAAAAAAAGTATTTTGTCATCATTTGACTCCCAACAATGAAAGGTTTTTTTCTGTCACATGGAAACCTGGTACTTTCCCTCAACAACTATAACAGTTCCAGACAGTGTTCCACAGATCTACAGTATTAATCTTCTCTATAGATTTCCATATCAGTTTAGGAAGTTTTACATATTAAATATTATTCATTTATATATTTATACGTAGCAGATGCTTTGTAGAGCTTACAATCTTTACATAGTCTGTTTATACAGCTGGATATAAAATAATTCAGGTTTACCTTGCTAAATGGTACAGTGGAACAGTGCCCCACTGCAGAATTGTACCTTCAACCTTGGAGTTACAGGCCCAGTTCCCTAACCATTATGCTACATTGCTGCGATATTTGTTGCTGCAATGCAAGTTAAGTGAATAGCTTAGGTCAAGTCGAGCTCCATCACCACCATGCGTGCTATTGCAATGCTTGTTCCTTGCTGTATAAAATTAAATAACATTAAAATAAAAATAAAAAGTTTTAATTCCTTGACTTCTGGCACAGACATGGCCATCTCGGACGAGCTGCACTACCTTGAGATCTTCCTGACAGATGAATTTGCGAAGGGGAGGAAAGTGGCTGATCTGTACGAGCTGGTCCAGTATGCTGGGAACATCATCCCCAGACTGTGAGCAGACTCTGGGTTCTGGCAGAAAAAGATCAGAGCCATCCCCTCCTCCTGCCACAAGTCCATAGTGGCCTTTGGTTTTCTAATCAATCAGATCTGAACGCACAGTAACATCTCAAGACCCATTTACACTCGTATGTGGAGGAGACCGAAATTACTGCTTCGCTGCTCAAATGTTCTCTTGCAATTTGTAATTTGGAAATAACTAGGACACTAATGAAGTACTGTGCAGGTGTCTGATGTAATTGGTGGCTCTATTCATCTAAATGAATAAAAAAAACCCTGAAAGGAAAAATATTAAACATAGAATGAATGCACACAAAAATCCTATTTTTCTACCCTGTAATTAGATATAGTTTTTTACGGTCTGTCTAACACTGGACCTACATTCTGTGTGCATTGCAGTGAGCTTAAGATTCTCAATTACACATAAGGAATACGTGAATAAAAGAATATGGAATATTTCAATGGGAATATGTTCAAATTTCACACAATGGGCACATTTGCTTCATATGGCTTTGGCCTTTGAGATGTGCCAGTGCCTTTTGGGTGTGTCGTTTTTGACCCTTTGACCTCCCTGTGGTCTTTCAGCTACCTGCTGATCACGGTGGGCGTGGTGTACGTGCGGTCATTCCCCCAGTCCAGGAAGGACATCCTGAAGGACTTGGTGGAGATGTGTCGTGGGGTCCAGCATCCGCTGAGGGGTCTGTTTCTCCGGAACTACCTGCTGCAGTGCACCCGGAACATTCTTCCCGACGACGGCGAGCAGCTCAAGTAAGACTTGCCCGCCGATGAGTCTCTCATAGCACTGACTCCCTGCCACCCAAATAGAGTGAAATATGAATACCCAGCACTGAGTGTCTGTACGGGACTCAAAATGACCCTCTATATGGCACTACTCCAGCACTGAGTCACTGTGTAGCACTACTCCAACCACAGACTTGTGTACTCAAATCACTTTTACAGTAATACTGTTACAGAGACATGGTGGAGTGCTGTTTGCTAATATCATGAAAGAGACTACATGACATACTGTGTGCTTATACTGTGATAGAGAGGAGGTGCTGTGCTGTGTGCTTATACTGTGACAGAGAGGAGGTGCTGTGCTGTGTGCTTATACTGTGACAGAGAGGAGGTGCTGTGCTGTGTGCTTATACTGTGACAGAGAGGAGGTGATGTGCTGTGTGCTTATACTGTGACAGAGAGGAGGTGATGTGCTGTGTGCTTATACTGTGATAGAGAGGAGGTGATGTGCTGTGTGCTTATACTGTGACAGAGAGGAGGTGCTGTGCTGTGTGCTTATACTGTGACAGAGAGGAGGTGATGTGCTGTGTGCTTATACTGTGACAGAGAGGAGGTGATGTGCTGTGTGCTTATACTGTGACAGAGAGGAGGTGATGTGCTGTGTGCTTATACTGTGATAGAGAGGAGGTGATGTGCTGTGTGCTTATACTGTGACAGAGAGGAGGTGCTGTGCTGTGTGCTTATACTGTGACAGAGAAGAGGTGATGTGCTGTGTGCTTATACTGTGACAGAGAGGAGGTGCTGTGCTGTGTGCTTATACTGTGACAGAGAGGAGGTGATGTGCTGTGTGCTTATACTGTGACAGAGAGGAGGTGATGTGCTGTGTGCTTATATTGTGACAGAGAGGAGATGACGGGGGACATCAGTGACTCAGTGGACTTTGTGCTGCTGAACTTCACGGAGATGAACAAGCTGTGGGTTCGCATGCAGCACCAGGGCCACAGCCGAGACCGGGAGAAGAGGGAGCGTGAGAGGCAGGAGCTCCGCATCCTTGTGGGAACGAACCTGGTGCGGCTCAGCCAGCTGGATGGAGTCGACATGGACAAGTACAAACAGGTGTGTGTGTGTGTGTGCGTGTACATGTGTTCAGTCAGTGTGGACAAAGGCAAATGGGTCAGCTTTCTATGTGTATTCTGTACATGTTCTCTCAAACCCCATACGCCCAATGGCCACTTTATTAGGTACACCTGATCGTTGATGCAAATAGCCTGCTCATCCAAACAATGAATCCTGTGGCTGCAACTCAATATATAAAGCCATGGTGAAGAGGTTTAATTTTTTGTTTGACCAAACATTAGAATGGGCAAATGCATGATCTATAACTTTTTAAAGAAAAAACACAGTGAGTGGGAAGTTCTGTGGCAGACTTGTTCAGGCCAACAGAAAATGCTCAGATAACAGCTGTTCACAACTGTTGTGTGCAGAAGGGTGTCAGAGTGCACAACACATCAAACCTTGAAGCGGACAGGCTATAGCAGGAGAAGACCACATCGAGTTCCGCTCCTGTCAGCTAAGAACAGAAAGATAAGGCTACAGTGGGCACATTTATCACCAAAACTGGATGATTGGAAAAATGAATCCTGGTCTGATGAATCTGGATTTCTACTGCAACATGGAGATGGTAGGGACCGAATCAGGTGCAGGGTGGTGGTGAGAGGGAGAAAGAGAGAGAGGGGGAGCTTCAGACAAAACCACGTCTGTTTTCATGTTGCTTTCATCAAAGTAGGGACTTAAATTTCTTAAATGGATCTGGAGATCATGGACAATTATTCATCTGAGCTTTGGCTGAATTAGCATTTTTCTAAGCCAACTGTTTTCGGCCAAATTATCGGTTAAATTGTAGGTTAAATGAATGTTAATGAAGTTTAGTTTACAAGGCCAATCAAAGCAAACTCGTGGTTTCTTCTACCAGTTTTATGGTGAATGTGCTTTTCATGCATTATTCTAAATTAACCACTCTGGGAAAAGCTTTTCTGATGTTTAGATGTGTAGGCTGGCAAGGCCCTCATGGCTAACTATAGGTCCTATTAAAAAATAAAAAAATGGAACATCAGATAAACTTTTGTGGAGCCTCTTGGAGTCTGGGAGCCTTTCTTTTATTGGATGTAAAGAAACAGACCCTCCTGCCACTTATGATGTGGCTGTATATCGTTTACCAACATGCTTTTATAAAAAAAAATGGTCTCTTTGATATGCTAAATTTGCTCCATACTGTATTGTTTGTATTGCACTCCTGTATGTTGAGCTTGGCCTTTTCTTAGAATAAAGATAATAAACAGTCAATTTATTGATGCCTTAGAACACAGAGTTAACCCTTGTGATGTTGGAATTCAGTCTAGAATAATTAAGTAATGAAGGGAAAGTAAAGATTTTTTTGTTCTGTCTCTGTTGATGTTTTGGGGTTTTCTGCTTCTGTTGGTTATTTATATCCTTGTGATGCTTTTAAATCTTCACTGCCATCTTGGCCAGAGTGACACTTGGAGGAATTATTGGATTAATTATCACCCAACAGAACTCCTGGGGTTTGATGGCTCTTGCGAATCTCAGTTTTTGATTCGGGCTGAAAAATACTTCACTGTTCTGCATACAAGCTTTACCTGGATGTGTGCTGAAGCCATTTCAAACCACTACATTATTCTGGATTATATATGTTGCCTTTTTTCAATTTTTCTGGCTGGAGTATAGATTTTCAGAGTGTATGGTCGAATCCTAACGTGTAAATATATGTAGGTTTATGTCAGTGTCTTTTATTTTCCTTTCCAGGTGGTGCTGTCGGGAATCCTAGAACAAGTGGTCAACTGCGGGGATTCCCTGGCCCAGGAGTACCTTATGGAATGCATAATACAGGTATCATTTCACTCTGAAGCCTTTCAGGCTCTAGGCACTGTGCTATAGCACTAAAAAAGGCCCACAGGATGCTGGGATATATGGCCAAAAGCATTGAGTATAAATCCAAGGAAGTTATACTTATCTTATACAATACATTTGTTTGACCACACTTGAAGCATTGTGTGCAGTTCTTGGGACTGTACTATAAGAAAGATATAGAGGCTCTGGAAAAGGTTCAAAGGAGGGTAACCAAATTGATTCCTGGTATGAAAGATAATAGTTATGAGGAAAGACTTAAAATGCATAATCTCTTCAAGATAAGTCAAAGGAGACTTATATTAGGGGTGATTTGATTGAGGCTTTTAAATTCAGAACAAAAAGGTCATGTTGAGTTTGTATGATCGTAGGCATCCTGGTCTTAATCCCTCTTCTGTATTTTTGAAAAAATTTGGTCAGGTGTTCCCAGATGAGTTCCACCTCCAGACCCTCAATCTGTTCCTGCGTTCCTGTGCAGATCTACACCAGAATGTCAACGTGAAAAACATCATCATCGCTCTCATTGATAGGTTCTGCATCACTGCAATCATGCTCTTTTATGAGGACAGTCTTAGAACTGTACATTTCTGTAATGCTATTTTGTTTAAGCGGACAACAGAAAATTTTGTATGTAATTTATGTGTAGCTTTACGTATGTAATACATCTGGATAATACACTTACAGAACAGTGCATCACTGTCGACATTCATTCATTCATTTATTTAGCTGGCACTTATCCCGAGGAACCTAAATCCACAGAAAAGTATTATTTGATTATATATTTGACAGGGACCTACTTCCTACTCTGGATGTTGCTTTGATGTTGTTAGAAAATGCTACAATCAGCTGTGCTGATATCACAATATAGCATACTGACAAACATTTTCAGATAATGGCAAATTCTTCCTCAGACTGGCGTTGTTTGCTCACAGAGAAGATGGCCCAGGCATCCCTTCAGATATCAAATTGTTTGACATTTTCTCACAGCAAGTAGCTACAGTCTTACAGGTAAGTGCCGTTGAAGTCGAGTACTTCATAGAATTGATTAAATGTTTCCAGAGGAGCTCCATTCTGAAATGTCACTTGCTGTAACTGGACCAAACCTTGAACTGACTTGTTAGCTCAATTTGTAGTAGCGTGACCTTTTCACCCATTTTCCAGTCTCGACAGGACATGCCGGCAGAGGATGTGGTGTCTCTGCATGTTTCCCTCATTAACTTGTCCATGAAGTGTTACCCGGACCGCGTGGACTACGTTGACAAGGTCCTGGAGAGCACTGTGGAGATTTTCAACAAGCTCAACCTTGAACAGTAAGCACAGGTTGTGGCCTTGTGGTATCGACTGCAGTTTTCTGGAACAGGAAGAGAGAGGATCAGCCTTGTGTGTCACAACACTGAGCTGTGTACATCCTGTATCTTACAGGAAGTGCAGGGCTCCGCTTGGTGTGTCACAGGAAGTACGTGGTCCTGTGGGTGTTATGGGAAGTGTGGTTCCCTGCATTAGGAAATGAGTGGATCTGTCATGTGAGTTACAGGAAGTACAGGGCTCTGCTGAGTGTTACAGGAGGTGAGATGTTTGACCTTGTGATTTACATAAGCAAGGGGCTCAGCATCGTGTTTTACAGATAGTCAACATTTTGTCCCTCTGTGGTGGGTGTATTAAGCTCTGGGATGAGTTCATATTGAAGACTTTCATGCATCCTATTGAAGGGCTATTGAGACAGGTCAACATTTGTAATGCATCTTCACAAGTGTCATTAATTTACATGCATGCATTTTGTTGCCGGAAAGCTATGTTGAAGAAAGTTACTGTTCTCAATTTCAGGTTTTTTTCCAATAATTTTGTTGTTGAAGGAGGTTACTCTGGTTTATAGATACAAGCGGTCACAAGAATATTTTTGTATGGAACCTGACCTTAAATAGCCTAATAGCTATTTCCTTTCATGTACCCGAAGAATTGGACACTGACATTCATTAGCGCTTTCCATTCATCGTGTTCTGTGGAAGATGAATAGAGAACAGCCTTTTTACAATTTTCGGCTCATGTTCTTTCCGCGTTTTTCACTTTTGTAGGCAGCGCAATTGTTTGTGCTGTTTGGACGTAATTACCTTAATGTCCACTCAGGTTGAGCTGAACATAGCCATTTCCTTCCTTGTGTATATCCCCACGACGCTGTGGCTCTCGCCGCGTACCAAGGTTTCTGATAGTTGATGTATTTAGTTCAATTAATAATGTATAGGCACCTTCTTCTTTCAGACGAATTGGTGCCTGCGAGGCAGGCATCGATGTGGCTTGTCTGTGAAGAATTAATGTCACGTCGTGTGTCATGATCAAAGCTGATGGAACGACCGCTGTGGTCGTGCAGCGTAGAGCCACGGCTGTCTTTAATACCGGGCAGTCAGATCGGCTCCTGCTTTGATGGATCAGATGATCAGAAGAGATTAAATGCTGGAAATGTCTGGTTACTGCAGCGGTGGTTTGGATTCATTTTGTATTTCTCGCTCGGGTGTTACCACATGTGGCTGCGTATGAGTATATTGGCTCTGTGAAGAGAATGTCACATAAATGGCATCGGGTGCATTTCTCAACAGAAATCAAATGAGCTCGCATGGGTTTGCGTTTGGGACTTTATATTTAAGTTTGGATAATCCCAGCTCTTTCTGTCTTCCCTTGATGAAAATGACCTTTTCGGGCAAGTTGTTTGTGCTGTGTTCTGAAGACAGAAATAGTCCTATGTGCATTTATGCTGAAAACACAGAATATAAAACCTGAACAAATAACCCGAGCTACATAAAGCATTATGCACTGGACAGGTGTACTTGCTACTCATTCTTTCTCCCTCTGAAGCCATTAACTTCATTTGCCCTTAAGTGTCGCGACCAGCAGTGCCGTATCCAAAGAGCTGATGCGTCTGCTGAAGATCCCGGTGGACACCTACAACAACGTCCTCGCCATTCTGCAGCTCAGGCACTTCCACACGCTCTTCCAGTGCTTCGACTACGAGTCCCGCAAGAGTATGAGCTGCTACATGCTGAGCAACATCCTGGACTGCAGCACGGAGATTGTGGGCCAGGATCAGGTGAGTGGGTACAGAAAGGCCTTTTCGATGTGTGAAAAGCCACGCCTGGGTCTAATTTTGGCTTTTGATGTCCCGCCAGACATTTGAAGATGGTGACTTTCACTAGCTCTGATCAATTAGAAGTAGTGATTGATGAAAGATATTTAACATGTTATTTATGCAGAAGTTTTGCTTGAAGTCTTCTTTACTACTTTTTTGCTTTTAATTGGGAGACTTGGGAATTTCTCTTTCAGTCAAATTCATAAAATACTAATAATACATTTAGCTCCTTCACACATCCCAAGGATACAGTTTAATATGTGGTCAGCCCAAATGGCCAGTGCACTTGGCAGATTCCTCAGCAGCCCTTTAAAAAGAAGGAATCATTATCCATCTTTTTTCAATGGTATGATGAGGATGGGAAGTTGAAAAGTGGTGTTTGATGCTGAGGTGGATACACAAGCAACTCAACAGTTTTCCCAAACCAAAGCGGTACATAATGTCCAGTGGCAGGAACGGTCTATAAATGAGCAATAAATAAATAATATAACACAATTTCACAAATATGCCTTTTTCCTTTTCTCTCATTTTACTTGTTTAGTCTCCTAATTCTCTCTCTTGTGATTTTCAATCCAATTCAATTCAATTTGTATAGCCCTTTTTACAGAGACCCTGTCACAAAGACTCTTTAACAAAATAGGAAATGGAAAAAATTAGCCAAGGCTGAATCACCAAAAATGCAGCAAATGAATTAAAAAAAACAGTGGTGAGAAAAAACTCCCTGGTGGGATGAAATCTCTGGGAGGAAAGAGGGTATGGAGGGGGGGGAGCTGATTTTCTGCTGGTCAATATGTTGTCAATAGTTTTCTTCTGTGCTTCATTTTTTAAATTCTTTATTTGCCTATTTTGATGGATTTTAAAGCTTTTAAAGGCTGAAGCGCATGTCTATCTCTCTGGACAAGGCTTATATACAGTTGTGCCCGGCTCGGTTAGGCCATAACAAAGAAGGGGAGGTCCACACGGTAGCAACAGTTTTCTTATCAAAAGTTTATTAAACTAAATGAAAAATCAAGAAATGGAGTGTGGAATCAGTAATCAGGAAGCTTATGCATGTGTGGATCCAATGAAAACAGTATGGTGTGTGTAGGTGTTGAAGGGTGCAACAAACAAAGAAAAACCAAACAAAATGGAGGTGCCCAGGCACCAGCTGGCCGGAGAGTCGAGAGAGAGCCCAGTCAGCTACAAGCAGGCCTTTCATGCCTTCTCCCCCATAGGTACAGCTAATCAAGGGCGGAGCCAGTCGCTCAAACTGGCTCCTACGGCACAGGACCTTAAAGAGACAGAACAGGGAGTTACAAACAGGAAGTTCTAGACAAACAGGGAGGGCAGACGGCCAGGGCCATCACAGTGACTCTGTTGCTACCATTGAGGAGGAACTACATTTACAATTTTTACTAATGCAGATGTACTGGAAAATGTATTTTTGACAATTCTAAATTGAACTCAAGGTCTATTATCTTCCGATCTCCTCTGCACATAGAAGCAAAACTTGTGTACATTGTTGTGAAAAAGTATTTGCCCGCTTCCTTATTTCCATTACTGTTGCATATTTGTCACTCCAGAATGGTTCCAGATCTTTAGACAAAACATTCCCTGTGTAAACACACAACACATTATTAAGTTTAAAGGGACGATTGCTTTTTCCATGTGGGTGATATGGATGTTTGATTGCGTTTTTCATTGAGGTATGTGTTTTGTATTTACTCAGTTTTCATTTGTCTATTACGGGAGCAAATATTTTCTCACAGCACTGTAAATGATTTCTCAGAATTTCAAGTACATGCATTACACATTTGCCTCAGGTCATTACCTGCCAGTCCATTTTATCTTTGGTAGTAGTAGTGTCTTGACATGGTACCAAATGAAGACTTACCCCATGTACTGCCAGAGTCTACCACCATTTTTAGGTTGTTTCATTAATTAACAGCAAAATCACTACCTGGTTTTTGTCGTAGTATGGATCGAATGAGATCGATTTCTCTCTCTGTCTCAAGGTTGAGACCATCTTGAGCCTGGTATCAACACTGATCCAGGATCAGCCAGACCAGCCAGCAGAGGACCCAGACCCAGAAGATTTTGCTGAAGAGCAGAGCCTGGTTGGCCGCTTCATTCACCTCTTGCGCTCTGATGACCTGGACGAGCAGTATCTGGTAAGGAAAGCTTACGAATGCTCAGATTGACAGCTGGCAAACATTAACATAAATTCATGGGAGGATTGTGACCAGGGCCATTACCAGCACCTAAATAAAACGCTGAGGATGAAGAGATTCGGTGGGGGCGGTGGGGTGAGGTAGGGGGCGATGGCGGTTAGACTAAGGCATGTTCTTTTTACCCCTAATAAATTTCATTTGATTGCAGATGTATTTTACTTGAATACTGTAGCCTATATATGCCTCTATTTTTGGCTTCAATTTGAGAAAATATTAAATGAATGGAATTAAATCTATGCTTTAAAAAAATACCAAGTGGTATTTATGGCCTTGATTGTGATTGTGATATACGCTTGTGAGGAACTTGCTCTTGGAAACTTGCTGCCGGTTGCTGTTGATTATAAAGTGAGATGTGCATTGAGACGGCACCACCCCATAGGCTACTTGGTGACTCACGCTCATTCACAAACTATTACATTCTGTCGACCCCAAATTGAGTTGATTTCAGCCAGAGCCTTTTCTATTATGGCAATGGGAGACCCTCATAGAACAAATTGCCCCGCTGCGTCACGACCTAAAATAATTTTGTTTTGTTATCACACCCTCAGACCAGCTTTTAATGGCCCTCCTCCCTCTTCAGATTTTGAATACGGCCAGAAAGCACTTTGGTGCCGGCGGGAACCAGAGAATTCGGCACACGCTTCCGCCGCTGGTGTTTGCAGCGTACCAGCTGGCCTTCCGCTACAAGGAGAGCTCCGAAACGGTACACTCCTTTTCACCTCTGTCCTCTGTGTGTTCCTTTTGATGTCTCCCCTTCAAGCTCTTAAGCCACTTAAAACAGCCCTCGCCTTTCGAATGAGAGGGGCGCAACTGTTGCCACACAATTCAGCATTACTCCACTGCCTTTCTGTAGTCTAAGACTGGATTAGTCATTTACAAAGAAGGAAGTGCTTCTTTCCGTTTAAAAATAGGAAACGCACAATTTTGATTCATGGAAACAGGACACATGTTCCACAGTGGACAAACAAGTGAAAGCCCACCCTGGTTTGATGCCTCGACAAATACTGTAAAATTGGCAACACTGATTGTGAGTAGTATCGTTGGAAGATTTAAGGAGCGTGAAAAAAAAATGGCTGCGGTTGAAAGGTACTTTATATTGATTTGGAATGTTGTTTGTGCCTGTTAGTGTAGTGAGCTTTGTCTTATCTGTACATATTGTGAGTTGAAACATGAATCGAGAAAAAAAGTGTTCTGTTCCCACAGTTTTGGTCCTTTTTAGTCCACCCTCCTTTTAAAAAAAACTTTTTTTCAGAGGGGTAGAAAGCAGAAAGCGTAACAGATAGAAAAGCACAGCTGAGATAGCGCTCTGGCAGGCAGGAAACAAACCCCTACCTGTGTAGGGGGAATCTCATAGGGCCTGGAGTCGCCCGCCCTATTGACTATATCACATGCACTGTTGCCAAGTCCAAGTTTCGGTTTGTGTTTTTTTGGGGCTTCTTTTAAAAAAATCTGACTGTAAATATAAGAAGCGATCTCCACATTCATGGTTCCTATGGCTTAATGGCACAGTCGAACATGTAAATGTAGTTGTTACCCAGTAAGCACACAGGGTAACGATTGTCACAGTGTCTGCACGATGAAATCAAATTCATGGGTGACATAGTATTTAGAGCGTATATAGCTATTCTCCCCAGGACTGCAATCGCTCCCACACCCCCACCCTCCATTTGCTAGTGCTCTAATCCCCCCCCCCCCTCCCCCACCCCTCACCTGGTTCACAACTGCCACCCTAACCAACCCCCCACCCCCTGGTGCTCAATTGCCCTTCCAGTTCTTTAGAGCTTGTTTCTGACGACGAAGCCGCGTAATTGTCTTTGAGAAATCAGAATGTCAGTCTTAATGAGCATGCAATTATGTGAAGCCAGAGAATTAGGATTAACAAAGTACATGGTGTGAAGCCATGCAGGAAAAGTACTGTATGCTGAAATACCATGCTTTCAACAACTGAAGCCATTTTTCTCCAGGCAGGTGTGCTTCGCATAACAGTAAATTTTGTACATGTAAGTTGCAGAGGGGAATTTCTTTGAAAAGTGCACACATTTAAATTGTTTGAATTACCTATGTGAACCTAGCTGGCTTGGAGTACACATCCTACAATCCATCATAGGTCACTCATTCGCATGTGTTTACACTGAGGGGAAGGACATTGGCTGCCTTCTGTGGTATGACCCAGTTGGTTTATGGACCCCAACCTTTAAGGTGCCAGGGTGGACTTGCTAACCAAAAGGGCACATATATTGTATGCATGTTCTTTTTTTGTTGTTGTACTTTCCAGGATGACAAGTGGGAGAAGAAATGCCAGAAGCTTTTCTCCTTCGCCCACCATACCATCGGCGCGTTGATCAAAGCTGAGCTGGCCGAGCTGCCCCTGCGGCTCTATCTCCAGGGTGCGCTGGCGGCTGGCGCCGTCGGCTTCGAGAACCACGAAGTGGTGGCCTACGAGTTCATGTCACAGGTAATGGGGACAGCGCCACCCCCCCCCCCCCTCCCCTGATGGCATCCATGTGTGTTGTGTTGTGTGAGTGAACCGACAGTGTCTTGGCGTATTCTGTATGTGGGTGTACGCCATCCACCTGGCACTGAATCCAAACTGTGTCCACAGGGCCCTGCGTAGTGACTGTGTCTCGTTGTGCACCAGTGTTCCCCTGTGGACATGTTGCAAATGAAGCACTCTCCAAGGACTCCGACTGCGAGTGGAGAAAAAAAGAGATGGTTGACAGCAGGGTATATTTTGGAGGAGAGCGTAAGCTTGGCTGCTCTTTCTCGAATCGAGGGAGGCTGCGGTGATTAACTCGGCTTAAAGCACAGGCGTGCTATGCAAGATTTTTAGAATTGCTGTGGTCCTTTGTTTACAATCGAAGCAGTCTCCTCCTCCATCCTTAACCTGCCCACTCGTTTCAGTTGAGGACAAGAAACACCATTGAGCACAGAAAGCGTAGTTGGCTGGATAACTAGAGGTAGAATTACTTACCAACTCCTTGTCGCTTTTCATCTCCTTGGTGAATTTTGATTGCTGCCATCGAGGAAAAGCAATTCCAAAGCTGACTCCAAATTCTGATGTTTTTTGAACAAGCCCTGTTGGGTTGTTGTTTCTCTTTGCTGTAGCCTACTTGTGCTTCTTCCACTCTGCCATTGCAGTAGCTTGCTAGCTAGCTACAAATGCTCTGCTGAAACCTCATCCCACCCGACAGCTCTGTAGCCACATCCACCCATAGATAACACTGAGCATGTTTTTTGAAAAAATAATTTTATGTAAGATTTTCAACGTAATCCTGCATATCATGCCTTTAAAACACAATGAAACATTCAAAATGTCCAAATTACACAAATACCATTGGTATGTGATTTCATATGCTGGCCAGTAGGTTTGCCCTGCTTGCTTTTTGTGAAACCAAAGGCCACATAAATAAAACAAGATAAAAAAAGTGCCTCATCTCAAGACAGAATTCATGTGACTCGGAATTCAATGGGACATATCTAGACTTCACCCAGAATGCACATCTATCGTATCCCACTTAAGTCACCCAAGCCAGGGTGCACGGGGGGAAAATAGTGCTTCATTTACGTGGATATTCCAGTGAAGTGAATATGTCTATTGCCAAGACTGGACCCAAAGTGCATTTAACTGAATCTGGCATTTCCTGTTTGGCCCTTTTCCAGGCCTTCTCCCTGTACGAGGATGAGATCAGCGACTCCAAGGCCCAGCTGGCGGCCATCACGCTGATCATCGGTACCTTTGAGAGGACCCGCTGCTTCAGCGAGGAGAACCACGAGCCGCTGCGGACCCAGTGCGCGCTGGCTGCCTCAAAGCTGCTGAAGAAACCTGATCAGTGCCGGGCCGTCAGCACCTGTGCGCATCTCTTCTGGTCCGGGTGCAACACTGACAACAACGGAGAGGAAGTACGGTTCCACCTTGCAGCCGGCTATGAGAATACTCCTGGTTATATCACAATAATATACTTAGCTACTTTTCTAAGATTTCCAAGCAAGAGTACTGCTGAGAAAATTCTGTTTTTTTTTGCAAACTATTTCTACAATAAAAGTGGGGAGAAAACTAAAATACAGAGTAGCACAAAGCAAAATATTGCTGAGAATTTAAAGCAGAGATAGAAAAGATCTCTAAAGGTGTTTATGTCTGCAGAAGGTCACAGGCCATACTCTGCTTGCAGGGTGACTTGAGGCATATAAACTTCTAAGTCATTCACAGCCTACAATTTGGTGTAGTACATACCCCTGATCATGAGAAGTCTGGACAGCTGTTTCCAGTTTTTATTTTTTTTAGGCATGTCGTACAAATATTGGCAGAGCACTGGTAAAATAGCAGAAATGATAGGGGTGGGTAATTACCATTCAACTGAGATTGCGGGTGGTGGAGTACGAATCCTGATTATGAAGCTCCCTGAGATTTCTCCCCTGATGTTCTTTGTTCCTCTGATTGACAAGAGCTGTGTGTGTGTGTGTGTGTGTGTGTGTGTGTGTGTGTGTGTATTCATATGTGGGTACACTTGCATCTGTGTTTATGTGTGTATGCATGAGTGTGCATGTGAGGGGCTGTGCATGTATGCGTTTGTGTGCTTGTGAGCATATGTGTGAAAGAGAGAAAAGGATTTCGCTCCGTAAGTGATGTCAAAGTCAAATTAATTGGAGTAATGTAGAAGGCTGCAGTCTGTCTCCTGCACTGGTTCTGAATGTGTCCGTATCACTGTCTCGGATCTCTGTTTTCATCATTTTAAGGACAACGTCACTTTGGCCTTGGCAAAGTGAAGTCTTCATAAGAAGAGAAGGCGGTAAAGCCCAAATCAGACATGAGCCATTAGCACATCTGTTCATATTCATACAATAAAAAAGTAAAAATTGTGTTTATTTATACTATTTATAAAATGACATTATACTATATTATGTGCTATTTACACTATATTCTATTAATATTTATACTGTTTCTGTATTGTCATTGTGTATTTAAACTGAAACTATTAAAGCTATATTTAAACTGCTGGGTTTTTAACGGATCACCCCCCGCCCCCCCCCACTCCCTTGTCTTTGCAGATCCGCGATGGGAAGCGTGTCACGGAGTGTCTGAAGAAAGCTCTGAAAATCGCTAACCAGTGCATGGACCCCTTGTTACAGGCCCAGCTCTTTACTGAGGTCCTGAACAGATATGTTTACTTCTACCAGAAAGGGAACGAAGTGGTAAGGCTATTTATGCAGTCTTTTATTTTTTTATTGTATTTTATTTTATTGTTTAATTTGGATGTTTTTAACTGGGCAAGGGGAGAACGTTCCATTCTGAGCAGACGTTATCCACCCACCATGGGTTGGGGGGGGGGGGTTGTTGGCTTCTGCCACTGATTGAACTGGGGTTTTTTTTTTTTTCGGCCCATGAACCTCCTTTTCTGTGTTCTGAACTTCCTGTTCCTGCCGTCATTATCGGCGAGGTATTTTTAGCTGCGGCACTGGAAGGGGTCTGAAATAATGAGGAGCCCTCCAGGTATAATGACAGCAGATGCTCTTGACCCATACGTGGAAGGCCGTAACAGGGCTCTTTCAACACCGGGGGAACGCACTGCTTACACATGTTTACGTGTGTTTCCATGACGGTGGCTGCAGTACAGGCCCTGCAAAGCATCAGCAGAGAGGATACTCAGCACCTGGTGATGTCTATGGGTCACAGATTTCAAGCAGTCATTGCTTGTAAAGGATATGCGTCAAATTACTGAACATGACCACTGCCATTTACGTAACAGTAATATGTCTCAAACATTATGGTGCCCTGAAATGGGGAGGCTATGTATTAAAAGTGCTATAATTTCTACATGGCGAAACCAAAGTTTATAAAAATTCTCTGAAATCAAAGCTGAAAAATGACACTTGAACCACATGTGAATTGTTTGATTTAAATCTAAAATTTAGTACAGAACCAAATCAAGAAAAAAAAAATGCATTATGGAGTTCATTGTATTTTTAAGCAGTGTGCAACTGTGCAGCTGTGTACATCCATCGAGAGCATAAAACATTTTCAGGTGTACACACTGGCAAAATGTTTATAGCTAGTTATAGTTTCCTGTGACAAAACTTCCCTTGTTCTCTCCAGGTGACAGTCCAGGTGCTTAACCAGCTCATTCAGAAGATTCGGGAGGTCCTCCCGAATCTGGAGGCCAGTGAGGAGATGGAGCAGATTAACTGGCACTTCCGCAACACGCTGGAACACCTGCGGCTGCAGCAGGAGACGGCCGTGGCCGATGGCCCGGTGTATGAGGGCCTGGCCCTCTAGAAATTGCCAATTATGGCAGAATATCCTGTCCAGTGCAAAAAATACTTTTTTTTTCTTCTGATATTTCTCCTTTTTCTGTGTGACAAAAAAAATGCCTTGCCACCCCAGGGTAGTGATTTCTGTTTAAGAACAGAAGGTTCACCAGATTTTTAAAAAATCCAGCTTTACCTTGGAAAATATGGCAGATGTTGCCATAGAAATACAAGCACTCGCACCCCCTTCCTTGCTTTCCAAGCCTGCCCTGTTATTATTGCCAAAAGAACTTTGCACTCCTGCGGTCAAATTGGATGTCGCTGGACGGCTGTGTTGGCGGCCCCCATTTTCTGCTCCAGAGTCTGCACTTTCTGTGCACGGTCGCTGTGTTGTGTGGTGAGTGGGCAAGGTGAAACGCACTCTTCAGAAAGGAACATTCGCTTGCGTTTCTGGGACAGCAGGAACATTACCCATCTAGCACATCCAGTGTTTGCCGTTAATATTGTGTGGCAGAGGCCATTTGCTGCACACCAAGGCTGCATTGAGAAACGGCTGGGCGGAAGAATGAATGAGGTACACTGTGAATGAGCAGTGTACTTCTGGGGTTGCGAGTGTTCTCACCACCATGAATGGTGGAATACAGACGGCCTGGGAAGGCCTTTTATTTCTGAATATATTTAGCCTAAAAAAAGATTATTCCCCCACTTAAAAAAAAAAAAATTTCTTTTTGTATTATTGTAAATTGAAAAATCAAAAAAATGAATAAAATAATCATAATAATTTCACAAATCATTTGGAGAAATAGCCACGGGTTTTTATTAATGCTGATTTCTCCCTGGGATAGGTGTTTTATTAAGTGAGCGGCCTTAATAAAGTATGAATATGTATTAACATCATATTTCCATTTCACAGCAGCTTTAATGGTATTTTAAAAAATGAATTTGATGCCCGGCGTGGGGCTGAGCGGGTCCAATTTCCACCTTGGAATGGCCAGCAATCTACAACCGCTGCCGATTTGGGAGAGTGTAGACATCCGTGGCTCTCCTGAAAAACACACTGTGTCGCCAGCTGCTTCTTTTCACACCACAGACTACAGCTAAGCTTGTATACAGTGGAGTCGGAGGAAAACCTTTTATAATCAACTAACATGTAGTCTGTGTGCAACTCGATCAACCTGCGGGAGTCGCTAGATATTAATGAGACGTGGCCCCCTAACCCTAACCCCCCATACCCTGGGTGACGCAGTCACCAATTGCGCATCACCCTGTGGAGCTACCGGCCACTGGCCGAGATTGGGGCTCATGCATGCACCACAGTGTGGTGCCTTAACAGAATATGGCACCCAGCTGTGGCACTTCAATGGCATTTTGAATGCATTTATCACCTTCTTCCTGAAAGGTATCGACACCTGTGCAGTTCTGAGTCACTTCATTCAGTGAAATCGAATTTTGAGATTTTGCATTTGCAATGGTGGCAGACTTAAGACGGCTTTAAATGCTTATCAGAATGAGTCTTATGTGCTATGAATGATGCAGTTTTGCCCTCCATAACTTTGTGAAGTGCCCTTTGTGAAGAAAGTGACTCAGATATAGCAAATAATGCCTTTGTCATCTGTTGCTCAGTAACAGGGTTTGCAGTTTCCATGTAGGCTGGTTTTCATCAATGGCCTTTAAAATTAATTTGGTCAAATATAAATTTAAAAAATCTGACACCCTTAGACTTTCCTCCCTTCAACAATCTTTTCCCCCACAATTGCATTTTAAATATCCAAATGCAGTTAATTAGTTTCAGAATAAAAACAGAACATCAGTATGTAATCTGTATGTACAGCTTTATTTAGCTAGCATGCATTGTGTCAAAGCTCCAGATGAGTATCAGCATCAACGACCTTCAGTCAGGATTGCAGAGGGGAAAAAGAAAAAAAAAAAGTTTTCAAACACACATATCACCCATTTGGAAAAAGTGCCCCCTTAGTTACTCAGCCAATTAACCTAATTTAATTGATAATTAGATTCAGCTGATTAAGCACAGCCAAGCTTGATTGCAGCCAGCTCTGTTGAATCTAAACCTCACTCGCATTGATTGTTACCATCAGAGTGAAGTAGTCACCAGTAAGTTTCAACAAGTACATTATGTCACGATCAAAGGAAATTTCACAAGAGATGAGGAAAAACATGTTGAAATATATCAGTCTGGAAAGGGTCACAGGCTTTAGGCTCTGGGACTCCACCGAACCACAGTGAGAGCCATTACCTCCAAATGAAGAACACTTCCCAGGGTTGATCAACCTGCCAGAATTTCTGCAAGGCTCATCCAGCACAAAAGATCCCGGAAGAACATCCAAAGAACTGCAGTCCTCGGCTAAGGTTAGTGTTCATGACTCCACAGTAAGAAAAACACTGGGCAAAAATATGATTAATGAGAGAGTAGCGAGGAGGAAGCCACTGCTAACCCAGAGAAACATCAGTGCTTGCCTTACATTTTCAAAAAAAAAAAAAAAAAGTACCCGAATAATCCCCACGCCTTTTGGGATAATGTTCTATGGAAAGATTAGTCAAAAGTGGAACTTTTTGGGTGACATTGGTCCCATTATGTCTGGTATAAAGCAAATACAGGATTTCACAGCAAGAACATCATACCAACAGTCAAACATGGTGGTAGCAGTGTGATGGTGTGGGGATGCAATACTGCCTTGGGATCTGTGTGACTTGCCACCATTGATTTCTGCTCTGTATCTGAAAATTCTTAAGGAGAGTGTCTGGTCATCTGTCTGTGAGCTGAAGCCTAATTGGGTTGTGCTACAAGACAATGATCCAAAACAGAAAAGCAAGTCCACATATGAATGACTGAAAAGAAACAAAATGAAAGTTTTGGAGTGGTCTGATCTCTGGTCCAAAACCTACCAATTTATCTGAATTACATAAAGCAGTTCTGCAAAGAAAATTGGGCTAAGATTCCTCCACATTGTTAGCTTGCAGTTATCGCTGCTGACGATTGTGCAACCAGTTAAGTGTAAGGGGGCAATTACTTTTTAACATGGGTGATATCAGTGATCTTTTTTTTCTCATAAAATGTAATAATTTTCAAAAGTGTATCTTGAGTTCACTCAGGTTCCCTCTGTCTAAAATTACATTTTGTCTAAAGATCTGAAACCATCCAGTGTGACGGCAAATACTTTTTCATGGCACTGGTTTTCTAATATGTACATACCATATTACGGAACACAGTCTATTTTGTGATGTCGCAATATTTACTATTGAGGAATGTTCTTTGCTGTTGTGCTTCTGAATCAGTATTATTATTCCTAAAGAAGTTAAAGTGGTAGGACAACAAGCACAGATGTTACCAAGGTCAACTCTGTGATTCTATAATCACTTTGAGCAGACTTTTCTGTGATGGCACGTGCACCACTCACTGGCTATATAATTCAAAACGCAATGCCATAATGCTGTGCCTTTAACTTGCATTCATGCTGTTGATCATTGTATGTTTTCTATTGTGTTGCGCAAATAAAATATTTTAAACTGTATAAATCTAAAGAATGCAACAGCGTTTTTAAAAAATCCCATTCTTTACACCCATGCAATGGTAAACATTTTGTTTATCCTTTTTTCATACTTTCATGGCAGTGAAAAAATGCCTAATTTAGTCTATATAAGGTTTATAAGCTTTTATGGGTATGGATAAATTGTTTTTTTACCCACAGCCATAAAATTATGAATGAAAGAATGAACCCCATGTGGCTAGCTCCCTCCCTAGCACTTCTGTTCAACATACTGGGGCTGAATTTTGATCTTGGAGGGGCAGAGCAGTTTTGCGAAGGCCCTCCTGAAGCTGGTGTGACACAATGGATACAGGATGGGGTTAATGGAAGAGTTGAGCCAAAGCAACCAGAAGGAGATCTCGTACAGATAGTGCTGCACACACTGGCCATGACAGGCAGCTCTGATGATCATCAGCATGGTGTAGGGAGCCCAGCACAGTCCGAACACGCACACGATCACCGCCAGCGACTTGGCCACCTTCTTGTCGCGCAGGAGGCGGAAGCGCACTGGGTCGACGGCAGCCTCAGAGCGGCCCTGCTGGGCCCCGCAGGGCCCGTCCCCCGGCCCCTGGGCCAGGTCCTCCAGCTGCAGGGGCGGCAGGTCCAGCAAGTCGCTGTCCCGCCGCTTCCCGTCGCTGTCCCTCGTGGACGCCTTGGTGCCGCCCCTCCCGTCGCCGCCGCACCTGCTGGCCGCCGCCGCCCTGACGAAAAACACCTTCGGCTCCCCCCCGACCCTACCGCACGGCTGCATCTCCCAGTCCCCCAGCGCCCCCAGCCCCGCCCCGCCCCCCGCCGACTGCCCCTCCCTCATCTGGTTCCGCCTCCTGATGTTGATGTAGATGCTGAGGTTGAAGTAAGTGACGCTGATGAAGGGGGTGAAAAACTCCACGGTGGAGGCTGTCATCAGGAAGTACCAGTTGAAGTAGAACTCTGCGTGACACTCGCCGTGCGGGACCACGCTCCCGCCCGCAATGTGCTCCCAGCTGATGATGGCCGGACCGTACAGCAGGAAAGCGGCCAGCCACACGCTCGCCATCTTCAGCACGGCCTCCCTGGTCACACCCTTCTGGCACCTGTAACTCACCTGACACAGAGGACCCGGCAGGCTAAAAATCACTGTTCTGCCTTTGTGATGATTCAGGACCATTGCAACTAAGGTTCACAAAGGAGGCATCCAAGACCTGTTACACAGACCTTCATTTATTAAACCATTAATTTATTTAACATTGTAACAAAATATGTTCTGCACTTCTGCTAAACTGTCTGGTGTTGGTTTGTGTTCCCTCAAACAATGCAATGCAAAATGCTGATTTTGTGTGTCAAAATGCTGCTGCTTAAAGAGATGGGGACTGCGTTCTCTTACCGCTCTTGTGACACAAAGAAACCGGTCGAAGCTGATCAGAACGATGTTGAACACAGAGGCAGTGCAGAGCATGTAGTCCACCACGAGCCACAGTTTGCACAGACCTCGTCCGAGTCTCCACTCTCCAGTTAGTACATAGGGGATGTAGACTGGAATGCAAAACCCCCCTAAAAGAGATTTTTAAAAATGTGAAACATCGTTATTCACTGCAATGTCAAACTAACATGCATTTGTTTTGGGACGTGGCAATATAGTCCTATAAAATCCTAATACAATAAACTACTGCATGGGAATCGTTTAACATGACAATCTCGAATTCCTAAGGGGGTAAAGAGAATTAACATCAGCCGTATTTGGTGATATGATGCTGCGGGCACCAGTTTAAAACTGTCAACATCGCGCTCTTAAAAATCTTATAAATCTTAAATCATAAAGTGTTTAACATATTATTGTTCGTATTGTCAGTATTTTTCTTTTGGTCACAGAGTTAGTTCTTAATGCTACATACGCGCATTTTCTCTGTGCTTTATCTTACAGTGGATCATTAAATGCCATGTTAAACGCTTCAAAAGTTCATAGCTTTTTAGAATGTCCTCCAATCCTCACTGCTCTTGCAGTCGAATTGCTACCTTAAGTAAAAAAATAAAGAAATAAAAATAATTTAAAAAATGTAATCGCTGGATTACCAGATGCAATCGTCGTAACGATTGTTACTGCATAATGGCATTGGCAAAAATATACAATATTTGTCAAGTTTATTTCTAAAGCGCATTTAAAATGACTACCGTCAACCAAAGTGCTGTATAATTAATACATCAGTGTACAAAACAGGATAAAAGGCATAAGCAGGTTATAAATAAGCATACCATACTGATTCAACTTACCAACAAGAAAGTCCGCTATTGCTAAATTCAAAAAGAAAAAGTTGCCTTGGGTCCGCAAACTTTTTTCCACGACAAATGCCAAAATTACAAGTGCATTTCCCATGACTGTGGCAAAGACCAGCAGCGTCATGAGCATTGCTAAAAATACTGATGTGGACGATGAGAACTGTTTATAATGAGGGACGCGTGTGTTCTCCGTATCCAGGTGAGAGGTGTTTCCCCGCATTAAGGACCAGTTCACCGTGAGAACGCTGTCCGGCTCTCCGACTTCTGGAGCGAGGGTGGAGTATCCGAATCGCTGTGGGGCGGCATTGAATGCGGATTGCATGGCTGCAGCCGTTTTCTTAATGTCATCCTAAAGTGTTGATCGTGAATTGCCTAAGCCCCGCAGGACGCAAGGGTGGTGGTCCAGATCTTAGAGCTACCAGAGGCAGAGCCCGAGTGAATCTCTTATAGCACAGGGACGCCTGTGTGCCGTTGGTCGTAGGTTCCTTTTGAGACGGTGAGGAAGGCTATTGATGCGATCAAACCGGCGAAATGACAGTATCATCGCAGGAAAGAGTTTATAGCGAGACGTTTTGTAAGCCTATTATGAACAGACATACATATTGTAAATAAGGTGAGTTTAATTGGTAGATCATCATTACAGTTCTCTTACTCCAGTTTTATACATTTTGCACACCTGTATGCCCACATTCTTTTTTGTAACTCAATCATTGCTATATTTTTAGCTTTATAAGGTCATTAATGCGTAATTTATGTATTACTCTGAGATTACATGTGAATCTATCACGCAGCCTACAAGTGTCAGGTGTTTGCCCAATAATTGGCCTTTGACGCTAGGGATTTGACTATTTAGATCAAATCAAGTTGGTCCAGGCAATAGGTTAGGTTTCCTTGCTGTCTCACTAGTCGCAATGAACTTTTACGTCACTCAGAGCAGCTGTAACCTACGTTGAGTTTAAGGCAAGTGGTGTCCAATTTTATCCGAAAACGGTCGATGTGCGTGCAGATATTTTGTTTTAGCCCAGCACCACGACTCCAGATTCAACTAGGCTAATTGATTAATCATGGTCTTCAATCAAGGTCGTGTCAAGTCCAATCATGCATCTTAGTGCTGGGCTAAAAGAAAAACCAGCATCCACATCGGCCCTTTTTTAATAAAACTGGACTGCTTTCGACCTATCAACTAACAGTAAATTCCAACAGGTGAACATCGCGTTTTAATTAAATTAAATTAAAGCACAAAGAGTCCCTGGTGGTCCTGCTTTGGCTTTACAACAATACAAGTAGGCTAAAGGTCGCACCGGGAGAGAAATAGCCTTGGCTATGAAAATAAATATGAGAAATAATGTCATTGCAATCGGATTTTCTTGCTACGCCGTTTGAACGGCATTAAAAATAGACCTCTTAAATATTAAGAACCGAGCGTGACTCAGTTTGCGTTTCTGATGTTTCAAGTCCTGCAGAGATCCATTCAGAGTAAACAAGAAAAACAAACGGGAGGAGAGGAGGCCATAGCCAAAATTATGCTCAAGAGAACAGCGCCAATTGCCTTTTGTTGTAGGCTAAATCATGTCTTGCTAATTTCTAAAATCTGTTAAAATGATCTCAAATGGCGAGGAACCTTCTCAAGAGTTTTGAATCCACTCTTTCTGCTTGGTGGATTATTTCGGGCTATTGCTTCTTGCTTAGCCTGTATCAGAAAAGAAGACATCACTGGCGCTTTTGGGTGCTCTCCCGTGTGAATTTGTACAAATGACATCAGCCTATGTCCCCAGTTTCCCCTGTTTTCATGTGCTTTTGACAATTGTGTCGTTTTGTAATTTTACGCTTGATCCTGTTGTGTTGCTGGTTTGTATTAACATGGCTTGAATTTAATCTAACTTAAAGTTTGTCAGAGTTGTTCTTTGCCCGTAAAAATAATGACCTATAGGGACAAACAAATGTGTCTCTCTTGATCTCGACATTTGAAACAGTGATCCAGTCAACGTTGACATCAACTAAATATATAAAATATGATACACTTTTTTTCAGCAGACCGATACACTAGGTGCCTGTCCTAACGTGTCCTAACGTGGGGATTATCTGGTTTGATAACACAGGTTTCACGCACAGTATCACGTAGAGTAAATTAGCTGGAGACACGTTACTCAGAACACCCATTTTCGCGTTGTTTTTTTTCCCTAGTCATTTCCCCTCGTTATTTTTTTTTATCGCAACACTGATGGGGCCGTATCTCCCGTGTTTCCAAGCAGTTGCATTTGATGTGTGATCACCATTGGGAATTTTGATCATATGATTACTGATTTATCACCTGGTTAACAGTTATTACACAGAAGATGATATATAAGAGTGACTTTAAACCAAGACAATCTAAAAGTGTGAATTAAACATTATGTAGGCTCACAAGGCAATTCCCGTATTGCGGATAACTTTTTTATTTTTTAATTCACAGTCTAAAGACCCAGTCAATTTTGAATATGGTCAGAGTATAAAATAACGCCGTCACGATTAACATTTTTATACACCACAACAGAAACGTTGTTAAACGTTATTTATAGACGTGCGTATTCACATGGTCACCATTCAGTATGCAGCCTCATTATCCGAGAGAATCAGTCACTAGGGAAACCGACGGATAGAATATATGTACATCTGATTTCTGTCCGCTTAAAACGTGGAGATGTTCGGAGTAACATAGTTTAAGTTGACCTGTTGTGTAAAAGAAGCGTGATTTCGTCTAAATAAAGGATATGGGGATGGATCCATCAGAGTAGGCCTATTATTTATTCTTATTATAATTCAATTTTAAAAAATAATAATAAACGAGTATCAGGTGCAGGCCAACCAAATCCAAAATTGTGCAGGAAATAGGATGGAAAGTGATCCCAACGAGAATGTTTGGAGAATACCATTATTAGTGAAAAATGAAAAGGGGCTTTCTGAAATGGCATATGATACAGGTTCCAAGGGTCAGACAGTCACAAAAATAGGTAGCTCAGTTATGTTACATAAATAACTACGGGGGTGGTTAGTCCTTTTTTTTCTTTCAATTATTATTATCTTTATGTCACAGTCTGATTTTCTATTTCATATAACAGTAGATGAGTAATGGACTGTGACCCACTTTAAGAGAGCAGAAGAGAGAACTGGAAAAAGAGGAGACGTTTAAAAATTATGTATGAACAATGTTCAGTATAAGTAGATGAATGCACTTTTAAATGGAGGCTCCACAAAGTATAAAAATTGCAATTTAGACACTAGCTTACTATAAAGCGCTTCCTAAAGGTGCTTGTGCAAGCAAATCAGATACAAATGCTGCAATCAAAAAAAAAAAAATACTTCTATGTAGGAAACACATTCTGGCTATTATGTTTGACAAATTATATTTTATTCTTGTGGAATAAGTAAAAAAAAAAAAAAAACTTCTTGACTCATTCAACTGATCAGAAAACACATTTGGAAGTTAAAAAAAAATCTAATAATAATACCACCCCAGTGACTATTAAATGTCCATTATAATTCAAATCTGAATGAAAGGGGTTATCACTTGATGGGTTCAAAATTGTCTTGGGCTCCTAACACAAAGATTAGTAATACAAATCAGCCAGTGCATGGCCACAGCTGTTGGAGTCATAATAAACAATGGAAATGATACAGGAAGATGTGAACAAGAAGACATGATGAGACAGACTTTGGCTTTGAATCATCTTGAAGAAAAAGTATGAATAATTCAGATAAAAGAAAACCACCATGATTCATTCATGATAATACCAGATTAATTTCACTCCGAGCAAGATACTATTCACACCAAAACGTTTGCATCAGTATCACATGTTCATACCGTGGAGTCCCCCAATTTGTTTCGTATTGATACTACATTGTTAACGATTAGGCTGCACAAACACAGCTTCAAACCAGGCTCATGACAGCCAGAGCAAATACTGGTCACAAACTGTTTTCACGACAGCCTACAGCAAGCCTATATATATACACACAAAGCCCAAAATAGCATTTCCACATATAGTTCACATCACACATGCATTCAACCAGGGGTGTAGCACAAAATTCTGGGCCCTATACATAAGCAGTCTCTGTGGGCCCCCTTCCTCTCTTGATCCATGATGCATGGATCCATTCACGCATCATTTCAGGCTTTTCGAGGGCCCTCCTCCCATTCGGGCCCTGGGTAGTCAGTCCCACTTTTCCCCCCACTACGACGCCCCTGCATTCAACAGCCATCTTTGTAAAAATTCAACAGTTAGGACTTATATACACATATATGCAGGTGAGTACTACGGGGTGCATACATCTGTAAGCTTGTTCAGGGCTGATATTGCCATAGGGACAAAACTCTTAACAAAATATGACATTTTCCATTTTAGAGTTCTGTACCTCTGGCCTGAGTTAAGAAGGGAAACATAAGAGTTGAGGGGGTGATCCAGGTCATGAGTTACACTGAGTGCTTTATGTGTGATGGCTTTATCGTGGAGATCTAAAAGGTTGTGAGTGGGAAGACCAATAATATTAAAAGCAGTGTATGTGATATGGAGGAGTTTGTTCTTTTGACTGTGCCTGTCAGCATAGTGTAGAAACAGGGTGAGCAATGAAGTAAAATGGGCTCTTGAACTTTTGCATAAATATGTTTTAGTAACTGAATTTCCCTTTCAGTGTATTAAGGATGAATGGCTGTAATGTTGGTTTTGGTTAATGTTGAGTGTTTTCAGTTGGTTCAGATATGTGTGGTGTGGAATATTTTGGATGCTTGCAGAGATTTCTGGCAGCCAACCAACATTACAATGGCTGGTATTGGGGCTGTGCTTGGGGGGTTTGTGGTCTGGGGCAGGGGGTATAGTTTGGGTGACTCCTGGCCAGCTTGTGTACGATGTGTGTTTTGTTGTTTTGGACCACAGGCCACTGGATGCCCCAGTACTGGTCATTGTGGACCTGGTGGGTTGCCAGAGTTTTCGGTGGGTGTTTGGAACAGTGTCCTTCCTACACTGGGACTGTCTGGAAAGGTCATTTTGGGGGCATAATTGATTTAATAGGAAAGCAACACGAATCATTCTCATATTAGGATGAAATAGAGCAACAGCTCCGCAAATGAACCTGTAATTAGGCTGCACTTAACTGGAATCACCGCTGCGTTGTCAAAAATAAGTGTAACTACGTAAATACATACAAATGTATTAATAGCCTAATGCTATTGTTCTGTTCTTTATCTTATAGGAGATGCAATTTCAACATAAATGGGGGAGGCTCAGGGGGGTGCCTGTCTTGCTATGTACAAATTTCAAAAACTGAACAGAAGGGAGAGTGAGAGAGGAGTGCAAGTCACAGCAGGTTGTCGGTGACGAGACACCCCAGCCGTTGCTGCCTACGAGGCGTGTGTTCCTCCCGGCTAGAGCGTCCCACACAAAATGCAGATTGGACCGGCAAAAACGGAAGAAGGGCTGGTTTTTTTTTTTGTCATCAAGTCTCTCATACACGTCTGGACCATATTGCTCTTTGACATCTGGATTCTTTCAGGCTGAGTTGCCAATGTTAAATTTAGATTTTTACTGACACATTGGTCTGTGTTTAGCCACATTTACTGGCATTACGTGAGCAGTATATAATGATATGAAAATAAAAGTAAAAGGCATGTACTCATCCTACTCCGAAACAACCTGTTGTCCCTTGTAGTCAAACTCTAAGTTTTTTTTTTAATTTTTTATCGCCTTTATCATATCCGGTCTTTCAGAGAAGTCTTCAATATTAAAATGCCATCGAGTATCTCTGCTGGCAACTGATTTCACAGATCTGTTTTGATATGGTTCATCTATGAAAAAAATCTCAAAAGTGCTGCGAGGTAGAGCTAGACTAACCCGGAGAGAGTGGAGAAGCATGGCTTTTTACTGGGTGAGGTTTAAATTAGGTACCATAATTGCTCAATTGGCAGGTCTTGGCTTAACTGAAAGTCAGTCATTTCATTTCCATTTACAGTGCCTCTTACTGATTGTCACTCTCACCCTTACTTCACTCTAGTGTTTCTTTTGCGCTTCTACATCATGAAACCTATGCACTTGTTGTACGTCGCTCTGGATAAGAGCGTCTGCTAAATGCCTATAATGTAATGTAATGTAATCACTGTGAGCTGGATAATGCTATCGTGGTGATAAAGCTATGGGCACCTATTTTATGAGCTTTCTGTACATCCTTTGTTTAAGTACCCAAAACAGTATGAGCACCTTGATTGTGTTGATTGACATGCACTTCCTGACACTGTTTACTACGTTGAAGTAAAATAAATGTATAAATAAATAAACAAATAATTAAATAAATATTAATTGGAAAAATCCAGGGTAAGTACTTTCAAAGCTTTCATTAGAATAATTGTGAATTACTGTTGCTGTTGTTATTGCTCGATTACAGTCTGGTAGACACACTAGTATTCTGATTTAAAAGCACTGTTGTTAGGCAGTGTTGATGTAGAGATGAAAGAGAGAAGGCAAGTGCACCAATTCTGCTTGTCCATATTTTTCATTTATTTTTTCCTTCCCCAGCTCTATTCTTTCTTGATCTTTAATGCAATATGTTATTTTTTTAAATAAGATGGTTGGGAGATAGGAATAAAAATGAGGCTCTGTGTACCCTCCTGGAATATGAGGCAGCTTTGAACATGGTGGTTGCTATGACTACAGCAATTATATGATTTTTATTTTTATTTTTTGTCTACATTATATGTGACATAAGCTGGTCTGTCCTCATCTCCCAGCAGACTGGGAAATAATAGATACATTATGTAGATGTCAACATACCTCAGACATGCCTTAAAAGTAGTTACTCAAAAAAAAAAAAAAAAAATAGATGAATATAATGCAAATAAATCAGTCCATTAAAACTCTAATATTAGTGCTGTTCCAGTAAAATGGTTTGTCTCCTTAGCCAGTGTGGTGCTGAAATTAACACAAGATGACTGCAGTTAAGACAAGTAGCCTCACAATCCTGTTTTCCAGTTCATCACACTTTCCAACTACAAAACTAGTGTTGTCCAGATGGTCTATACAGATAATAAAAGAGCACCCAAGTGGATAATATTGTGCCATAACTCATAAGCTAACACTTGATTTGTATGTACTCCCAGTAACCCTTTTGCATGAGTCACCTTCCATGTACTGAATTGGTGCTGTCACCATGGCGATGTCCTGTAACTCCCAGAATCTTGAAGCTTGCAAAGGTTCTCTCTTGCCCAAAATGCAGGTTCAGGGAAGATAGAAAAGGACCCTCTCCTGAACCTGTGAATAGTGCTGAAGTAGTCAGCTGTAAAAAAAGAGACACAACAGCATTTTAGAATGCATGACCTGACTATTGTGGCACCCCCCCATATTCAGTCAAGTTCATTTGAATTGGGAAAATTGTGCGGAACATTCTTACTCACGGGTGTATTTATTTATTGATATCATAAACCAGTTTTGCTTTTATTATTCAAGGTGGTACATTTCACTCATCTTGAATACATGAGAGAGAGAAAGAGAGAGAGAGAGAGAGATGAGCAAATGAGAAAATGAGAAAAGACAAGATAGCAGGGAACAGAAAATGCATTTGTTACTACAAGACCAGAAGTTTATTCCACTCAATTTCCCCACATAATAGCAAATGAGAGCAAATTGCACTTCAAAATACAACTGTCTTGACAATTCATAATTTTCTCTAGCACTCTTCACTTTCTAAAAACTGTCCATAGTGATTTATGGAGCGAACAAATTGCATTTCATGCCACCCAAGCAGTGTATTCAGCATGTCCCCTCAGGAAATCCCAGGCCCATTTCAAAAACTAACTATTCAAAATTGTTCCATAGAGATTACCGTTTAGCCATTTGCCCTAAACATTATGGTGCCCTGAAATGGTGTGACTATGCATAAGAAGTGCTGTAATTTCTACATGGTGAAACCAAAATGTTGACCACAGTTTAACCACATGCAAATTGTGTTATTACAAATCTAAAATTGTGTAATACAGTGCCAAATTAAGAAAAAATATTTTTGTCCCAAACATTATGGAGCTCACTGTGTGTGTGTGCGTGGGTGGGTGTGTGTGTGTGTGTGTGTGTGTGTGTGTGTGTGTGTCTATATATATATATATGTGTTTATGGTTTATTATTATTTTAAAACAACTGTAATAGATACCTCTTTCCTGCCATCTGCTGGGAATAGAAAGAGCCACTTGATTTAATCTTTTGGATGAGGTGCATGAGTGAATTATGGAATAAATTAGACAAGGGGCCACAGGCATACTCTGGGACCTTCATCATTACTTCAGTCCATTTTTCAGATTTTGGCAGGTTCCAGGTTTTCCTCAGTGCAGTTGTCCATCTAACTCAGTATTCCTGCTACGTGTAGTAGGGCCTAGGTGTGTCAGGGCCCCAACTGTTGTCAAGGTATCAGCATGTCATAGACTACTACACTTACATAACATTTAGGTATTCCGTAGACGCTCTAACAGAATCCTTCTCCTGAAAAAAAAAAAAAAAACAGTCCTTTGATACAGCAAGAAATCAAACGCTGGCCTGCTTTTGGGTATATATCAGACAAATTTACACCCTCATTAAATGTTCCTGGTGAATCGATGGGCAGCTGAATTACTTACTTCAGATTAGGTAAGAGCTAAATCATCAGAGTCAAGAGTAGCAGTCAGTACATAATTTTACAAAATAAAGTGGGTTGTGGGAGTATACTTTTGTAGTCTTATCTAGCATAGGTAGGGCCAGCAAAGCCATATGAAATGGTCAGCATTAGTTTAAATGGGTGCGTTTTCAGTAGGTGTCTCTGTTGTGCTGATTGTAATGGGGAGGTCATCCTACCATTGGGGGGGGGGGCCTTTACAGAACAGACAGTTAGATGACCAGTGAATGTGGAAGAGAGTGGTCTGGATTGTTATTATCAAACCTTACAGGGCGCACGGTCTGATAGTAGATTGCAGGTAAGAGGGTGCTCCTCCTCTTGCTACAGCACAGGCCAGAACTAGAGATGCGTGTGTTATTCAGGCTGTAATTGGCAGCTAGTGGCGGGAGATAAGGAGAGGCATGACTTGCACACACTCTGGCTGATTGTTGACCAGATGAGCGGCATTATTTCGAACGAGCCGGAGGGGCCTGGTGGTGCCTCTGCGACGACCAGCTCAGTTGTGGTCACATTAGTCCAGCAAGGCTCTGAATAATGAGCTGGGTAGCATGTGTTGCAAGGAAAGGAGGTTTTTTGCGGAAATTGCAGAGAAGAGATTGGTAGCTCCGAGAGCCATCTCTGTTGAGTGGTTATATGTGAAGCCAGACTGCTGGGGGTCAAAAAGGTTGTTCTAGAAAAGTGATGACATGTTTGTTCTATTCCAATTTTATTATCTCTGAGTGCAGGGATAGTATGGATAGCTTACTCAGTGGACCCCACACCCCTCAAAAGCAGGATGGTGCTGCAGGATCCGGTGTCTTGATTTTCTAGGATGTCCCAGACTAATAGAGACAAAGTGCAGAATCAGAGAAGAAGACATGTGCAATTATCACTTTTTCATCAGGGTGGCTGTCTGATTCATCTGCAGGTTAGGTGTGCCAATACTCTAAGGTGGGTAGTGTGAATGTGCTAATTAGAATATTAATGGCTATAAGTGACTGATTAATCCGTTATTTTGTATAATACCATTTGGAAACAGGTTATCAGGCAACACTTAGCAACGATTATTTTCCAGAGGGCATTTAAAAAATATATATTTCAGATGATGATTCCCTGGCTGTTTATCAGCCAATCCAGCTGAGTTCTCACCATAATGAAGAAAAATCCTCAAACACCAGTCTGACAGATCAGAAACACTCTTTAGGAAGCAGTCCTGGATGTGTCAGTGACTACTGTCTGCAGACGACAACAGAGTAGACACTCAGCAGCTGGTGATGTCTGTGGGTCTCAGACTTCAAGCAGTCATTGCATGCAAAGGATATGTGGCAAAGTGCTAAACATGACTACTTTCATTTACATAACATTAACATGTCGCAAACAGTATGGTAGCCTAAAATATAGGTGCTGAAATGTGGGAAATGTACTTCCTGTATTTCCAGTGAAATTTAATTCTTTACCACAGTCTATTCATTTGCAGTTACTGCCATCTACTGGACCAATTAAAAAAAAAAGAAAACATGATTGTGAGGAAGAGCCAAAACAAAAGATGTGTCACGGTAGAAATTGCAGAAAATTTCACAGCCAATGAGCTTTGCCATGAATTAGGATATTGATCCAGGTTGGGATATCTTAAATGACTAAAATGAGTCTTGACCTTGGTTTATCACCCCATCTGAAAGCTGCTGTCTCCAAAACAGAGCATTGTATTGGAACAACACAACGAGGCAATGGCTTTTTAGCTTAAGTGAGAACTCTGTCCCCTACTGGCCAACCAACATCGCTTCCAGCCACAACTCTTCTAGTTCCACAGAAGTTCATAACCGTTTCTGAGAATTATCCAGGACATTTAACCCCTCAGGACAAAAGGGTTTCTGCATGTGCATTAAGGCTGTGCGTAATATTATTTTAATTATCTGGAGGTGCTATAACTGCAAAGTGGTCATTAAGTTAACATGGAGATGTGAAGCTAGATGAATAACCATTGCAGATGCAAATTAGTCTTGAAGGTGCAATAAGCATTCAATAATTAATGGATATATTAACATGTACTGTAGCAAAAAGAGATGCTCAAAGGATTTAATTTGGGGTGGGGGTAGGGGGGGGGTAGCAGTGGGGTGTGAGTCTTATTATGCAAACACAGGATCTACAAAGTCAGATAGTCAGCACAGAAAAGATCGGAAAGGCTTTCATGTGCTTTGGCACATGGCCTCCTATAGTGCAGAGTACTCCTGAAAGCTCAAATAAGAAACAGGCACATCCACTGCTGGTGCATAATGTTCTCAATGAGCAGCCCAATTAAAATGAGCTGACATGCCCTAACAGAATCCTTCTCCTAAAAAAAAAAAAACAGTCCTTTGATACAGCAAGAAATCAAACACTGGCCTGCTTTTGGGTACATATCAGACAAATTTACACCCTCATTAAATGTTCCTGGTGAATCGATAGGCAGCTGAATTACTTACCTCAGATTAGGTTAATTTACTCTAGATGCAGAGGGGCAGTGAATCCTTTTTTTCACGCATTAATTTTATGTTTGTAATTGCTATTGATAATTGTGGGAAGTTTTATGACTCAATAGTAAGACAACCTTATGATCCACAGGTCAAGATTCTACCCTTAGATTTAAGCAGTATGGTTGGGTGGGTCTGGGCATTTCTTAAATTCACTGTCGCAAAATCTTTAGAATCCCTGTCTTCAACTATGTGTGTAAGCGTGTTGCTGTGTGATGGAACGATGTATTTTAAATGGCTTGCTGTGACATTGCTGCACTATGGTAGGCTTAAAAAAGCATTAACATGCACTTGCACATTTACAATTACACGAGTGGTACAAATAAAGTTATTTCATTTAAAGTCTGAACAACCCCCAATTCATAAGGCCATCCTGCGGCACTTGCCTCTCCAGAGAATTTTGGTGAAAATCACCTGATAATCAAACTATTAAGGCTGAATAAACGAAGGCATGATGGTTATATTTCTCATATAACTAAGGAGAATACAGTTATATTTTTGGATAAGAGAGCCCCTATTCCCACATTGTTTATTTATTTGACTGCGGGTTACTTTATTTTACATGTTACATTTTTTTTTTTCAGACAATGCCCTGGTATAAATCCAGTGAAATCCAAAATGCTATTGTTACGAAGAGCGGCCTTGAGCGATAGACAAAGACGAAAGCGGACATCTGGTATCAAAAGAGTTGTTTACCTTCCACTTAACAGCTGATCAAAGATTAATCAGCAATACAAACATCCAGGCATCTCATCATTATATTTATATATATTTTTTGACAGCTCCTATGTTACAGTACTAAGCAGTAAAATTTTGATGCCAGTCTCTTGTGCTGCAGTGTGGTTTACAGAAGTGCGCCCATTATCAGACCCCCATAGGAAAACAGATAGTGTATACAGTGTTGACAGGGAGTCATCAGTGCTTGAGAAAGAGACAGTGCTTTTCAGTTGTGAAACATTCTTCTTGATCAGTATTGTGTAAACCTTAGGGTTACCATAATACAGTGTAATCATGTTTCTGAGTAGCCAGTGTCATGGAGAACAAGTTGGTGTAAAGATAAGATGAAAAAGAAGTCAGATGTGTACATGCAAATGTTTATCAAATATGTTATGACTGTAAAGTTGATCAGGATCCGCTATGGCTTTATTCAGACGGTCATGCAAAATGGACAATGTGTTGCAGATCCTTAGAATGACCCTGCAGATTTTCCAGAGCATGACTGTGAAGAAGAATGCATGTGAATTTAGTTGTTACAAAACACGCAGTGAATGACCAGGCAGTAATAACCTCTTCTCAGCCCCTTTCTCTTCCTCTTCAGCAGAATTAACATAAATTTTTCTCTATATGTCTCATCTAGTTTCACAGAAGGAAGGGCTTAAAAGTAAATAAATAAATAAATTTAAAAAGGCTCGACCTTCAGTAGAGGACACTGGCTAATGAAAATGCATAATTTCCATGGGCTTGGCTTATGATAGCAAAAGAGGACCCCTTTCCCTCACCTCATTCCACACTGCTGGAATACTGGATCGTTGTGAGTAAATAGTAGAATACGCTTCAGGTGTGATCTGGACTTTGAAAGGAGGGGGTTAATGCACCCCTGAGTCTAGCCCCATCCTGTCTTACATTGTGAAACAATATGACTGCGTGAGGAGTCTGGACTGGTGAAATGTCAGTGGCAGTTACTTTCAAAAAACAACTTACCACACTTCGCTGTCACAGAATTATTTATTATTTTTTGTGATAACTTCTGTATCCCCAGGATCCCCATGGAGAGTGATAGAGTGATCGGTTTGACTGGCTTAAGACTCTCCTTTTTTTAGTCCCCATTTTAGTCGCATGCAATTTTTATTGAATTCCAATTGATTAAATTGCAGAGGATTTAATGTCAGGCAAAACCTAATTACAAAGCCTGCAGTTCGATTAATTCCGTAATTGACAATGTCTCACTGGAAGGCGTCATGTTTTGTAACTTCATTTGAGGTGGTTAAATCTGACCAGCATTAAGAAGAGTTACTGAGCAAAACACTGAGGTGGAATTAAATGGCCTGAGCAGTAATTATCTGAATGGAACTGGCACTGACTATTAGTTCTACGGTATTATATGGGAATTGTACGGACAGAATTGAATTTATCAGTTAGACTTGCTTACATTGTGTTGCTTGCCTTGCAATTTTCCCGAATTCAAGATAACTAATGCTTTGTTTTCAAACTCCGTGACTACGAAGGCAAATGGTTCTTTACTGGCCAACACGAGGACTGCAGATAGGGGTAAAAAAGTGAGACTTTTTTCCTGGGTCTGAGCTCCCAATATATTTTGACCCTGGCCTAAGTACTAATTGCTGCCCAGCACTATATTTTTTAGTTACGATATTTTGGTCCCTGCCAGTCTTACTGGTGACTCGCACTTTCTGGTGATTAACTAGCTGCAGATCTGCTGTCCCCTGCCCCTTAAGAAACAGACACTGTATGTGATTTACCGTGAAGATACGTTTAAAAAAAAAAAAATTTTTTTTTACTGATTTTCTCAATATGATGAAAGAGTAAAAAAAAGGATTTCCTTCAGTCTTTTTCTTTTCGGTGTTTCAACTTTAACATTTGCATTGCATTTATACTGGTTATGCATGTAAAGTCCTACCCAAGAATCGAACCAGTGACCTTTAGTTTACAAGTGTGCTTTTTACAAATGGCATCACATGCATTCTTATATTATATTATATATATTATATATATTCACATATAATATTATTAGTTACAAATAATGCTAAAGTCATACTCCATTAATTAACACTGAAGAGAGGTTGGTGGTTTATACACTGCATAAAATTTCCCTATTATCTCTGTTGTTAACAATTTTCGTAGGATTGACCATTTGACCTGCATTATGTTGATATGGTTTTAATAAAAGCCTGTTAAGTCAGATAACTATGGCTTTGTTAATCAAACAAAGCCAGTTCTATGCACATTACGGGCACTAAGCGCATTATTTCTGCTGAATGACAGGAGAAAAATACACTTCAGTAATACTCTTATTCCTGGAATTTGGCAATTATGCACCTCTGCGAAATGGCCTTTGAGGCAGTTATAGTAAAGACAAAGATGTGTAAGATGTATTCATTTGCTACTCTCAGAAGCAATCGGATGACTAATATAATTTCCAGAACTCCTTGGTGCCAGTAATGATTTGAGTAGCTTTTAACAGTGTACATTAACTAATCTGATCGCCTCATATTTGAAAGGCTAATCAACTTAAACAGTTCTCATGTGCTTCCCAGTCAGCCCTTCCTCGTAATCCTTCACCAGTGAAAATAATCTTCTTTCATGATGTAATGTTTTGTCTGGCCTACTCAGTTCCAGCTCCTTCCTCAATTTCAGAGTGCTCTCCACTGCCAGTTTTAAACTTGTCATTTTTTCTTAATTACCAATGTCAGTTTCAGGACAAAATAGAAAGCTGCTGGTGGTGGAGAGGGGCAATAACTTAGGGTATTTTAGGCTTTCCAGTTTGAAGAGAAGTTCAGGAAGCCCAGAGGATTGTCACAACAAAGCACTTCTCATTAAAAGTTAGACCTCATTGGTAGTACAAGAGGAGCTACTGCAGAGTTTTATTTATTTATACCCACACTCCAGCTACATCCAGCTCAGCCCCTCCCTGCCATGTGAGCTTGGTGGAAATGCAAGCATGACTTGTGCAGGGTTTGCATGGGTCATTATAAACCTCAAAATGGTGTTAATTGTAAACACTGGTGGTTGCAAACATGAAATTCCTTTAGCCAATTTGGGATTAGTTGAGCATTCTTAAATGTCATTTTTAAATTTGTCTAACACATTTATTTGTGCAGGGAAAATGCACATTTGGGCGACACGGTGATGAAGTTGAGTAGCACTGTTTCAAGAAGGCGGCGAGTTTGAATCCTGGCCGAGGGCCTGTCCGTGTGGTGTTTGCATGTTTGTGGGTTTCCTCCGTGTACTCTGGCTTGCTTTTGTAGTCCAAAGACATGCCGGTTTGTGTGAGTGAATGGTGTGCAGCCCTGTGAGGCCTTATTGATTGCAATAAGACATAAATAATTTTACTTGTAAATCAGATGCATGGCTACGCTGTTGGATATCTTACATAATCATCTTTGAGAAACAGACCTCATTTTTGGGCACTCAGCCAGTTACTGTATCATCTCTTCCAGTGGAGATTCGGGGGTAGTGTCTGCTGTTGCCATCTGAGGAATCTGAACCTTGCGTGTGGGCCTTATTGGTGTTTGGTGTGTTCAGGGTCTGCCATTTTTGTCTTTAATAACAATAACCAAATTAAAATTAAATCAAACAAATGGATTTTAGATCTTGGATAAGTGAGAAGATTTAAGTTTTTGAGACACGTGTTCAGTATTCAGAGTGCTGGATGCTAAAATGAGGGTGTAAACTGGTTAAAACTTCTGGATTCAGAACATAAACGTTTTAGTGAATTCTCACTTTTCAGACAACACACACTGACCTTTTCCCACTTATTTGTAGCTGTTATTATTAAAAAAGCATGAAAAATTGAGGGCACATTGGCAAATTGGCAAAACACCAAGCAAATAAATATTCTATAAACTAACTGAAACATGCATTTTGAATTACCTATTTCTGATAGACCCATCAAACATGAACGTATCAAATGTTACACCACATGAAGATGCATTACGTATTGTGACCATGTGAGAGGCATAATCAGAAATCTTCTCTTTCAGACGGTTTGTGTTTTTAGAAAGAAAGAGTGAATGCGAAGCGTGGCTTTTGACCTACCTCAAAGCACTCAGGAAGGTTAACCAGCACAGAAAGAAAAGGACTGAAGATGCTTTTTCTAGAGTCAGACTGAGTTCTCTGCTAACAATATACACCCAAACAGACTTTGATCTTCAGAACTTTTTTTTTTCTTTAATAGAGAGGTCACAATTCCCATGGTCTCCCCACTCACTCAAAGTTGGTTTGGATTTTTTATTCATTTCTTGTCTCTCTGCAGTGTTTATATACACTGTTCTCCTTCTTGTCTAATGCCCAGGTTCTTTCTGTGACTTGTGAGGATGTTTTTTTTTAATGGGAATGAACACAGTTTATCTACTGTTTTGGTGGCTTTTTTTATTCCCAGAAAAAAATATTACTCTTTGATGTCCGCCATGCACAAAATTATAATGTGAAATTTGTGTGCGATATTAGGGGAACACGTATAGCCGCAAGAGAGTGTGCAGAAACCATATACAATTGATGGGGCCAATTTTCTTTGAGCAAACATGAATGGCCTCAGCCATTAAAATAATTTTAAAGGGATGAAAGGTAAAATTCTTGCACTTAGTCAAAACAACAGAGCGGAGCAAACCGAAAACTTGTGTAATCCAAAAACTGTCATGTGCACAGCCTTCTTCTATTGAAAAATAGTTTGACATGGAAATATAGCTGGGGTTTTTTTTCTACCATGATATAACCAAATAATAAACACTTTTGAATGTTTTTTTTTTTTCAACTGTAGATTGAGTGCCTTTTGATTTTTCTGTTTCTTCCTCTATAAGGAAATGCTGCTTTTAATAAAATCATAAAAGCATCATCATCTTGTATGAATCAGAAGTTACCCTCCCTTTTGATTCAAAGCCCAGTATGTTACACATACAGTGTCACCTGACTCCCAGACTCCCCTTCTGTGACTGACAGGCGGTGACGGGTAAAACGGGGCTCTGCCGTCAGACAACTCGCCGTTATTGGTCGCCGGGGCGCGACAATTTGGCAAGGCCGCGCTCCGGAGCGCGTCCAACCTGTTCCCACGGCGGAACGAGTCGGCGAAAGCGTCTGGCAAGGCCTTCCGCAGCGGGGTTTTTTTTTTCCGGTTTAATAGCCGCGGTATCCGGCGCCATCTGTCACACTCCGCGGGCGGGGAGACGGGGCCCGCCACGCGCTACGCTGGCTAAGAAAGCAGTCCGTGCCCATGCTCCTCTCTGCTGTCAGTCAGGCAGCCGCCACCCAGTGATCTGATAGACGCGCTCTCACTCAGACTGCAACTTCAAGACTTCCGCTCTCTTTTAATTACGGTGAAAACTTATATTGTAGGAAAGCTGCGAGCCGGTTTTTGAATAATTGGAAATAGCTTTGAATGCTGTTAGTAATGCATCCCTATATTTAATTTTGCATTTATCACATGATTAATCTTGGTAAGGTGGTGCATTTGTCCACATGCACACACACACACTCACACTCACATACTAATGAAAGTCAAGGAAGCTATTATGAGGCTGAGAAATAAGAAGAATAATAATAAGAAAAAACAGCGACATAGGCCAAACCTTACATAACATCATTACTGGTGAACTCAGAAATCACAAAAAACTTTATCTTAATTGGAATGCTTTGGGAGCTCCTGCTTCTTTTGATCAAGACCATAAAAGTTAAATCACTTATCTCTAATGCATAGCATCTATTGCCGACTATTGCTATTGTTAGACAAAACAATGCATTTTCATTTACTTTCATTCTGTGTTTAGTGTGTGCATTTGTCACCGTTTGATTTATTTTTTGTTTCTGACAGTATGACAAGATTTTAAATAATGCATTTGTATACATTTCACAAGCTCAGAGAGCAGGAAAAGAAAATGGTGGACAGTGAGGAGAAACATAGCAGGACAGAAATAGTGATTTCCTTAGGGAGGATGTTTGTACATGAGGAACTGCTGAGGTTCAGGCTGGCAGAATAGCACAGGTGCACTATATGCAGTGTATCTTGACTTCCATGTCCATGTTAATAATTCACTGACATTTTCTGTCCGATTCGTGATTATTTTTTAATTTATGAGAGTCTGAATTGTGAAGGGGAGTGTGGAATATTTCCAATATTTTTAGTTCAACAATGTTACTTTGAAATGTTATTTTAAGTTTAGAATGTAAAATTATGCATCCATTTCCAGTTAAAGTGTATCAGAACGAAGCGGCATACTCTTCACTAGCCTGATAAATGTAAACAGCTGTTCCTATTTAATCTCTAGGATCTTGTGTTTGTGTTCCTGGCAGAAAACCAGGAAATATCTGCATACAAGAATGCAGGCTAATTGCTCCTACTCTTGATTAGCTTGCATTACTGAGACACTTTTGCTGTAGGATTCTGTCCTTTAACCCAATGCTCAATTCACCAGAACCTTAAAAACCACACATAATGCAAATCCATTGAATTCTTTTTGCTGAAAATGTGTTCCATTCAGTTCCAAGTATTTATGAGCTTGACATCAGGAGCATGCAGACCATTTGACATCAATGGATTGCTCTAAAATGTCCAATTTAATTTCCCTTCAGTTAGAATGACTTACTTTCCATTTAATGTACCACATATGACCACCTGAGGCATGTTTCAGAATTAGACCCTGTGTTTTCCATCACCGGAGATGTTTATCAATGAATCTAACAGGTTTGACCTCTTCAGTCCAACCACTGCAGAAAATGGCCCCTGATCAGTTATCTGCTCGTGTTCATTTGCCTTCTGAATGCTTCCAGTCACATCCCATTCAACTGTAATAATGGCAGTTTGCCAGTAATGCTGAGAACACAGTGAACATTTCTATCAGCAATTAATGTTTAAAATGGCCTCTGTAAAATAAATTATTCTGCACAACTCGCATGCACAAACTGAAATAAACGGTGATAAAAGGAAGCGCTGCTGGAATCACGCAATGGCTTCTTTTTCATGAGCTGTTACCCATTAATGAAAATCAGGGTGAGTCGTGAGGTGCACTAAAGCTTCAAGCTCATTCTTTTGCTTGTTGAACACGGACCTGTAGAGCAAAGCCATCTGTGCGTCAGGAACAAATGTGACAAGTCTGCAATTATTAACAATAAAAAAAACAGGCATTCCTTCGCCAACAGGTGTTTCTGGCCTTGTCTCTTCTATTTTCGGGCTCACAGACTGTCGACCGGCTGGGGTTTGGTTTCCCACAGCGAAGGCCCCCCGCTGTCCTCTGTCCCCCCGCCGTGTCTGCGTCTCGACGCCAAGCCTCCCATAGCGAGCATCCATTGGTCCATTGATCTCTGCTTTCAACCTGGGAACAGGATCCTGCACTCCCAGCATCCTGCAGTGCTGCCCTGATCCTGGAGACAATGTGACAATGCACCCCCAGACTGTGCTTCCGTATGCTGCCACCTTCTCAGCCTGGCTGTCTAAGTCCTGCTGGATGAGCATCTGCTAATGGTTAAACGGCAAAGCTAAATGATGTCAGGAAAAGATACGCACACCATGAACAATAAGTATTCCAACATCCCTGGACTTCTCGTAATATTAACCCATCAATGGTCAATTAATGGTCTCATGTTCTGCAATGTGTTTTCAAGAGAATTACATCATTTCTTTCATTGATTAAATTATAGACTAAAGTGCGAAATCAGTGGGGTCTTGTATTTTTGCAAAGTTTAAGCACCCCAATTTAGGAAAAGTAAAGCATACGCCAACACACTTGTTCATGAACACTTCTATTTTTCATGGATTAAGCTGATAAACTTTGATTTCAGCAAACCATCCAATTTGATGTCAATAAATGCTGCTCAATTTTAAAAAAAATTCAGCAGTTCTTTTTTCTCCTCCAACTCAAACACAAAATGTTTATAAAATTCCTTGTTCTAAAAATGATCTTTCCCTGAACTTATCATTATTCATTTCAAAGCCCTACGTCGGGGATTTCATGATCTCTTTATTACACGTTTTACCCGGTCTGTAAATGCAGGAGGTAATTAAGGGCTTGAGCTGAGCGTGTGACACGAGCCCAGGCTCCCAATCATTGCGAGTGCACGCACGTTCCTGCTGAGAGGTTCTTTGAAGCGCTTGCCGCGCGACAGAGACCTTTGTGTCACGCTACCATTGACGGGGGATGGATTCAAACCTCCGGTGTGCTGTTGTCGTCATTCTTGGGGGAAAAAAAAAAAAGGGAACGTAACTTCAGCAGTGTTTAAATGTGTAAAGATGTATGAGGTCAACTCCATCGCAGTAAAATATGCTACTTACATGAATGGATATTCACCTGAATAGCATACCCTTTTAGTGCACACTGGGCACTGTACTGGGGGAACAGATACATTATCATAGCAGTCATTCAGGAAGTGGGATTTTTTGACCGCATCTCACATCTTGTCAGTCTAAGTGAAATAAATACAGGCCTCAGGCAAGAGCCACCACAACAGGCCGCCTTCACAAGGCATCATTGGGAAGCATGTGGTTAGTCTGCATAGCTTCTCCCATTCGGCTCATCCCTCGTGTCTGCGCAACTGCATTTCTGTTCTCCAGGCTCCCCTGAACACACAGACTCAAGGTTCCCTCCTGAGTGCAGTTTTAACAATCACTCACCCCTCTGTCACCTTGCTGACCCTCTGTCTGTGTCCACGAGTGGATTTCTGTGAATTTATTTAGACTTAATTTTCCCCCATCAGGCTGATAGGAAAAATGAGCACTCATGCCTTGAACCTGTCCGGACCGCATCTCTTTGCATGCTGATACCCTTTGACCCTACATCTGTTTGCATTAGATTAATTCAGATGGTGAACACTGCAGCCTGGATGGGTGCCTGCCTCTTCAGAGCACATTTCCAGCCCTGCAGGTGGTCAGAGTGTAGCTTTGGCAGCCCATCACATCAGGAAACCAACAGGAAACCGAGGAGAAACAGTAGAGTATGCCAATAACCTCCATCACCAATTCTTTTACAACTTCACATAATTGCTGATTGTTACAGTTTCTGACCGCCAGAGGCCGCCACTTCCCCAGCACTAGTTTTTCTCTTTTCTGCATGTCGTCTCTGTTCCTAGTAATTTGTCTTTTATTGGATTATTAATTTCATTAGTGTTAGCACTTGTGTCTAGTTTAGTTATTTAGTGTCGCTTATTCTTCTGTGTGAGTTGTGTTATTCTCACTTTTTCTTCTCAGTAGGTTACGTCATTATTGTATTATTGGTTTTGGTTGCGCTTGCCTTTTATTAATTTAGCATTTTCACCAGTGTTTCTGTGCATTTAAGTCTGTGATAGTTTTTACTTGGTTTTAGGGTTGTGTTTGCATTTTTTTTTTGAGCCCACCTGCTTCTCCTTGTGCCTTGATATTCCCATGGCTCCCTATGTTTGCCCTCTTTGATATTTTTGTTGCAGAAGTACCATGTCTTTAGTTTGGTCTCACCCTAACCCTAACCCTAACCCTGTGTCAGTCGCTGCAACTGGATCTTAACCGTGAGCCTTGTGTCAGTTGAGCTCGTGTCATTTATAGGTGTTGTGCATTAAACATGAATGGATTGTGCAATCTTGGAATACGTACTCCCCTATCATTGCTTATTAAAGAATATAAATTTGAGAAAAAGTAAAAAAAAAAAAAAAAACTATTCTAAAATACACTGCAGGGGTGTAAATATATGAAGTGGGGGAAAAAATAAACAAAAAAGCTGACCACACTCTCCAAAAATATCAGTTTTCACTGAATCAATATCAAAGAATTTGAGCTCACTTATGGTCATTAAGTACAAAACCAGAGGTGTCTAGAGGCATGCAAATGTTTCAGTGTCTCAGACCTTCATCATTGCTGGTAGGTGCAGTACAAGCACTTGTACCTTGGTATTATTATTCTTTTTGATTTTATTTTGAGAAATGCACTTATTTTGCAGAATGAGATCTGAGCACCAGCCAAACTGTTTCTTTTGTTATTTATAAGATGGGAAAAGATGTGGAAAGATTCACAATGCATAAAATTTAGATTTTTTTCAGGATTTAAAAATTGGTCAAGCTGGGTTGATGTTGTTATGAAGCATATGACTGCAGGCTTTTCACATTTGGCAGTGAGAACGCACTGTGAGCCTTCAGCTCTTTATGAAAGAGAGAGAGAGAGGAGTGAGAGGAAAAATGATAAAAACAAGAAAAAGAGAGCTGAACAAATGAGAAAAGACAAGATGGCGAGGAAAATAAAATGCATTAGTTGGCAAAAGAAGGAGGGAATAAGGAGAGACATCATGTGAAAGATAGAGAGGAAAAGAGAAATGGTTTGGACATCTGTGCTGCACACATTTATGGTTTTACTGCTTGTAATCACTGTGTACCTATTATACAGCACACAGTGGCATTATTTACGTAATTAGGTTTAAGCCTGTCGCCTTTGTATTCATATAAACTACAAACCTAGAAGTACGTAGCTGTAACACATTAATTAGAATGTAATTACGTGCTAAAAGTAATCGTCTTAATGCAAAATGATACCTCTTTCTCCCTTCTGAAGTAAAACTAATGTTTCATTGCTCTCGTGAGTCCATAGTACTCTAAATGCCATAAGTGCTGCTTTGTCTGCTTAATGTATTAATTACACACTGTGATGACAGGTTTATCCTGCTCAGGAGGCTTGGATTTTCAGCTGTCTGTGTCCCAGGTCTTTCGCTTTATCACCGGCGAGAGGGACGGTCACAGGCTTATGAGTTGGGCTACCTTGGGAGCAGTTTACCGCTCTATTATTCCCGAAAATAACATCTCTTACTGAAGCTCAGATAATCTGTGATTGATCCACACTCGCCCCGTCACAGAGCCTAACACTTGATGTTTATCCGAGAGCCGGACACGGATTCAAACCCTGCAAGGTGGAACCGTGGGCTGACAGTTCCAGTGACAGAGCCGCACCATGAATACAGCGCAATCTTGTGATGTAATGAAAGATAAGGCTCATACTTTAACAACTGACAACTAATCAAAAAAGAGCACAGGGGAAGTAGGAAGTAATAACAGGTTTAAAAGTAACACATTCAGGTTTCTGCACACACATGCACACATTACATATATATATATATATATATATATATAATACATGTATGCAAGTTATTAGTTTTACCTGTCTGCCTAATGCCTATGTCTACAGTACAGATACATTGCTAGCATCACACTTCAGGTTTACACTGTGACTGCTGTTAATTTCATAATGAAAAACATGTACCCTCCAATGATAAATCAAACAGTTTTAATGCTGTTTAATGAACTGTGGAAATGTTGTCTCATCTCAGTTTTGATAAATTCATAATTGTTTTCTATGCCTACACATGTACGTTAGTGTGTGTATTGTACACTGTTATATGGGTTAGTTTGTGGCGAATGCAATTTTTTAAACACAAAAAAAAAGAAAGAAATGGAAATCAATAAGAGTGCAGCCAAGTGTTGGGTTTCAGTTTATTCTTGCGATGGTTTCTGGGGAGATAGGGTCTATGCACCCATATGCACAGTCTATCTGGCATGTGTAACGTCTCCTAGTAAAAGATGGCATCTTGTCTCACGCCCATCTGGCATCTGCGTTTCCCTCTGTGGAACTGCTGTGGTGACATAGTGTTCTTATGCTGAAAATGCTGCGTATTCGGGACAAGCACCCATGGGGGAGGTGCTGCACCTGTTGGCTGGGTCTCGGTTTGCAAGAGGCCCCCACCTGGCCAGAGGCCTGGCTCGTGTTGATAAATATGCACCGTTGTCACCGTTGAGTGATAATAAAGAGTTGTCACTTGCTTATGTTAATTCTGGTTTCATACAATGTTTGATTGGCTGGTTAGTCCATGGATTTAAACAAGTGTATGCTCACTGAAGTGATGTAAGTGAAAAAGCTTATTCAAGAGTACAAGGGCAGTGCCACCTGGCAAACAAACTTGGAATGTTCTGGTAGCAAGCCCATATTTTAATTCTCATGCCTTTATTCTGCATGTTTTGGTTAGCATTGGTATTTTTTTCTTCTATTTTATCATCAAGATGATTCAATTTAAAACTTAGGAAACAATGGGCCTGTTAATCAGATCTTTACGCAGCAATACCATGCACATGATCAATTAGCCTCTGTATTCAAGAAGTACACAGAAAAATGATCAGTATTCCGTTCACAAGAGTCCAATATGGATCACATAACAGTAAAATGTAGCCTTTGATTTAACAGTGAATATTTTATTATGTATAAGCTGTCCCATAAGTCTAGTAGTGTCCCATATTTAATTCAATCTGCTTTTTGTATTTTGTATTTTCTGTCAGGCAGCAGCACATGTAACAAAATCACAGCTCAGCCTTGTCATGCTGTGCAATTACTTTCATATTTCCAGAGGTAGAATCAATGTGCTGAACTCCATCTGCTGTTCCCCATATTCACAAATGAAAAAAATACTTACTGGAGAACACTGCCTTCCTATTCAAACTAAAAACATATTACTAGCTGTGAAAGTGCCACTGTGCCATTTTCTTTCTTAGCCCCTGTGCTCTTAATTTTTTTCAATTTTGCCTGTCGTTTAACTAAAAATGGCATCGGGTATGATTTGGGCCCCATACAGAAAAAGTGCTTCTACCTCTCCTTCGAAACTCTAAATGGTGGTAGCAGAATGTGTCATTCTGCTTGCCTGCTTAAAAGCTTGTATTTCGACTGGTTCCCGCGAGGGTCGATTTGGATGGTGTGACATCAGGCTTATTCATACATGTGCATCCTGCGAAAAAGCCATCTGCCCAAGCAGACAATAAGCCACAGTTCTCACCCTGCTTGCTAGAGCCATATTTTGACCATATCAAAGGGAACGCACCCAATGTTGTGCACCTCTGCTTTCCAAATAATGACCAAAGCAGGCTGTTCATAGTGCCTGGCGGACAGGGTCACTAATGGCTCCAGCTGAAATGCTTTGGGCTTTGGCAACATATATTCTGTCTCTCTTCTCTCTTCTCTCTCTCTCTCTCTCTCTCTCTCAGGAGGCAAAAACAGGACTTGCTGTATAAAACTTGGATGACAACAAAATGTTACCAACAGGCAAACATCTCCTCAGACGACCCATCAGGACAAAACCCGGGAAAGTTTATTCTACAGGTACGTCTGTGAATCCTTTATGAACAATTTACAAAATTATGCAAAGCAGGGAAACATACAGTTCATACTCACTGCATTGCTGTCAGATGATAATTCCCATTCATTTTAATCCCCCCCCCCCGTGATCCCACTTTATAAACAAATATGATCACAAAAAAATGCGATGCTTTTTGTGAATCACTCCCAGAGGGTTGAGTTAAGATCATCAGCGCTGATAACGGCATGCAGAGTGTGAAGAGGGGATTAGTCCGTGATTGGACCGACAAAATACAGATCTGCCATGGCCTTGATCAGGTGCACTTGCGCACGTATAATAATACAGACTAATTATTAATGCAATTTACCAAAAACGTGAAATTAAGTACTTTTCTGTCATCACAGTTTTTTTTCTTTCTGGCATAACGTTATTTTACCCCGGCTAAAACATTTGAAATCCTGTTAGCTGTAACAATAACATTAGTTTATTAGGAATCCACGATTACACAAAATACACTTTTATAACATTAGCAGAGTTGCACCGGAGAGTCAAGAAAAACAAGTCTGAATTTAATTTATTTAGGAAAATGGCACTTTTGCCATTTTTTTCAGAGAGATATTTTGAATGGATGACTCTGGAACTCCATCCAGCCGTCCTTGGGAATGGGAAATACTAAAACTGAGGAGACTGGACAGCTGAACATACTTGAGGAGAATATTTTCCAGGTCCTGTAAAAGCTCCTATAGCTGTAAACACAAAATTCAACAAAAGTCTTTGTGAAAATGTCAATCCACATTTTTTACTTATTCATTATTTATTTTTCGCCTGTTCCAGTGTGCTTGTGAGGACCACCCTGTGCTCCCAGGGTTACTAGGCTCTAGCCCCCGCTCTCCTAGCAGACTCACTTGTATTCTTGTGTCGAACACCTAAATAAAACAGCACAAGAATACAAACGGGCGGGAGAATAACTCACACAGGGCCCCAAGGTTTGGGGGTGGCTGTCAGGAGCATTATGAGCTTCAGATTACATGTGCAACCAAGTCTGACACCATGATTTTTGGAAACCATAACATGATGGGATGGACTTTGACTTTGAGAGGATCCCTAAGGTAATGAAAGGGGGGGGTTGTTATATGAGTGGATGCTGTACTACTCTTGCAGTATTTTTTTTCTCAGTCATTCTCAGGGTTCAAGGTGAATGCCTTTCCTTTGTAGAATAAAAGTACAGCACACTTTAAACGAACGTCCCCCCCGACCGGCTTGGTTCTGTGGCTTTTATTATTTTAAATTTCTCTCGAAGTTTTATGTTTTTTTTCCTTTGGGACGCCCCCAGAGGTTTGCTTCATTCTGCATTTCACATCACGCCTGGTCTTTATTTCGCACAAAATGCACGGCTCTCTCTCCTTTCCCACCTGCCAGCATCAAAAGGTCTTACCACCGCGACGTCAGTCATCGCATTACATCAACCAAGCTGTGCCTTAGCTCTCAGTAAATTGCATTGTGTGTAAAAGGCTTTAAAAATCACGTTTTTTTTTTTTCTTAAAATAAGCTATGTCTGCCTTTGTTCGGAATTTTACATTCAGAGTGAAAATAGAAAATAAAATAGCCAGTTACGAAAGTAAAATAATATTTTTCCCATTATTTTAATTAGGACTTGATCACATTATAGGAACAAAAAAAAAAAAAAAAACTTCATTAGAAGGACGGGGTGCAGTGTTTTGATAAAGTTCCCTCATTTCTGCTTTTCAGTTTTAATGAGAAAAACCAATCAGACGAAGTGAGACGAAAATCTTGGCAAGGGACTGCACACAGCCTCGCTGACTCACGCACGCGTAGTATCTCGGCAAATGTTTATTAACGCATTTTGGAGACAAGTAGACGGCGTTTTCTGCTCGAAGAAACAGGAACGGGCTATAATAAGATGAATAAATTAACTTTAAACCCCCCCGGGGAATCAAAGTGTTGCACAAAGCGAGTTGTTAAAGAAGCGAGATTAAACAAATTTCAACAGCAGCTCCCATCCTCGGGGCTCCTTCGGTGCAGCGGGAAGCCCCGTAAAACCTGTTAATTTTACAAGCGTTAATCTGCCTCTGAAGACGTGTAAAACCACCGCTGAGTGTAAGCTCCTCCTCGCCGTGGTCATATAAGCCATCTTATCTGAGCGCCGCTAGTGAGAAATCAACTCTCAGCGCGCTTCAGCGTGTGTGGTATCGCGAGGAGGAGGAAAAGTGCTGGAGAATCTGGGAGTGAATATAATATTTTTTTTTATTTTGGCATCAGGTAGCCAACAAAAAGCATTTGCCACAAATGATACGTACAGTACAGTGCAGTCCGTAAGTATTTGGACAATGACACAATTTTTGCTCCTTAGGCTCTGGGCTCCAGTGCATTGGAGATTAAATGAAACAATGAATATGATGTCAAAGTGCAGACTGTCAGCTAGTAGTACAACCGTTTTTATACATAGACCCTCCCCCATTTTAGGGGACCAAAAGTAATTGGACAAATTAACATAATCAATTAAGTCATTATATTTAGTACTTGTTGCAGATCTTTTGAGCTTGATGACAGCCTGAAGTCCCATAGACCCATAGACATCACCAGGCACTGGGTGTCTTCCCTTGTGATGCTCTGTGAGGCCTGTAATGCAGCCATCATCAGTTCCTGTTTGTATTGAGTTGGATCCGAGCAGTGAGATGTTTCTGTACACTTCAGAATTCATCCCGCTGCTGTCCGGAGTCACATCATCAATAAGGACAAGTGAGCCAGTTCCTTTTGCAGCCATACATGCCCAAACCATAACCTTACCTTAAAATGGGGAGGGGCTGCATTGGATCATGAAAAGTTACCTTCTTTTTCTATACTTTTCTCTTTCTATCACTTTGGTGCAGGTTAATACAAATCAAATCCATAAGAGTTTGTTTCAGAACTCTATTATTTTTAATGTATTTACATTTTTATTTTATTTGTTCTTGAGCCTTACCAGTGGTTTGCATCTTGCATCTCTAAGGTTATGCTGGTGCAGTCTTCTATTTTAAGATGTGCCAAACACTTGATCTTGATAAACTAAATGCTATGGCTATGTCTCTGACTGATTTATTCTGTTTTGCCATGTTTTACTGGCATTGACTATTCTTTTTGTTGAGAGACAACAAACAACGAATGCAAATTCCACAACTAATGATGCAAAGAGACTCTGGCTGAGAGCTGGCCAAGAAACAGCTGAGCAGTCAATTGTCCAATTACTTTTGCTCCCACAAAATGGGGGGACTTTGTATAAACAGGGCTGCAATTCCTACCTAGATCACAGATGTAAAAAACCTTTTCTTACACTTTTCATATTCATTGTTTCATTTCAAGTAGAGCCAAAACCACAAAAATGTGTCACGGCCAAATACTGTAATGATTCATAAGAAACAAAGTGCAGGAAGTGCCCTCATTCTCCAGGCAGGCAGTATCCCATCAGTCCCACAGACAGATGCAAGCTGGGAAAAGGAGTTTTTATAGACTTCAGACTTCATTGTCTACACTAGGTGAAAATTTGCTTTTTGGCTTCACATTACAATATACATATATTAAAAACATAAACAATCACCACTCACTTTTGAATCTTATTAAATATTCAGACCTTCAAATAGCAAAATAAAATTTACATAAGACCGCCTCATAGGTCCAGGGTTCAGTACTATAAATAGCACAATTCCTTACTGCACATCCCCTATACTAAATAATTCATATAAAATACAGTATTAAAAATTCAGTTGTAAGTTGTGTCATTCTGTCATCCTTTATTTACCCAAATTCAATATGCAATTGGATTTGGTATGAACATTTTTTAAATTGCATTCTTGGTTGCCTTTGGTTGTCGGTACCTTCTTCCTTGATAAAAGCAATTCAAAATAAGAATATAAAGGATGAGAAATATCACTTCATTTCCGTCCAAGATGCTTAGGGCATTCTTGCGGGTACACACAATGTATATATCATTAAGTTGAGGCATTGCAGAGATTGTGGCCAGCTTCTAGCAGAGCTATAACCCAAGCAGGGAGCAGCTGGGAGCCAGACAGTTAGCTGTTAAAGTTGAGAGGCTGACCTGATGGAAATCGAAGCCTGGGTGTCTTCCATCAACAGTCAGTGTCTGTTTACCCAAACGCCCTCTCAGAAGGGCTTCAATATGACACAGGTCAAAGGAAGCAATGCACTGGATTGGAGTGTGATAGGCTTAGCCAATCCTCTGCCCTTCTCTGTCTTTATATCCCACTCGATATCTATCTCCTTCTGTTTCTGTCTATATATCCCATTCTTCCCTTCTCTCTGTCCTCCTCTCTTTGCATCTCTGTCTCTATCCCTTCATTTTTACTCTCTCCATTCAATTTTCTTTTTAATGGATCCTTATCCTATCCATAAATGAAACGATGTTGCCATGTCTAGGATGGAGAGACATAAGATATAGACTATACCTACATAGGGAAAGTATGTATCCCCACATTTAGCCTTTTCAGTACCCCACCCTCCCTGACATAGGTAATCTGCTGAACCTTGGCCTGTAGTAAACAAGCTCCTACCCAGCAGGCCCTCTTCTTCCAATCTGCTAGAGACTGTAAGGCAGTACCTGGGGAATTTTGTTTAGTACTCTTTTTCCTACGTGAGAATTTTGTCTATTTTCTCCCTCTCCCCCTCTCCCTCTCTCTCTCTCTCCCCCTCTCTCTCTTGCTCGCTGTGCAATGCAGTTTGGCAAGCGGGCAGCATCATGCTGGCAGACGCCCCTCTTTCGTGGACGCTGCCGTCTACGCTAAATGAAAAACACAGCGGCGTGTCGGCCGGGGCTTTCCGGCTGCTCAGGGCAGCAGCTGAGCGTGGCCGCCTCCCGCCTGTTGCTGCTCTTTGGCGGTCTGGCCCAGTGTGCTTGTTTCTCCTCATCCTGATGGCCAGCGCTTGACGTGCGATGGCTGAGCGCTCATCAAATGATTTCCTGCGCTTATAGCCTGAGACACGTATTTGGGACGTGATGACATCAGCAACTTTTCGTGCACTTTTTTTTTTTTTTTTACTGATAGAGATCCTACGGTGTTTTAAGTGTAGAGGTGATTCTAGTGAATAAACGGAACGATTTTGCATAAAGATTGAATAAATAAAACCAAGAAATTCTCTCACATGGAAGTGTGAATACGACCGCTTTATGGCCGATGTTGTATTTCAGTCAAATGGGGGTGAGGAGCATTAGATGAGGCTGATGCGGGCACTGGAGTAGAGATGCAAGGTGATAAAGCAGTCGGGGCATCGAAGGGTCAAAGGTTAAACTGAAAGGAAATTGAGCTGCTGGTGAATGCTTACCGCCTTTGCCTATTCGTGCTGATGTCTTTCTCCTACATTCACGCATGATTATTGTGTGTGTGTGCGTGTGTGCGCGCACACGCTTGTGTGAGGGAACATCCTTTGTGCATGTAAATTGCAGAAGCCTGGGTACATTAGTGAATGCACTGCAGCTGGGAGATTGTGTCCCAGCAATAATGCTTTGCCTGGGACTATGACCTGCATACTAACGCACAATTTCTAAAAGCTTCCAGAATCAATAAGATAAGGAACACAGAATACATATGAGTTCAGTGAATGAAATGAAATCTAAAAAAAAATATGCGTTTTAGCTTCACTGATGTTCTTTTTCAGGTACAATGTTTCTTGGAAATCCAAAGTAGATTTGGTCTGGCCTACTGAGTGGACTGTGACCTGAAGAACACCTGATTATGGTACTTTAGTAGTGCAGCTTGTACTAAATAGAGATCATAATTTAGATTTATTCTGGAGCCATTACCCTGAGGGGTTGTGAGTTTTACTTATGTTTCTTATATAAATGTTGGAAAATTAATCTCTCTCTCTCTTTCTCTCCTTTGTTTTGTTATGAACATTTGTTATCTTATAAACATATTTGTTCCGAAAATGCACAATTACACAGCTTGCTATTTGCAGAATAAATTCAAGTTGTTTACCTCACTGAAAGGTATAAAGGCAAAGATGCATCTGCAACACAAACACATCGCCACTGGGTGAAAAGACAGATTGTGTTACTTCTACCCCAAACCCTAAGACTATGATTTCCTAAGAGAGAAAACACTGGAAACCAAACAAAACTGTGTACCTTATATAATTGACTACACGCTTGATCCAGAGGTATTTACAAAAATTACTTATGGAAATTGATATTTAATTAGGTCTCATTGGGTTTTAATTTACATTAATCCACTGAAAAATTGTCAGTTTTCCCACAATTACATATGCTGTCTGATGTCTAATACAGACAATTATTATTGAATGTGGTTAGACATTTCATGTGGTAATGTGCTCTTTTCAAAGTGGATTAGTATGTACAAACCATCCCAAAACCTCAACAAATGCCTTGTAAGTCAAATTTCAGTCTCTGCTACTAACACACAAAATAAGCAAAGGAATTGGAAAATTAAGGAAAGGACATTTTTAAGGATACTGACTTAAGTTTTCATTTAAATTTCTCCCCCTCAGCAGACTCAGTTTATCTCTTAAGCTTATTCCAGTCTGTGGAGACTACTTCCTACCTCTGTAGACTCTTTACTGTGTATAGACACCCTCTCCTCTCTGTGGAAACATACCAATTTGAGGAAACTCATTCCTGTCAATAACCCCTTTCGCAAATTAAGTCCAACCGATGTCCCTGACTTTACCGTTAATGTGTCAATATACAGTAAAATGTTCAGTGTTAAATCAACAGAGTACATATAGTGCCAGTAGGGCTCATACAGTACGTACTCTGTTAGAGTTCAAATGACAGCAGACATTTTACTGTGTCCGAAAAGTAGCTCCAACAATTAGCCAGCTCAGGGCCAAGTAATATTTACAAAAATATTACGTCTCAAAAAGACGTTAGCCGTCAAGCACACAAAAAACGACATCCATCCACACAGCTACACTGAGACATCCCTCCAGCTACATTGTATCTATAAATGATAGCCTACCTCACTAACTGGCTACATGCTATACAATGTCACCATCACACATCCTCAAAAGTTTCAAATGTCTGGAGAATAATTTCCCTACCATCTGTTGGACACCTCCCTCCCCACCCCCCACTGCTTCACTGAGCTCTTCTTTCAAATTAAATCTACATAGCCACAGCCCTGACTGTTTTCCTCCATCCTCCCCACAGGCAGCAGGTCTTAAATTAAATCATCTTTATTTGGAGGCCAACCTGATGCCGCTGCGTTCACTAAAGTGGGAAGAGCTCAAGGACAAATCTCCAGCGGAGCATTAGCAAGTGACGGTCCATCTCACACATGCTGTGCTCGGCACTCTGGGGGTAAGGGAAAAGAGGAGGGGGGGGCGGGGGATTTGAAGGAGTATGCATCTGTGAATCCTTCAGCTAAATAATGGATGTTTCAGAGAAGAGTATCTGAAGTTACGCCTTTATGCACAGCCAGGTCCTGCGTGTTTGATTCCGCTTTTGGGAGTTTTTTGACCTGTCAGCACAACAGTCGTTTGGTGTTGAACAAGGAAGCTTCAGCTTTCCCCAAATGTAAAAAAATACAGACAGCTCTGCTGAGCTTCAACAGTCCTGCTACTGTCATCAACAGTCCTACAGAGGAATAGTCATTCTTTAAAGCAATTAAACAATATATGGTGGGTACTGTTTTAATAGTATTATGCAAGCTCCCCTAGTATCCAGCACTGTGTCAAGTCTGTTCACCACACAAATCTATGGTTTTACTACAAGTCCTGCTAAGCAGCTTCATGCATTAGCAACTCTTTATCAGCACCTGATAGAAAACAAAAATTGCATATTTAATTGACATCTTTATCTACTATCAGCACGGAACTTACTTTTGACCGTTTGCACCTGTATCCCCTTTATCTGCTGCTATTTTCCAAATATTTTGAGCTCTGTATTCTCCATAATAGTATGTATGGTTAGTGTGACTCCCCTGTTGAGTCATCATCTCTGCAATTGTCATCTTCACAAATGCATTAAGTGCTTTAGCTATCTAATGTCCCTTCAAAGGACATGAAAATAAATTGGATGGAGATGGAACTGTGACTGTTAGCTCTGTGGTTCCGTTAGGTTATCTGGTGATACAGGGGAAACACACTGTCAAATCTCGAAGTGAATTACATGGAACATCTTGACATCCAGCTTAGACAGTTGTCTGAAGGCCCTGGGTTCCGTGCCGAGTTGAAACTGCATAATGACTTGCAAAGTGACAAGGGTGTTTAATGCTGTTGTCACGGGACCTCCCAATTGGCACTCCGCTCTAGATTTCCCGATCCCACCTCTGCTGAGGTTTATCCCATCAAATTTAACACTCCGCCCAAACGATCACCAATGCAAAGGGAAATAACCAGTGTGTGATGTGGCTACTTCAGCGTACAGTTTGTCACAGTATTACTGAAGGTGCCCTGATAGCTGAGGAGAGTGGTCCACTGCCTTCCTGTATTACACTATCACCCACCGCCTGTGCTGCAGCTCAACACTGTGAAAAAGGATTACAAAATACCTGCCATTCTGTTCAGAGGTAATTGTACATCAGCCTTGGCGACAGCTCCAGTCGCATTATAATCTGGATTTCCTGGCGCTCGCAGATACGAGATTAAGTCAGATCTGATAAGGCAGTAGACCTCGGTCTCCGTGACCGGAACAATTATCCAGGAGGCAGCGCCAGAATCCCATCTCGTTTCAACAGTGACGAGCAGAGACTTTGATGAGAGAGATGTGACAGCCCGCGCAATTCGGTGACGTTGCTCAAAGGGCAATAGTTTCACCCTTAATAGGCCTATAATATAATCCTGCAAAGGATATGTCATTTAGATGTAGTGTAGTGTCCAGTGATTATTCCACTCTTCACAGATAATATTTAGTCCAACACTCCAATGTGGGACCAAATGTTATCTGTTAAGAGTTGAATTAACCCTGTTAGAGTTGAATTAACATTGAACCATTTAATGTGTATGCTACACACGCTTTTACTGGGTAAATCAGTGAAAATACATTTTCTTGCGAATTGTACGCGATATGCTATATATTATTTAAGCATAGAAGCTTCCTAAAGAATCTGCGCAGATTTACCATTGCTGTGTGGATTGCGCCCTATACATGCCTGTGTTTTGCAAACAAAACAGAACATGAGCAGGTATTGTATTTCCAGTTGTTCCAGTCGCGAATTTATACATTTAAATCACGAACACGGTGTTAGAACCTTTGCGTTTGTAAAGTCACGTTTGTCTACCGAATAGGCTACTAATATAGCACCAGAAACAGATGACCAATTATAATTATAACGTAGTTATACATAGTTATTGTGTCGATGTAATGTTAAGCAGTGCTGGGAGTGAAGAAACAGATCATTTAAAAATGAAAGTTAAATAAAAATTCGATGGTACCAGAGTAGCCTACATTTTGATGGTTCATTTCTCTTCTTACAAGTTCTAACCTTCAGATAGAATTTGCAGTAAATCGCCACTAGGCGGCAATGTTGCAGTTCTAAACACAATACATGATTTGCAATTTGCAGAACAGTTTTTTCACACTGCTCTCGCTCTCTCTTGATCTCTGTCTGTTTTGATATATACATACATATATATATATATATATAGAGAGAGAGAGAGAGAGAAGTAATGAGTATAAAGCAGAAGTCACACCAAACTGTATCTACAGACACTTTCTTTTATCAAATCTCCAACAAGAAGTATCACTCCGACTTAAATCCATCTGGTCTGAGCTTGATAATATTCCACCAGTGAGCAATCGTGTAACAATGCTACAGTCTGTTTGCATTTGGTGTGCATGCCACGGATTTCATTTATACCCAGGGGACGGAGGTCTGACAACAGCACAGTGTGCATTAGAATCAGTAACGGCATGCTTGATCACCCTTCAGTAACGACATACTTAATCATGCAGGTGCTGGACAGGTAAATTGAAACAAATTGAAATTTAAGGTTACCTTGTTAATTGAGAGCCTTCTCCTTTCCATAGCCCTGCAGGGTGTGATTGCTTTTTATCATATCTGACTGATGCCTAGCATTTAGATGGCTTAATTAAACACTTTAAATTCAGTGAATTCTCTGTGCTTTGTGAGAGGAAATTGGAGAGGAACTGTGTACCCTTCAAGGTTAAAGGCAAATAAACAAACAGAGGCGAAGAAAAAAAAAGGACTTCCTATTTAGCCTCCTCTCATGGGATTTTTGAGCATTTCCACCTGGAGTTCACCACCACCACACCACCATAACACACACACACTCTCTCTCTCTCTCTCTCTCTCTCTCTCTCTCTCTCTCTCTCTCTCTCTCTCTCTCTCTCTCTATCTCTCTCACACACACACGCACGCGTACACACACACACAATGTGGGATTTAAACGTTGTCCATTGGTGTTACTATCATTTGCCGTTACTGTCCATTGGTGACTGAGGTACCAGGCTCTTAGGACAAAGGGCTTACTATAAGAAAGAACACATAGTCCCTCCAAGATAAATTATGTTTTCAAATGTAAAAAAAAACGAAGCTTTTCATATGCACCCCCCCCCCCCCCCCACCCAATCCCCACACTCACAACACATGTACACACACAAAATAAATTATGTTGAGAGTGGAAGCATAGCCTACTGGTTTATGTGTCTACTAATCAATACAGATGTATGTTGACATTTGACAAACTATAATTGAATATCCCTCGTGTTTGTGAAAAAACCTTCCACCGTGCATGTTTCTGCAACAAGTAGAGCTGTCGAATTCACTTTAATCAGACTTGGCCTTTATAGGACTATTCAGTGCATTTCAGAGCCAGGACTTGAAACATAATGAAATAAACAAAACATATAGATGATGAGGTGTGCGCTACATAAGAAAAAATCCATGATGAGATGGTCTGCTATTGAAATATAAGAGGATAAAGAATCAGTCGTTGTTTACTTTTAAAAGCTTTATGACCAGTGATGTTTCCGGGAATTATAGGATTGGTTCACTGTAAACAGATGTCACGCTGGGGAAAAAGTTGTTGGCATCATGTTGAGTTTCTTGTGGGATGCATGGAATTGTATTTCCTTTGTCTCTACAGTACATCACCCAGAACTTGGTAAAAGTGATGGGGTCACTCACTGCCATGCAGTGTCTGTGCGAATACAGACAATGAAGTAGTGCTGCTCTAACTCTCAGCTAATGTTTCCATAAGACCTCCTTTCAGAGCCTCCTCCTTCTTCATCATTCTCTCTCTTCTTTTTCCTGTAGATCTTTATCTTGGCCTGCATTTGATAGGCCTTTGTCCAGCTTGATTAAGGGCTCCATAGTGCACCTCCTTTGGTCTGGAATCTCTCGCTCTGCTTTTGAGGGTCAGTGCTCTTCCATGGCTGTCCTTATGGACTGAACTCAAAATCTAGTTAATATCAAAATCATTTCACACATTTAGCTGCCACATACACAGTAGCCTATTCTAAATGTGCCTCTTTATCTGAGTCATTTGAGAATGCATTTTTTGTGTGTGGTGAAATTGTCTTCTTCCTTCAAAGAGCAAGAAAAAATGATTTGGCATATCATGCCGTTTAGGTAATTTTCATTCTATCAGCATCATCAACATGCTCTGCGAAAAGACCAAAATTGATAATATTTTTGTCCAACTTTCAATGAATTTATTCTATTAACAATTATTGTCCATCTTGCCCATATAGTGGAAGCCATAGATCTCCATTGTTGTCAGTGAGTCAACAAGACACACTGTTACTTTGGTCAGCATAATTCACAATAATCTGGCCTCTTAGTACAGAGATGTTGAGAGATAGAGAAGGAATCGCAGCTCAGAGAGTGCTATGGCATGGAACGAACCCCCCAGCTGCACAGGGGCACTTGTATATGGCGTGAGAGTCGGCCATATTGACTGCATCACACATCTGGCCGGTCACAGTTTATTTCTTTCTTTTTCGGTTCTTACAAATCAGTCCTGCGCGTCCTCACGCACGTGCTCAGTTCTCTCGCCCCGCGCCCTTAGTTTTTGGCGGGGGCTCCTCACCTGCGGCCCTTTCTCTGCCGCTTTGACAGGCGGCGGTGTTTGGCCGCGGACAGAATCCGTCTGTCCCGCCTTCTGTCTGCGTCTCCCGCCGGTGGGAATGCATCTCGTCGGGAGCATAATGAACCATTTAATGACCTATGGGTTGATTTATCAGACAGGCTGGAGAGGCCAATTTAAAAATATAAGGCCATAAGTTACCCAGTTGCCACGCAGCGCTTGGCGAGGTCTCCTCGGCTCGACGGCCCCCGATTGGCGTGTTAATCAAAGTGTCATTAGGGACGGCAAGCAGGGAAAGTGCTTATATGCAACACTTTTCATCCTGAGATAGTCAGTGATGCTGATTGTTAATAATACATCATCAGCCTCATTCAACCCCCCCCCCCCACCACCTCCACCACCTCCACCACCTCCACCACTGCCACCAACCAAAATAACATACAGGCATTTTTGGTATGCAAGCCTATTTTGGGCCTGCACTTTCCAAGTTGCTTTTCGATTGACTCCAGGTCAATAATGTGCAGATCCACAGCTTGCCATATTTGGCACATTAGCATTTCACTTGCATTATTTTCCATTTGGCTTTGAGAATTGCTGTAGTTTCTTTTGTTCGTCGAACTCTTCCAGATCACTCCGGTATAACGCCTTCTCCCAGCAGGCAATAAAAAGGCCTGTGCTCCTGACTGTATCATGCTAATCATACCGATGTGTACATATCACCAAGTATGCAAGTACACTCTAAGAATCTAATAGTTTACATTTGGAACACACTTTCACATCTTCACCTTTGATCTCTATTTTTTGATCTCTGAGTAAATAAATTTAGCAAACATTTATTGGAAGCATATATTTATTGTAAGTTCTTCAAAAGAGGTCATCATGAAATGTAGTTCCCTGCCAGTATGCTGAGAAAACAAAAATTGCATGATGACTGTTTGCTTATTTGTATGATTGTGTATGAGTAGTAGCCAAGACTTTTGGGAACACATCTATGGATAAAGTAGTTTATATGAATTCATACTGTACAGCCAAGTATTTAAGTATACACCTGAGTAATTTCTTGAAGGAATGTGAGAGAAAAACCAGATTGACCAAATTAACCAGTATAATGCTTGGCATTCCCTTCATAGTAAAATGTCCAGTGTTAATTCAACACTAACAGAGTACACGTGAGTACAATAGGGACCATTATGTCCTCTGTAACAGTTGATTCATCACTGAACATTTTACTGTGCTCCTATAAGCCAGTCACTTCAATAGGGTGGAGGAATGCTTTATGATATATTTGCTCACTTAGAAGGTGCCCTTTTGATATCTTATATATTTATACAGGTGACATTTACTGAAGTGGCTCTTGTGAAGTATTACAGGCCAAAACAGTGTTCCACCAGGATTCAAATTTACGAACGTATGGTCACAAGTACCCTCCCCATTGAGGTACATTGCTGACGGTGTCATATTTATTTATTTGGGAGGGGTTATTAAACACTCAAATGAACTCAAAATACAATCATTACCCACTTGCATGAACCGGGATCTGTGCTTTATGTAGTTATTGCGAAAACTGCACTTCCTGGTTGGTGGCTCCTGTCATAACGAGCTTAGTAAGTAGGAATCGTGTGTAATTGTGTAAGGACATGCCTTTAAGATGTAGCAGTGGGATTATAACCAGACGAAGACATCAGTGTGCTTTTCCTGTCTACATGTACTAAAGAGGAAATAGAACATTGTACTCTCATTAATCCTCAACACAAATTAATGTGGCTGCGCTTAGTGGATCTTCTATACTCTGCATGTTTTGCTTTTTTTATTTTTATTTAGTTAATTATTTCATAGACCAGCTCCTCACATATAAATGTAATATTTTTCTTGTTAAAAATGTTGAAATGTTATTCTTGTTATAAAAAAAATACATACAGTACGCAACTATAAAAACAGCATATGCTGTTTTAATGGGAGCAGAATAGGAGAAGCGAGCAAAATAGGAATTGATTTGCAAGACTCCTTACCCCCCATCGCCCACATCTCAGCACCCTACTGGCTGTGAGCAAACCTCTGAAGAAATGGCTGTCACAACAAAACCATAGAATTCCAAGTCAATACCCGACCACACCGACCAGAATTATCATAGTCAAGAATGTAGTGCAAAATTACCAGCAGGGAACAAAAGGCCGAGCTTCAGTTTGTTACATTACTTAAGTACTGAAATTATCTATGTTTAGCTTGCCGAGGCAATAGCTGAGCAATTATGAGGTGCAAGGCGTGTGAGCCTTGCGGCGTTTGGAACCGGTCCATGCAGAGAAATGGGAGTTAGACTAGCTCTTTGATATCCATGCTGCTGAATCTTACCATATTCATACAGTGAAAAAGGCAAGGAACACAGAAAAAAATACTTACAGGGAGCTTTTGAAATGAAAGGAGCCTTAGCCACCTTATAAGAGGGAACGCGTCACGGCAGCACCATGATTTTCAGTACAGTGTGATCTGGTGCAGTGTAGTGAAATTTGGTGCAGTGTAGTGTGATTTACAGTATACTGTGACAGGGTGCAGTGTAGTGTGATTTACAGTATACTGTGACAGGGTGCAGTGTAGTGTGATTTACAGTATACTGTGACAGGGTGCAGTGTAGTGTGATTTACAGTGTACTGTGACAGGGTGCAGTGTAGTGTGATTTACAGTATACTGTGACAGGGTGCAGTGTTGTGTGATTTACAGTATACTGTGACAGGGTGCAATGTAGTGTGATTTACAGTATATTGTGACAGGGTGCAGTGTAGTGTGATTTACAGTGTACTGTGATAGGGTGCAGTGTAGTGTGATTTACAGTATACTGTGACAGGGTGCAGTGTCGTGTGATTTACAGTATACTGTGACAGGGTACAGTGTAGTGTGATTTACAGTGTACTGTGACAGGGTGCAGTGTAGTGTGATTTACAGTATACTGTGACAGGGTGCAGTGTAGTGTGATTTACAGTACAGTGTGACAGGGTGCAGTGTAGTGTGATTTATAGTATACTGTGACAGGGTGCAGTGTCGTGTGATTTACAGTATACTGTGACAGGGTGCAGTGTAGTGTGATTTACAGTATACTGTGACAGGGTGCAGTGTAGTGTGATTTACAGTATACTGTGACAGGGTGCAGTGTAGTGTGATTTATAGTGTACTGTGACAGGGTGCAGTGTAGTGTGATTTTCAGTACTGTGTGATGGGGTGCAGTGTTGTGTGATTTTCAGTACAGTGTGATAGGGTGCAGTGTCGTGTGATTTTCAGTACAGTGTGATAGGGTGCAGTGTCGTGTGATTTTCAGCACAGTGTGATATGGTGCAGTGTAGTGTGATTTTCAGTACGGTGTGATGTGATGCAGTGCAGTGTAATTGTTAGCATAGTATAGTACACTGCAATGGTTTATACTGCAACTCTCAACCCTGGCCTTCAGACACATAGTAAACTTTACAAGTGGATCAATGCACTGAAAACCAATGGTAGTGTGGACCGAGCAAGACAAAATAACATCTGCTTTCTGCAGCACTCTGGCGAACAGGATCCCGGATGAGCACAAAACAATGCTGTTACACGAAGACCCTGGTTTTGCACCTTGCTTGTCATTGAGGAGCTGTTTGTGTGTTGTTGGGGATGGGGGTGGGAGCAGAGCGACACCAGAGCTGACCCGCAGTCTGGAGCACAGGTACTGCAGAATTAAAGGAGTCAGCTTGGCGCTCACAGCAGTATCGGGGCTGTGTTCAGAATGGGAATACACACACTGAAACGGTGCCGTATTGAACAGCCTGTCACGCAGAATTGTTGTTGTGACTGCTGATAGGGTGATTATGTACGCTGTGACACAAATTCTTAAATTTGTTGCTCAGCGGTTCCGACTAGTCCCTCTGGCACACCCAACAAATGGGAGCAAACATGTCTCAAAAAACGTTGAAAAACTTTTAAATCCGTTTAGAGTAAATATTACGTTCCGGGCAGACACGTTCCAAAACGTTGAAAAGCGATTTTCATCCAGAAACTTCCTCAGGTCTGTGGAAAAAGCCTGGGGTTATAGATAACAACCTTCATCTCCAGGTCAAAATATTAAAATTACTACTTAATTTTACTCTCCAAAAGGATAAGTCATGATCATGCTGTTTATGGGAGGGAAGGCAGGTGAGAAAGTGTGCGAGGCAAGAGAGAGAGAGAGAAAGAGAGAGAGAGAGAGAAATACAAAGTTAAATCTGTATTGTAAACATCTCCATGGAAGCAGAGTCCTTGCAAATAAGAAGCCACCCCAGTAGAATAGCTGATTAAAGCCAAGTGAGGGGTTGGGTGAAGGCAGGATGGGTTCAACACAAACCAGTCTTTAAGCTCTCACTGTCCCTTCCATTAATATGTCATTTCCTTTTGCTTTTAAACATTTTTTTTGTTCTTTTTGCAAAATCTAGGGTCTGACTTGAAATTCCTGAACACGGTCCACACTGAGCCAGTTTATGGCTTTTGGTTTCTATTTATAACCGAGTGTGTAGCCTTCTTTGTTTGTTTGTTAGTTTTAAAAAAAAATTTATTTAGTTTTTTTTAAAGAAGTGGATCTATGGAAATCAAAATCAGATAGGGGTTAAAAATAAAAGCATAAATAAGTAAAAGATAAAAATGTGGTCTGAGGACATCACTCCCCAAACAGTCCCCACAATGGCTGCCTGGCAAACTGCCAACAATCTCATACTGACTGTCACCTGGCTGTCTGTCTTTATAGCACTGGTCCATTTCATTTCCCTAGGTGTGTATCCTTCAACAGTCTTGAATTGTTTTTTTTTTTTTGGGGGGGGGGGGGGGGGGCACGCACTAGAGGCTAGCCAACTTAAAATAACTACTGTCTCCCATTGGTATATCCATGCAGGGCCCCATTTAAACACCACAAGCCTCTGGTTGTCTCATAGCTGAAACTGGTACATTTAACAAGGCCAGTTGGCCTTGTGCATAATGGATTTTAAAAAATTTGGGAGCGTAATGACACATAATTAATAATTACTGGTGCATGACCATGGTCCAGATTTGCTGGAGATTTGTTCCAGCAGCCCATCTAATGAGCAAACCATACCAGGAGACTGTATAATTGCACAAACCAATAGACCCTTCCATGCAGTAAGTTATCTGACTAAAGGTCACAGACAGAAACTGACAGGACAATAGTCATGTAGAGGACAATCGCTTGAGTCACATTGCAAAACTACATCTGGATCACAGACCAGCTTGTTAGCGCGTTAAAAAGTATGTTAAAAAAAACCTTAAATCAACATTTGTCCTTAATTTAGATGTTTTTTATTTATTTATTTTTTTATTTAATCTTGTAAATAAATGCAAATGGTTGGTTTCATCTTCACAAATTTAGTTGAGGAAATTTTGGTGATTACTGAAGAATACATTAAGAAAAAAAACACAAGTAATTATAAGGCAAAGAAAGTGAATCATTGACATCCAGTACAGTCCATAATTTCTGTGCTATTCAGAAATAAATATCAGTCTGAGAGCAATACGCTTATGACAAAATTTGCTCCAAATCATCCTGACCTCCATATTGTATAATTGAACTGGAGAAAATGGGCCAGTGCTGGCGTCTGCCTTGAAGTTTGCTGACATTGAGGGAAGAGTCCCTGGAGTCTCTGTGGATCTCCATCTGTACTTTAGCAAGGACCGCTCCTATATTTACCCCTCTAGCTGCTATCCCAATGTATTATTGATGCTGGGACGTCGCTGGAGAGAGGACAAGAAGAAGGGGATCATTTATCACCCATGTGCGCACCTAAAATCCATCCCTAACTGTGCATGGGATCAGTCTTTCAGCATTTCATGTGATTTGTATATATATATATATTTTTTTATTTTATTTTTTTTATTTTTATTTTTTTATTTTATTTATTTATTTATTTATTTATTAACCTCATGCACATTTTCTGCAGTGCATAGAAACATGGTCTCCTGGCTGACTGAAGGTATTGCCAGTAAAGAGAGAAGAAAGCAGACGTTGCTTGGCAATTCATTGTTGTTATTTTGAATGAATAATGTAGATAAACTACTTTTATTCGCTGTCAGGTTCTCAAACATTCCCTTAGATAATATGGGCTCACAGCTTTCAGAGACATTTTCCATATGCTACAGTCCAATGCTTTGTTTGATGCCAAACTTCAGAGCTCGTTCATGCTTTTTGTTCATAATCCTTGCAATTGTGTTTGCCTTGTAAATCACCCTGGATAACAGCATCAGATATATGAATGTAATGCAATGTAAATGTTCCACCGCAATATCAGTACATGTAGTGACCAAAAGGACAACAGTGTTCCAATGGTGAAGGGCTTTGGTCTGTCCAAAGAAACTCCCATTGGTTGAGCATGGTCCGTACTACTTTGTTTGAGCTGATTTCTTTAAGGGAAGTATTTTTCCCTTAGAAAATGAAGCGGACTTAGATTAGAGAATGTCTACATTATATTAAATAATGTGATAACAGACCTCCAGGTCTGAATGCAATGTTTTAGAACAACACCCGAGTCAGCATTTTCCACTTCCATTAACTTAGCGTAAGGTCATTTGAATTTTTGTGCAAGATATTTCTCCATCAGAATTCCAGTTGCTAGAAGATCACCTGTATACATACCGCACTGGCTCCAAGCAGTGGGCCCAGCACCCTACTTAGTGACTTTATGTCAGTCTCTTTCTTGACTATCTCTGCAATTGTTTATAAAGGATGGCACTTGTCTCTGACTCATGACTTGTACCTGTCCCTCAGTCTACTAAGGTCTCATTGCACTACCTTTACAGCATTGCTCACTTGAGACCTTCCCTGTCAGTTACTGATGCTGATCCACATTTTTTATCACCTCTAGGCTGGATTATTGTAACTGTCTGTCCTAGGGGTAGCTGGCAGATTTTTGAGTAGCTAGATGTCCAAAATTCAGTTTCCCAGATCTAAGAATCATATTACCTTTGTTCTTTTCAAACTGAAATGGCTCCCTGTCCAATTTAGGATAAATTAAGGCTGGCACCTCTCTATTTATCTTCAGACTTGGTTCAAAATACACCCATACTCATAATTTATTTTGTTTTCTTTCTCTTATCAATACATCTTATTTTTCTATGATTTGCTTTGTATTCTGTCTTAATTTATCTGTTTTTCTCTCTGCATGTTCACTCCCCCACCCCCCACAGGTTTGAATGATTTCAGCCAAGAAACATTAGAAGGCATCACAGAATTCTACATAATGCCCTGGTACTGAACAATCCCAAACCAAACAACATAATACCATTTCTGCAGCACTGTATTAACTTTGGGATGACACTCTGTTCTGTTATAGCCAGTAGACTCAGGACTCATCCAAATGGCTGATCTTATCTAAACCTAATCATCCACCAGGTATCAAGAGGTAGGATCTGTTTTTAATCAACCTGTTCAAACACATCTCCTGAATTTAACTAGACAGGCTTTGTACAAAAGGACAGGAAAAATGAATATCTGTCTGTTTCAATCATTCATGAGGAAATGCACACCGTACTGGGACTGGTAGGCTTACAGGGGTCCATATTTATTTCTGAAAGGATCGAAAGAAAGATGCAGGGAGTGAAGAAAGATGTGCATGTGCCTCTCCTGTGCACAGATGGCATTTGAATTATCTTTAAATTCAATTTGATTGAAACTTGGAGGGAATGGTTGAATGGTTTTGACTATCTATGGAAATCTTTCATTGTGGTTTTCTAAGAATTTAAGAATTTAATTGATTGATTTCCCTCCCAAGTGATTTTGGTGTGTCCCCCCCCCCCCCCCAAATAAGATTGGAAGGAGCAATTATAATGATTCAATAAAGTGAGCAACCTCCCTCCCCCTCCACAATAGCTCATCATTACATTACATTACATTATAGGCATTTAGCAGACGCTCTTATCCAGAGCGACTTACACAACTTTTACTTAGCACTTTACATTGTATCCATTTATACAGCTGGATATATACTGAAGCAATGCAGGTTAAGTACCTTGCTCAAGGGTACAACGGCAGTGTCCTTACCCGGGATTCGAACCTACGACCTTTCGGTTACAAGCGCAGTTCCTTACCCACTGCGCCACACTCCGTCCTGCCCCATGCATAAAGCACGGGTACAGCAAACTTGGCTGACATCTGTTTAACAACTACAGTTACTCTGTGTGGGCAAGAACAAATGTAGACATGTGATAAGAAGAATTATAATTATATATATAAAAAAAAAATTATAATTATATATAATTAATTATAATTAATTACTTCCCTGGGTTCAGTTCTTGAGGCGAACACATCTAATTTACTTACTTGGAGTAATAAATACCTACTAGATCCTGTTGTATCCAATTTTTCTGAACCCTGCTGTGATTAAACACTTGTGAAAATTGTATTACACATGTATAAGATGGACGAGGTGCTTTCAATGAAAAGGAGGCAAGAACGTTCTCTGAACGTTCCACTGTCCAATCACAGAGAGGGAAACTGCCAGAGGCATCAAATCAGAGCCAGTTTCAGTCTTCTCTCCTCCAATGACCTTTGCAGGAGACAATTTATTTAACTGACACACAGTGAGGAATCTGCCAAAAAAAGTTCAAAGGAGGCAAAGGCTTCTTGTGGAGATCCTCTGGTTGAAAGAGTCCTTTCAACTCCTTTCAGGTCCAGCCCACTCACCTGGCTGTCTTTAAGAGCTTGGCATTTCACACTGTGTGACAGCATCTGAAAGGAAAATGGCGACACTTCTGAAATATGACTTTATTTTCAGGTGCAGCTCGATTCTGAGCTTTTTGTCAAAAAAACTTATTTAAAGTTTAAACGTTTAAAAACTAATTATTTGCCCCCTTCCTGATTTCCTTTATTATTGCTAATTTGTCAGACTGAATGTTTTCAGATCTTTAGACAAAATGTAATATTAGATTGGAATCTTTTGTGACTTCCTGGATGAGTTGTTGCTGATCCCTTGGGGGAATTTTGGCAGGCCAACCGCTCCTGGGAAGATTCACTACTGTTCCAAGTGTTTTCCATTTGGAGATAATGGGTCTCACTGTAGTTTGGCGGAGTCTCTGAGCCTTTGAAATGGTTATGTAGCCCTTTCTAGATTCATATATTGCAACAACTTTTTTCTAATCTTTTCTAGAATGTCCTTTGATCGTGGTATAGTGTGCTTGTAGAAACTTTATGTTGACTACTTCACTCTGATAGTAAGGTTCAGTATGAGTGAGGTTTAGATTCAACAGGGCTGGCTGCAGACAAGCTTGGCTGTGTGAAATTAGCTTAATCTAATTATCAATTAAATTTGGTTAATTGGTTGATTGAGTACATAATGGAGCAATTACTTTTTCACATGGGTGATATCAGTGAATTTGATATCCTTGCCCTGAATGCATGTCTCCAAAGCAGCTAGGCTCAAGATCGCTCCTTCTATGTCAACTAACTACAATTTCTGGGCATTCAACTCCATTCAAAGCTAAAAAATGATGGACAGAATTTTAATTCACTGGCTAGTATTGCCAGCCATTATTATTATTTTCTTTAAAAACTTACCCTTCTTGTATTAATCATGAACCATATTTACCTAACTTTCATCTTAGCCTTCAGACATTTCCAAAAGAAAAATCTGAGCTTTGAAAGTCAAGCTGATATACCAAAGCTGTGCTTCAAGTCCTTACAGTTTTCATTATTTTATCAGCAATTTGTGCAATTTTAATAATTAATAATCACATTTCAGCTCCTGTAATTGATCCCAATCCTTGAAGGAATAAACTGTTAAGTTGGCTCTAGTGTCCATGTTTTCCAGAAAAAAAAACAGTTTCAAGCATTTTTGAAAAAGGACATCGACCAGATGAGTGGGAGCAGAGCAGGAGAGTTGAAGGCCCCCAAGGGAGCATTACCACCAAAAAAGTGTTTTTCATTTCTGCTCTTTACCACCCATCTTGCACTCCTGGTTTCTCCCCCCTAACAGGCTGGAGGTAAAAAAAAGAAGAAAAAAAAAAGAAAAAAGGCTTACAGCCAGAGAAGCCTCATGTAATTTCACTGGGGAAATATTATTATATCCACTTGAAACTGCAGATATTACTGCCATCAGGGTGTGACCTGATTAATTACATTCCAATTGCTTTTCTCTTCAGGATATGTTTTTAAATCCTAAACCGAAGGAAGGGGATCAGCTGAACCCTTGCATTCTTGGTTGTCAGGGTGTACGTTCTGAACATAGGATCATTTTCCATTTTTTGTTATGAAGTGGGGACTTGCGACTCTAACGTATGATGAATTGACTGACAGACCCAACTATATTTGACTGCTACTTCCATAGACATAAACACAGTGTGAGCGTACCTCTATAGTGGAAATAATCACATTTTATTTGACCATGGCCAACACCAGGAATGTGGTTCATGCTATCAATCAAGTATTTGCACACAACTTCATTGGCTCGGCTGTCAGAAGTCAGAGGGAGAGGCTTGATTATAGATTATTTTACTGAAGATCAAAGCCACCAAGCATGTTCTGAGTCTGACAGTGAGGAAGACACAGAATCAGAATGGGAGGATACAGTTCTTGACAATGGTATGATGGGACAATTTTGAAAATGAATTTGCTTCTATGCATAATGACAATAACAAGGCAGATCCGGGTGTTGTTGTGACAGATGAAAGATGAAAGTTGAAAGAGTTCTCCGGGCTAGTTTTGCATACTTATTTGAACTGCCATCATCATTAGACGCAAACACAACAAACACATTGACAATCTATTGTTTTATTCATTGCAGCCAACCAACTAATAAACCATGCTTTAATTTCTCTAAATAATCTGGTGTCTTGCATATTTAACTTTTAGTATTGCATATCTACGGTATCCATAGGAAATGCTTTACCGTCGGAATTTTATTATTTTATTTCATTAATGTTTATCTAAATATTATGTTTTTGCCTTGTCCAGCATTCAGTCACTCCTACAGTACAGTTACATGCATGATAATAGCCAATTAAGTTTCAGTGGAAATGGAAATTTGTCTGCATTAAGCACCACAGCACCACTTCTGTGACAATTTTGTGTTGTGGCTGCAAATTGTGTGACAGACTAACAGAGAACCAACATGATGCCTGGACACTCTCTCTCTCTCTGCATTGTTCGGATTCTGAGTGTATTTGGGCGCAGCATTATGTCCATATGGAAATGGATCCAAGGAAATGTTGTATGCCTGGATAAGAGTGATTTGTTAGCCATATCTTGAGAAAAGCCTAACCCTCATCTCTGCGGCAATGATTGACTGATTGAATCCAATCAAGGCACAAGGTCCTCCGCTTTCCTTCATAATCACTCGGATAATGTCTGTGACCACGGGTCAGCCTTGGGAACCTGTACAGCATGAGAAGGAGTATGCTGAAAGTGAATATGTGTGTACTTTGTGTGTGTGTGTTTTCTCTGCATGTCTTTCTAATGGTAAGTCCACTCATGTGAAGAGATTCCTGGTAATGGTGCATGCTACTCTAAGCTTCGATCGGCAATCTCACTGGCATGAATAATGCATGACTGGTACCTGTGTGCTCATGTGATATGGTACGGATTATAGTAGCCTTGGTACCTTTCTCATCCATACCTCCATCTTGCAGTGTGTGTGTGTGTGTGTGTGTGAGTGCCTGTGCCTAAGCTTTCACGTGTGTGGTCTGAGGCACATGTAACGCTGATAAAGGCATAATGAGCATTACCATTTCCTTTACCATTGGTGGCGTATGCATATGGTGCATTTGTGCTGTGGGTGCTACGCTTGTGTGTGTGTCTACGTCGTGGTGTATGCTATCCACAGGTGTATTTTGTGAGTGTGTGCGCCTGTGTGCGCACGTCTGTAGTATAACCTACATACGTGTGTTTGTGTCTAGCGTGTGTCTGTGTGTGTGGCTGCATATGGATTTGTCTACATGGCTGTGGGTTTCTGAGCTTAGTGAGCCGGTGTGTCTCCAGCACTGTACAGTACATAAGCCAGTCTCAGAGGAGCTCACTCACTTTAAGAAAGTTCATCGCACGGCAGCCAGAAACAGAAAAACAGAAGCTTTGGGCTCTGGCTGCCAAACGAACGAGGTGCACCGTGGGTCACTCTCTCCTGAGGCGCACGGTGGGGAGTTAACATGACTTTTGAAAACAAAATGTATCAATTTTAGCCCATTTCATCGGCCCTGCTGTGATGTGATATGCCGGTGTGCTTTGTTCTATGGGGTTCAGAGGACCGTGTTGAGGAGTTTATAATCCACGGCTCAGTATAGCAACAGGTTCCAATTTTAGGTCTTTAAAAGCATTCAATTTGCATTAGGCTTCAGACTTCATTCACACAGACCCACATGCACACGCACGCACATACACACACACACACACACACACACACACACGTGCGCACATACACGCCCGCACACACGTGTGAAACACTTGAACCAGATCCTCAGTGTGTATGTATGTACGTACGAATGTGTGTGTGCGTGTGTGCATGTATGTATGTGTATGTACATTTGTGCATGTGTGTTTGTATGTGTGTGTGTGTGTGTGCATATGCATGTGTGTGTGTGTGCATATGCGTGTGTGTGAGTGTGTGTGTGTAAGTATACACAGCTCTTGTCCTGTATCGCGTGCATGTTTTTCTCCCCGTTCCTGCAGCCATCTGCTGCACACGTGTTCTGTTTGGCTGGCTGCGTGGTGGTCGGTGGACCACCAGGGGCTTAATAATGTCTGTTTTTAATTTGCCCACCTTCCACAGTGAGGGACTGAGCAGCTAATCCTGGATAAACTGGGTTGGTGGAGTGGGGAGGTTGGCACCCGGTGGGAAGGCAGAGGGCCAGCTCTGTGAAGGCCGGAGTGTTGGATCGCTGGCTGCTCTGGGCCCTCTGCACTGTGCTGAGTGCTGAGCCTGCCCCTGCTGCGGCCCTGATGGGATGGGAGCCAGGTGTTAATAGTGTCGTGAGCCGGGCTCGGCTTGAGCTCGACAGTCTGCAGCGGCAAGCGGCGAGCAGTCCAAAACCTTCCGGCCTTTGGTTCTTTCTGGAGGATTTGCTGGGAAAAAGGATCTGGGATGGGCCCATGCCGCTCCAGCGGACTGTTCGGTTTCACCCCTCCCCTCCCGTGGTCTCCTCCATCTATAGCCCTCACATAATCAACTCTGTCTTAGGGCTCTTATGTGGCATGCATGGTGAAGGACCACACCATGACTGTAGGCTTAGCGCTGTAGCCTAGATATTGCAGGTTAGTGTATGGGCTATGCCATTATCTATCACAGTGGGCTTTTCTCACCATGAGTAGGGTTAAGGTATGTTCAAACTGACTAAGGATTCTCAGGTTACCTGTATAACTGTATAACCTTCACCCAAATCACCCACTGGCTGTCAGTGCTCACCAGTATCTCTTTGACGATCGGTGCTACCCCTCCTGTAGTACTGCGTGCCTTGCAGTGTGAAAAATAGTCCCAGATCCATGGCTGAATGCAAGAATGAATGCATTTTCTCCCTGAAATCACACAATCATCAATCAGATGTAATACTAGGGTTCTTGTAAGACCACAATCACCAAGCAAGCTCCCAGCTCTTTCTGGGCTCTCAACACCGCTCAACACATACATGATACACACACACAGACTCACAAACTCTTCCTCTGTATTAGACATGTGGCTTAAAACAAGACTATCCATCAGATAGCTCTGAGCCGTGCTCGCTGTCAGGGGGGGACAACCGGGTACATTGTCTGGGGCCCTGGAGGAGATGGAGCCCAGTGGTCTGTGAACTTGTGGTAAATACTATTGTACTGGGCCCAGGCATAATATTAAATACTTTTCACCCAGCAGCCCTGGCTCTGAGTAAAACTCAGACCTCACATCTCTTCCACCCTGAAAGAGTATAAGCCAGAAGGCCTGGCCATATTTCAGCAATGGTCCTCGCTCATTTCCTTTGATCAAAATGTTTGATCAAACAACAGGCCACTACGCATGGTTATATGTTTCCTGTTCATAGTCACGTGTAGAAAAAAAAAAAAAAAATCAGTTATCAGACAGATGACTGATGTGGAGACAAGTACAGGTGATTTAGGATAGATCACTTGCTTGGTGATCGAGCCCTTTTGCTTGAGGATCGGACCCATGCCCTTTTTTTCACGGGTGAGCTGCTTTCTAAGAGGTTCAGAAATAAAACTGTCAAACGTGTTAGTCCCCGAGGGTTGCTTTAATGATCACCCTGTAAAACTGTCAGCCTTGTTTTATTATACACGAGGTTAATTGTCTCCTGATCACGGCACAACGCTCTTCGGTTCCTGGAAACTGGTTCTCCAATGCTGGTCTCCTTCCATCCATCCCTGTCAGCTTCAACCAGCGGTCAATCCGAAGGAAGAGAAAATCCATCCAGTTTGTTTTTTTTTTTGTGGCCTTTTGGTTTCAGTGTTTTCATCTCACCAGGGAGAAGATGGAATAATTGGAGACAGCCGTCATAAATAAATTAATAAATAAATACAGTGTGAGTGTGAGGACATAAGACATGGGGGGATTCATTATGCCCACGTATTCCAGGCAACAGATCTGTGTTTATCCGTCATTACAGACATTACAAATTCTGTAAAATGTGAAGAGTTACGAGGCTATTTATATTTTTGAAACAAGCTACAGAAGCATCATGTTAAATTACTTTTGCATCATTTGGGATATAAAAATAATGACCGACCATATGGATCTAATAACCATGGCCAAAAATGAAAGTTAATTAGTGGGTGAATAACAGAACAACACATGTTCATGGTGACTTTTTTTGATCTGGCATTCACTCAGAAAAGACCTGGACTCCTGATCATGGAGGCAATGCTGAGCTATCACTGGCTTAAAAAGGCACACATGTATGTGCGTGTGACTGTTCATTCAGCAATGTTTTAAGCTGAAGATTCAAATGATTTGATATGGGCTTCACCACGGAAACCGCTCAACAGTTCCAAGTCAGTCAGGAAATAACAGCGCTAGAACACTTTCAATGTCTGTTGAGAGAGAAGTCTCCAGGAGTATTGACTTTTGAAAACCTGTGTGAAATTTGTCCCCCCCATTTTTTTTTGCAGGTGTTTATGAACCATATTGGGAGAAACACAAAACAGCATACTAGACTACAGCACGCAGGGCCACAGGCCTTCCTAAGGTCCCTGCACTACTCAGAGATGAACAAATGTAGTGGACAGTAAGGAGACTTTGACCTTGAGGGAATCAACACATAAGAACGATGAAAAAAATCTAAAATAAGTTTATATTGGGGCTGTTGAAATGTAAATTAAAACCACACTTGCTGCTGAACATTATATATCATTTCTGGAACCAGTAGATAGGATGAAATATAAAATTGACAAAAACATTAATGAATAGTGAACACGCAAATTTAATTTATTGTGCAGCTATGGATGACTGGGGTTACCGATGTGTAATTACAATTCATTGCTGTGAGAGGTGCTGTGGATAATATTTTTTCTTTTAAAAAAAGTGTATTTTAGTTTTCGAAAATATGTGAATTTGCAGGTTATTGCTTGCTTTGATATTCATTTCAGGTGATGCAAAGGCTGTGTCATTTTCGCAAGAACCCTCAAGAATGGACAGACAATTCGAACTGCGGTGTCAGTGAGAAGGCCTTCCGTTAGAGGACTCATAAACGGCAGGAGAAAAAAAAAAAGTTGAAAAGTTGGATGAGGCAGGAACGGTATACTACGGATAAATCTCAAACTGTCAGAGGCAGAGTGGGGAGATACCGAAAATATTTGCCATGCGCACTCTCAGAAATCATCCGCTCGTCAGATTGCATCGCCGTTGCAACAGAAATTGGTTTCTGCTCAGGGAAAGATAATGTCACTCTAGGGGCTCACTGTTTTGATCACAGGCTCATGAGTTGGGAGAGGAAGTGGTGACTCGGTCAATAGACAATCCCAATTGTACATTTAAAAACCGGTTGGAGTAGTCCGTCTTTAAAGGAAAACGCAATCTTTCAGCCCTCGCTGGAGGAAGCGCTCATTTCTCAATAACCCGCTATAAAATGGGATTCGTAAGTCTGACCTGTGTAATACTGCACATCCCTCATCCTACCCCTTGGGTGGCAACAACATAATTGGAAAGATAAGATAATTGGAAAGAAAGATAATGGGTTATCCCTGATAATCCCCAGAAAAAAAATATGAAAGGGAGAGAAACCTATTGAAGCTGGCACGTGCAGCATTAAAGAGATTATAAATAAGGTTTATACTTAATAGCCATTAGCATTTGAGAAGTATGAGCTGCCTGTTTGCAATCGAACTGCAACGTGTCTTGGACTTAACAAGAAATACAATGGCTAAATTTTTGTTGCCAATTACTCAAAATGCTACTGTAGACTTATCAATCATTTAAAGTAACTGTAAAGATAAATCTGTGAATGGCTTCATTGTATGGGGTTATTTTTGTAAGTATTAAGCATCAGCGACAGTATGAGAAATTAATTGCATTGCAATATCAACTTATATCAGTCAAAATATTTACATCTGTTCCTATGTGTGGATTGAATGGTGGAGTTGAATTTATTGCTGGGCTATGACATCATGAAGGACCTGACATAATGGTGAATACACGTTTTAGTCTCATTGCATACCTCCACTGAATCATAGCTGCAACTCAGTATATACAGTAAAGCATGCTGACACTGTAAAGTGGTTTAATTGTTGTTTCTCGATTGTACTTGTGATTGGTACTTTTTGGGAGGTGTGTGAGGGGAAAGCTGGGGTGGCAGGGCACTCCCAAGCAATCCCATACTGTCCTGAGGTTTTTTCAATGTGCATTTTATGCTTGATTTTAAATGTGTGTTACTACAGTTAATTGACATTACTTTGAATAAATATTTGGTGGGTGTGTAGTGGATACAGCCGCCTGTGATAATTTATGGTTATTTCAACTATTTTCAGCCACATTACCATCATTTAAGGTAACATAAAATTTATTTGTGCGAGACACAGCGATTGGATTCTTTCTGCTTGTGCTTCGGAACAAAAACTGGCCCCGGTAATGATGAAAACCTGCTCCCAGGCTACATGAATAAGCACCAAATTAAACAGAATTGATCTGTAAACACTTGCAGACATTAATATTTTATGACTATCCACAGCTCAAAGGCCCAGTAACCTCTGTGCAATGCAACAATCAAATTAGCTTGAAAATCCAATTTGCTTAATTAGCATAAGACCGCAAACCTGAAAGGTGGCAGCTTCTGTGTTTGTAGGCTTTCACACTGCACCGATCATAAAGGGATGAACCTGCCATTTTCTGCATTCAGTGCAACAAATCAAAATCCACTTCCATGGAATACCATCCAAGCTTCTTTCTGGAAAAATATGTTGACATAACCTTACGGCTGATGCTATCTTTCCTTATGGATTTTCTGTTCTTTTTTTTTTGCTTCTCCAAGTGAGCAACTAATGTGAACTTTTTTTATCAGATGTGCAAAAAAATAGCTCTTATCTCTCTCACAGATGCTATGAGCCAAAGACCTTTTGCTTAAAGGCTACATTTTCACAGGGTGGGTTTTTGGATGGCTGAGAAATCCATCTTAAACATTTCACTCCTTGCAGACCTGCAGGTACCTCTCAAGGGGCAATGGGGTGAGTAGAGTTTGAATGGGTAATGTAAAAACATTAGTTTGAGGTTTAAGGGTTGCGGGTGGCAAGTTGTGTGAAAGTATCAGTCTCAAGGGTTATCTGTAGAGTGTATCTGAATTCCACTGGTGTAGAACCATTGGAAGGGATGGACTTTACTCTAAAAGCACCTATACTACCAGACCACACGTTTACAAATTCTTTATTTCAGCAATTGGTACTGGATGTGTGAGTAGCACAGGGATACGAGGTCATATGTACACTTTCTGTGAAGAGTCCTACATAAGGATAATTAATAATATTTTATTTCTTTTTTAAATCCTATGAATAAAATTTCACGTACACACAATGTGAAATGACACACTCTCTTGTAGGTTGCATCACTAGTTCAAAAGTGTTATGTAGTTCTTACAATATATAGTGACATTTATAAACAGTATTGGAAAAAAAGCCACACAAATACCGCAGTCACCCATATCTGTTATTTGTTCTATCTTTGGAAACTTTAAGTTAAACAAGTAGTCTTCACTAATTTTGAGTTCCTGTTTCACCAGACAATAATCAGTTTGTTAAGAGTTGCCTGTTAATTGGCTGTTGTGCATTTGTTGACCAGATGTATGGAAATAATCTGGTAGGCTGCATCCTTTGCAGATCTTTATTAAACTTGGGGCAAAACTGGATGTCTACATGTTAACATATTAATTTCTCAAGGTAGATGTGTGCTTTTGCTCCTCTCCAAAGGCCATAAATTATGTGTGATTGACATGACCACATACCATAAGAGAGCCTTAATCAAATAGATAGATAGTCCTCCGAAAGCAGAACATAAAAGAATGCCTTACTCTTCAGTGCTGGAGGTTCTGTCATGATTAATAATGTGCATTTGCCATTCTCCGGGGTTCAATCCGTGTGCATCCACAGTCAGCTCAGTAACACGGGGAACTGTGGCTCCTGGACTCTCAGAGAACACCATGGGGTATTTTACAGTGTCATTGTATCTCTCTCTCTCTCTTTCACCCTGTTTATGTCTATCTCTATCTCTCATGCCAATCCCTCTCCATCTGTCTCTTTTCATAATCTTTGCATGGCTCTCTCTCTCTATCTTTCTCTCCATCTCTCTCTCTCTCTCTCGATATCGCTCTCTCTCGTAGCAGTCGCTCCCCCCCCCCCCCGGGGGCGAAGGGCCGAAGGCAGAGAGAAGAATGGCCACCCTGGGAGCCAAGGGCAACACAACGATCAAGACATAAAGGTTTAATGAGCTCCCTGTTTGACACGCAGATTCTTCATCCGGGGGCGAGCGGGCGAGCGCGCGTGGCCAGGAGCCGTATGCAGACGAGGCCGCTCTTCCGACGGAGCCGAAGTGACAGCCAGATGAGATGGCGCTCGTGGGGGATCCGGCCCTGATGAAGCGGCGCGTCACCCGACGCCGCGGATGAGGTATGGAAGACGAGGCCTAATGAGCGGTAAAGCGGGCCCATTTTTCAGCCGTCGCACTACGTCTCGGCACGCCGCAGGTGCGCTGGTCCGGACGCGTGGGCAGCAGAGGTGATGAGTTGCGTAAACGCTTTGCTGTACACTGGCTCATTTGCAGCTGCTCCGTCCGTCCCACAAAGACCTTGGTGGTCATGCATGCTGTGTTTGTAAGGCACTAAATTCAACACACAAAATTATCAGCACATGAAGTTGTGCATATTAGTCTTCTTTGGTAGGCAAATAGGGGGTATGTCAAAAAAAAAAAATAAAATAATATATATATATATATAGACCCTTCCTGATTTCCTCTATTATTGCGTATTTGTTACACTGAATGGTTTCTGATCTTTAGACAAAAATGTAATATTAGACAACACTGAAGAAACACAAAACACATATATTATCTTATTACTTCATTTATTTCATGAACAAAGTTATGAAACACCCATACCATCCAAGTAATTGCCCCCTTTGTTACTCAATCAACCAATTAACCAAATTTAATTCATAATTAGATTCAGCTGATTGAACACAGCCAAGCTTGATTACAACCAGCCCTGTTGAATCTGAACCTCACTTTCTCCAAGGGTGCAGTGAGAACTCATCCAGGAAAGTCACAAAAGATCCAAGAAGAACATCCAAGGAACTGTCCCTCTCTAGCCTCAGCTAAAGTCAGTGTCCATGGCTCCACAAAAAGATAGCCTCCAAGCCTTTTGGGATTATGTTCTATGGAGAGATGAGTCAAAAGTGACCCCATGATGGGATGACATGGATCCCATTACATTTGGCATGAAGCAAATACAGCATCTCACAGTAAGGACATCATACCAACAGTCAAACATGATGATGTTAATGTGATGGTGTGGGAAAGGTTTGTTGCCTCAGGACCTAGATAACATTCCATTGTTGAAGGAGCCCTGAATTCTGCTTGTACCAGAAAACTCTTAAGAGAATGCCTAGTCATCTGTCCTTGAGCTGAAGTTGAAGCATAACAATGGGCTATGCAGCAAGACAGTGAAAGCACAAAAGCAAGTCCACATCTGAATGGCTGAAAAGAAACAAAATTAAAGTTTTGGAGCGGCCTCAAAGTCCTAACTTGAATAGAACACGAAGATGCTGTGGCAGAACCTGAAACAATATCAATCTTAACTCAAGCCCTGTTACTTTCTGCTGTATTGCTAGTGGTATCATGTGCATGTGTATGAACCTTGAAAATATGGGGCAGTATGGGTGCATCCAAACCAAACTGATTGCGATGGAACTGCTCAGATGAATACAGTGCATTGTAAAAACATTCTGTGTTTTATATTCCTCAAGTTAGCCAATGATATTCAGAAACATTTTTCATTTGTTGGTAAATCATTTAAATCACATACTGCTGCTGAAAATAACTTGTGAGTCACACAAAAACAGGAGGAAGTATTAAACAGTATAAGTATAAAACTCATTAGACTCTATTTCCATTCTGGAAATATAAGAAAATCTGGAAATGCAGGGCTCACTCTATAACTGCTCTATAAATGTGCTGGTTCTGAAAGAACAATATAATGGAAATAAAAAAGTTACTTCTTGTGCACAAGAACACACGTTTTAATGTATTTCTCAAAAGTGCTACGAGCACTTTCAGCTGAGCTAGGTTGTCAGAAGCCGCCTGCATATCCACACTGCTCACCTGCTCACCTCACCATGTCCCTTCACTGACACCTTGTCTTCTACAGCATGGCATAAATCCATAAATAGCTTACTTACTCTGAACATTTCCCTAGGTCTATTGGCTTGAATGTCTGATGTTCTACTGAGAGAATACTCATATCTGCCAGCCTGGTTGCATGGATATATTTGTGCAGGGGTTAGCAACTCCAAAGTCAGTATTATAACATCAGTTAATTCATTACTTTCATTCAGTCATTTTAAGATGATGTCAAGATGATCAAGACTGTCAAAACTAAAAAAAAAAACTTTTTTGGCACTGGACAACCCTGTTGGCAAGGATTAATAGAACCGACCCTTGAAAGATGATTGAAAGTCTCAATTTCACTTAGCAAAAAAATGTCTCATTTGGGCTTTCACAATACATAAGAAATGTTAGCAGGATGTACAGAAGAGCATATCCTGGTCTACATATTCATGGCCCGAGAATATTAATTTTTATTCTTTCAACTGTTTCATGGAAGACTTTGAAATTAGTATATTTCCCACCATTCATTTCCTGAAAACACAGATGAACAGATTTTCAGGTTTCATACTTTTTAAAACCTGGTCACAGGGCCATCCTCACACACTCCCCTGATGTAAACCTGTTTATATTCTCTTTTTAGAATCAAAAACTAAAAAAAAACCTGAAGTGACTGAATACTGGTTGAACATTGCAACTGATTTGAATTATCTTCCTAGTGCTTCCTCCCGTATCGTGGGTAACTGCCATACAAAAAGCAGAGCCCTATACTAACACAGTGTCTGATAGAGAAATCAATATTCTTGGATATACAGCACAGCCCTCTGAGCTGCACAAGAAGCAGTCAACAGAATGAACGTAAACCTGGAAGCAACATACACAATTATTCATTTCCAAGCTCATTATCACTGATCCACAAACATGAGCAATTAAATGGAAAAGTGGCAGACTTCATTTATGTATGTACCGAGCTGGAAATTAAGCTCGCCCAGGCAGACGCGAGTAGTTTATTTATATTTCGGGTGCGCCAAATTTGGAGCTCACTAGTCCATCAAGCCAATGGGATTTCTCGAGCGGTGATTTACAAGAGTCTATTGAGTAAAATGTGCAAAAAACGTAATTGATGACCATACCTTAACAAAATATTTGCCGGGGTTGGTTAAGGTAGTTGAATGCCTAATCCAATCTCTAGCCACAAAACATATTTTCATGGCCACATAAACGGGTGGCACAGTGGCACAGTGGCACAGTGATTCAAACTCTGCAGTTTCCCTGCAAAATTGGGCTATATTTGAAGTGTTACTGGTTGAATTTTTGAATGTGGTTTGGCTGTAGGATGTTTTATTCATGCAAATTACATTCAGTGTATCTGTATACTTGAGCCTCTTTCAATTAGTATTTATTTGTAAGTCAAAGGAAAGGAAAACTGTTGGCTGAATCCAAGGGAATGCCAAACAAATGTGGTGGTATCTACTGTTTCACGCTCAGGTGTTCTGTTACATTCATATCTTTATTCTCTCTTTTCCTGCCCCCTGCAACACCTTTACTATTTGCTCAAGCTTAAGCTCTCACATAACCATGCTTTTAGCTATAGCAGTCTTCCTCCTACTCTTCTTCCTCACTTGTCTCCTGTCAGTTTGATGACCCTCACCTTGAAGTTTCTCCGCCCTGTCATAGAGGCTTCTGATGTGTTAATGCATTCTGCGTCATGTTCTCCCTTATGTACGTGATTAATTTTAATTTACTCTAATTGACAGTCCATATTTAATAACTCCTACCATTTCAGTTGTTGATAGCCATATGGGAAATTAGACCTCGACCAAAGCCTTCAACACTTGCCTTGTCATGACTAAGTTTGAAGGGATGATAATAATTACTTGAGAAGACATTCCCTTGATTACAGCGGGGGAATTATTTAATTAGGGCTTTTGAGCAGAATTAGTGAGAGGTTGTCTTTGTCTCAGCCAGAAGCTCTGTGACATCTGCACTTTATTTGCAATTCAGCAGTCTACTGTATGTAAATGAACAAGGCATTCGGTTTTTAACATATGTATATACTGTAAGTTATTTAGGCATTTGAACACTTCACACAATTCTCACACCCTGGTCCATCAAAAGAAGGGGAGAAAATTTGCCTTTAAATCAAATACTGATGTTAAAACAAAACAAGCATTTTCAGGTCTATAAATAAAATATTATTCTGACATTAAACCTGACAGAGACAGATTTTTGTGAAAAAAAAGTTTATATAGAATTATATAGAATTAGCTTAAACTAATTTGAGAAAAAATGATTTTGAAGAGAAACTAACACTAGCATTAATGTGTAAGTCAAAGCTAAGGCCCATTTTGATTTAATTCCATGTCTTAGTCTAACCATAGCTGGTCTTACGCAGGAGGAACCCACCTATCTGCATCTGTTGGCTATTTATTACAGGTTATTCACAGGAGACTTTGTGTAAATGTAAAACTCTAAAGAAAGCTATATATTCTATGACTATGAACCATATGTTAGAGTTATTCTTAATCTATTTAATGGCAGGTTAAATCTTATATTTGGCCCACAATTTCCAAAGTTTGAACTAAAAGCTGCTCAGTTTTGTGTCCATATATATTTAGCACCATTTATTAAAAAAAAATAAAATAAAAATAATTATTAATTTCCATGTTTGAATATACATGGTGGCTGGTCAGAGAGAATGTATTTTCTCATCCAGTGAGTCTTAGGCTGAGGAAGTTTTGGAATCCATTTTCTATGTTGCTTTACGTCCTCAAATTAATTAGACGCTCAGTATTTTTCCTGTCATGTTGGGCTCCCTTCTGTCCACAGCTAGACTGAAGATGTATTTCTATAAATCACTTGTTAAGGAGGTGACAGTGGATAATGATTCAGACGGCTGGATAGCAGGTGGTTCTTCTGCATACACCTGTTCCCTTCTCCCTGGCGTAAAAAGGCACTTTGGTAACTTGTCTGCCGAGGATCCCCGAGAGCTCACAGCTGCTCCTTTGTTTTTGCCTGGGGCAGGATGTGGAATCCACAGAGAGATACAATACATCACGAGTGTTCTGTGAAACATAGCACAACACAACAGACATTGAATCTTCCAGCTTTTGTTTATTTATTTATTTATTTATGGATTACTTTGCTTCTGTAAAATGATCAAAAATGATAATTTCAGATGCATTAAAGCATAAAATATGGTGCCTTTTGTATAATGTGGTGGGTAACTTAATGAGAGCGATATGAAAAAAAAGCATTTGGTCAGTGTAACCACAGTGTCTTTTTTTTTTTTTTTTGTTAGTTTGTTGTTTTAAACATCAGGTGACCATCAGGGAGAATATAAGTATCGCTCTAAACATCAGGTGACCATCAGGGAGAATATAAGTATCCATCTAAACATCAGGTGACCATCAGGGGGAATATAAGTATCGCTCACAGGTTTAAGTGGTATCTTTTGTAATTCATCTAACTTAATTGAAATTGTAAATCTTAATAGTATTCTGTCTTTGCCAAAATTGAAAGCTTGTTGCAGTCACTCTACAGCAAAAGGTTCTCTCAACTTTCAGAGCACACTTACAAGTCCCCGTCAGTACCTAACTTTTCTTTCAAGGTCTAACTCACTTTCTGAATCATTCTAATGATTTTTGTATTCTTTGTACAAGGCTCACTTATCGAACTGCTTCAGGGCTATTATTAACACAAATTCTTTTTCTCAATATGGCTGCTTTATTGTGCACTGCAAAAAAGAACCAGTGGAGAGATTCTCATCTTAAGTCTCCAGTAAAATAGATATTGAACACAGGGTAAAAAAATAAAAATAAAAATGCATGTTTAAAAAAAAAAATTGTAGGGCCTCTACCGTTTGTAGGCATGAACCTTAATATTTCCAGGATGCTTATGAAAAATTTAGATATTCTAGGGGGTATAACAGTTGTTAGCAGAACCTGAGAACAGGAAACTGTCAGCAGTGCATCCCCCCTCGTCACAGCTGCATTCCATGAAAAATGACTATGTGTATAATCCAGCCTCATGGCTTAGTCCCAGGAGCTGGCATCACCACAAGCAGTGCTCCGGAACATACTGTGATGACACATCAATTGGCAGTGGCCCTGCACTCTGGGTGCCAAGATCCTCATCTCTTCTTAAGTAAACTACAACATCGGGACCATGGGAGAAGGGGGACTGGCCTGCAGTAAAGTTAAATTTGCTGTTCATCATCAAAATGATAATCGCCCTCCACAATCTTAAACTAGCCAAAAAGTGATGGGTACTTAGGCAGCAGTTAAATTGGGCAAAATCAACTGAATCATCATTTGGCAGAATAATGGAGGATATTCAAAATTAATGAGAGGCCATGTACTGTGTAAAATAAACAGCCTTTATGATTTTGCTCAAATTAAAGATTTTTATGTGAATAATGGGGTGTGGAGTAAATGTAAGAGGTCAAACAGGGAATTCTTAACGTTGTGCTCCAAGCCTAGGCACTGCTTCTCAATATTCCAGCTAAATATTGGCACATAGTACACATACACTACATAAGTTACCTTTGATGAAGGACGTTACACAAGCAAATACGCAGTGGAAGGTACTGTAGCTACAGAGATCTCAAGGTTGCCAAATGGCAGACTGGCATGATTGCAGATGGGCAAATGTTTTGAGCTGAGAGAGGGGAATGAGGTGGTGGGAATTTAAACAGAGAAAGGAAATGCACTTTCAGCAACAATTTTTCATTGCTTCACATATCCAAGTTACTTGGCATTCATTGTTGCTGCAAGTCTTCCCATGAACATAATCATTTTCATTAAAGATGAAAAATGTGTTTACTTTTGTTTTTCTACAGTGTTCCCCCATTGTTTTCTGCATGTTCTTAAAAGCTCTCATTATGACTGAATAACTGCTGTTATTCAGTCATAATGCATTTCACCTTCCAGAGATCACTTTCACCACCTCAGTTGCAGTGGCATAGAATATGACTGCTTTGTCCCTGTGGTTTGAACCCACAATCCCTCACGTTAACAGTGCCATGCCTTAACCGCTGCCCCACACGACTGTCAACATATCGCGGATATTACATAAATTCTCAAGCTAGCTTTAATAATCTATTACATTTAACCTGTCAAAATCTCAGTTCTTTGCAGTGAAGGAGGGACTCTAACCACAGCCTCCATCAATGTGGTACACCCACCTCGGTGATGCACAGCAGTTGCTTTGCTCCAGAATGCTCATTGCAGATCAGCTGAGCTAAATTTGCAGAGAAACTAATGATGCGTACAGCCTTTGTCAGATGTTGTGCCCCTTGTGTCACGATGATGTCATGTCGGCCGATTTATATAGTGATGCAGTGCAGGCCAGTTTTGAAGCAGGGGAGGTGTTGAGGCCGGGTGTTTTATCTTGCCCATAAAAATAAACAGTTCTTTGGCTTTTACCAAATTGCCATTTAAGGACAAGGTGATTGAGTGTTCTGCTCAGGCTGAGCTGATTAAAATGCTCAACGAAAACCCAAAGATGGTCAGGATCTGCCTGTCTCTGTTAGAAGGCTTTGCATTAATTGCACATGACACCGATGCAACCCTGAGAACCTGCTCTTATCTGTTATTAACACTGATACAGATGGAGGCCGTGGCTCTGAACCTGAAATGCTTTTAGACAAAGACAAACAACTAGGAAGCTCTGGAGTTTGCTTTCAATTAAACAAGAGGGGATGAGAGCAGGAGAAGCAGAGAGACAGAGAGAGAGAGGGACAAAGACAGAGAGGATGATATCAGGAGAAGCAGAGAGTGAGAGAGACAGAGATTGAGAGAGAATGTCAGAAAGCTCTTATATTACGTTTTCTGTTTGCTAAGGTTCACTATGGCTATGTAGAATAAAAGGACACAAAACCTCTGATGTTTACTTACACATTCTGTACAAACAGCTTTGAAATGGGCTGATCGGCAACAGAATCCAGGCAAAAAATATGCTCTGCACAGAAAATGCATGATTTTCTTCCTTCTCCCCATATCCATAGTCAGGCTGAGAACAGCCTTGTGTAGCTATGCCATTTCTGAAGAATAAGTTGGTTTCCAAATCTGGCTTTGAGTTGTTTATCAAGCCAAATTATAAATGTCCTTTTCCTCCCTTGTTTTAAAATCTGATTGGATGACATGCTCTTCCAGCACCAATGCAATGTATAAATGACATTCACACTGCAGGTAAAAAAATATGATCAATTATGAGTAATCTTTCTAATGATTGAGCCCAATTTCAGAATTAAACTGAACAATTAGATTGTTTCTGTGATTAAAAATTGTGTTTAGATATTACATACCTTTTTACTTGATACAATTCAAAAACAACATATACTTTGCTACAAATGTGTGTTAGAAGTGTATTCACATTATTGGTTTATAGCATATTCACACTGATCTGGTTTTATGCCAATATACTGTATGCTGCCTTCAGCCAGTAGAAGTTAAAACTGTTAAACCTGCAGTCATAAACCTGAGAATTCTCTCAGCTATGTGCTTGTTATTTCATATGAAGACCCTTAATAACAAGCAAACCACCATCACTGTCTATTGTGTGCTGCAAGCGAGTGAGGACGTTCTCATCTTTTTGAATCACTTACAGAGTTTTCCAAAATGAGCATTGGGTCATTGGGGTGATTTAATATATGGGATATTACTTTTTAAGTGCCTTAATTGACTAAATTAATAATAGCTCCCTTTCTTTGCCTCATATAAGAATGAATAAATGTGAATCACCCTCTGAAGAATTGAATCACTCGTTTGCAGTTTCCACGAGGGGGTATTATTCTGCATTGATTATGGAATAATGAAGTGGCAAGGTCACCTTCGGATGCACAAGCGTGGAAGGATCAGAGGTCTGTTGAGCTTGCAGCTCACACAACAGACTCTGAGGAGGACCCTATGTTTCAGATATGAAAACATGAGACCTTTCTGACCCAGAACACCAAAAGAATCACCAAAAAGTTCAATAAAAAAATAAAATTCAATGAGGCATTTCTGCTGATTTCTCTTCACCTGGCCATGCATTGCATTCTATGCACTTGTCTCTTGTTAAGAACCCATTTGCCACTTATCTTGTCAGTCAGTACATGAGTGCTTTTTATCAGCAGTACACACATTCATTGATCTGTAGATTGTGGCTGATGGACTCAGTGAATGGGGTGAAATCATCCAGATAATTCAAAGATTGGTGAATCTGGTCTGCACCTGTGTAGCTTTGATCATCAAAGTCATTAAAGCATAAAAAACAGCATGTGCTTTGTGTTGGTCATACAATATTTTAAGAGGTTACTGATCTTAGATTGGTTGATTCATTCATGGTGGCTACCTCACCCTGGAAGAGACCACATAAAGATCAGGGACCCAATACAAGTTAAAATCATATAGCATCCAAAAACATTGAAATGCCCCCAAACCACTTTTTCCATCTGCTGTCTATAAAATCTGAACAAGCCTTGAACAGAGCATCACCATTTTTGCTGCTCTGCCAAATGCGTAATGCATTGAACATCACCCAGTAGTTTGGAATTAATTCACAATAATGTGTTCTTGCTTGAGTGGAAAAAATACTGTAGATACTAATCTTTCATCTGTTCATTTAGTCCTGCAAATGCCACACAGATAATTGAATTACTCTCCTTTGTTTGCCTTTGCACCATCTTGTAAATCATGTTTTATTTATTGAGCAGCTGGTTTGCCTAATCCACCCATTTCCCTCTACAAATCCTGGTAACTGTGGTGGATACTGACACAGAAGCACTGAGCCAGAGACAATGCACATACAAGCTGAAGGCAGACGAGTCTCGTTGCTTGGCAATTTGAAGTGAGGCTTGTTGATTCAGCTTAGACCCAGAAAATTATTTAATCAAATTTATGAAATGTCACAAAATGGCTCACATTTTGACCTCAGTATTGGTTTTATCACGTTGACCAATGTAAACAATTGATTAAGGAATTTAAACAGCCAATCTTTCATTCAATGTCACTAAATGAAGAAGCTGACTTCAAACAAGAGATTTCTATTTTACTATTTTAAATATGAATCGGGTCCATTTAAATAAAACATATAAGGACTGCTGCCATAGACTGGGGATTGGGCTAATCAATCAGTCATGCTTAATTGCCCAACTGCTGCTTTTATAATTAGGCCCCATTAACTTGTCACATGCTGATAAGGAGGATGACCTGGGAGCAAGCTGAAGAATCATTGCTTCCTTCCATGAAAGTTATCCTTCCATGGACGCCTGTCAGTTTTCTTCCCAAAGCCGAGGTTATTTCAGAGTACAGTTTTGACAGTGCCTCTGGGTGTAGACATTTCCCATTACACGTTTATAATGATTTCAAAGACAGATGTCTCAGACTGCACTATAACAAGCCCCCATGAGCTCTTTTACTGTATGCCCAATGCTTTTAGTTAATTATGAATGACTCTTGATTCTATTATCTACCTCTACTTTTGGATTGATCAGCTTTCTGCTTTTCCATTTCTTCTCCCCTCACTGTCAATAATTCACTTGGCCATTTATTAGCTTTCACACACACACACACACGCACACACACCCACACACACACACTTTGACGGCAAAACAAATTTGTGGGCAAATCACCCATCTCCAGCGTATGCTTGTAAAACGGACAAATTTTGAACGGAAAATTAAGATCTAGCCATAAATGATGAGTTGCGATAGCTTGAAAGGTTTATTAACTTTCGACTACTTATTAAGATGACTGTCTACTGCAGTTTATAGGCAACAATCTCAAAGAGTGGGTGTTTATTGGCTCGGATATATTTACCATGAAACACAGATTGTGTCGTGATGAGTTTCAACCTGGCCATTTAGATAATGAAAAGAAAAGGCTATGATTCAGAGCCTATACGTTCATACCCTCAGGATAATATCCCCTGTCCTTCCTAGATACATGATATTTAATTTCATTTGATTTAAATGCATTTATGGGGTATAGATGGAAGTTCCTTTTCTCATATGAGTAATTTGAAAAAATCGACTGGCTATTAAGTGATGGAGAGAGGCCTTTCCTTCCAAGTAATCTGCAGTTTCAGCAATAAGATATGTATATTCAAGGGAGCACAACTTCAGATATTAGTCGTTATTGTTAGCTATCCTGTTTCTTCTTTGTCAGTTGTCACAAATGCACCATCTTGCAGATGGATGCATCACATACTATGATCCATAACCTCAACTGTCAGTTTGCTTATATAAGTCAAGACAAAAGAGGCTGCATATGGACACTGGTTTCTTTTAACATCCAAAGACTAGAAGCAAATCACGTATACATGTGACAGGTTCAATGGTGTTTCAACTTTCCATCCTGACACTGGAAGGCTGTTTATTTAACCCACAGATAAATCAAGCCAAAGAATTATACCCTTGTCCCTGAATCTGGAATAAAATTGAAAAATATCACTATTTGCTGTGCAGACCTTACCCAGAAGAAATTATACTGCTACACAGTAAAATGTCCTGTGTTAATTCAACTCTAACAGAGTATATATGGTCCAGTAGGGACCATATATACTCTGTAGGAGCTGATTTAACACTGAAACTTTTACTGTATGCACGTTATTTATTCAAACAAATTATGTGCAGTGAAGAACTACAAGAACTACAATGGGAGGGTAATTTGAATTTAGAGATGTCTCGGATGTAGGCAAAGGGGGCATTGCCCAAACTCACGTCAAATAGTGATTTGGGATAGCTAGCTGCTGACAAGCTGACCAGCTTCTCCAGTTTTTCAGCAGAGAATTTTCTTCCTTTTTGTGCTCTGACAAATGAGACTCAAAGTCACAGCGTGTGCTTCTGGTCTCAGACCCAAACTGTGGAGAAACACATCTTTAAGTACCTGGGCTGATTAATTAACGCAAGAGACCAATCCCCTTCCCCAGTGGACCAAATATCACAATTACATTTGGTAAATACTTATATACAGAATAACAGTGTGAATGGTGGTAACTGACCCAAACCTTGTAAACAGTAACCACACCTGAAATGGCTAAGAACCCGACATTGAAAACATTTAATTTTCAACGGGCAGTAATACTGGTAAAACTGCAAATTGATTTCTCAGACCGCATAGGCTACTTCTGTCTTTATTCCATTAAAATGACAAATTCATCAGGTCATTTTATTGTTGATGCTATGTTTAAAAAAATGAAAGCAATGAAAACAGAAATGAAAGAACAAGCAGCAAGCGTGATATATTTTTGTCAGACTAATTATTGAAATGCGTAGATGTGAAGAATATTCGTATCAGCTCTTGTATGAGGGAATGTCAATGAAAGTCAACCATACATTTCTCCTTGCCTGGCTTTACAACGTTGACTCCTCTGTTCTCTCTCACCACCGGTATCCTATAAAAAAACAGCCATTCTTGCCGTATTTATCATGACAACCAAAAATTGTGCAAGTCGTGACTGCATGTGAAATAGTTTGCTATGAGCCAACTCAATAAAAGGCCTCCTGGCTAAGTTTCCTTGCCAAGCCAACTGTCTGGACTTCATCCTGGAAAGAGGAGCTTCATTTTTCTTGTTTGAAAGGTCACAGCGTACTTGATAATGTCTCTCACGGTGCGAGTGTCATTAAGGGTAAGGCTTGGCTTTTTCCATAGATGTGAAATTTGTTCTGATCAGTTCAAAAGGAGAGGCAAGACCCAGAGAAGAAAAATGTGTTAACTGACACTTCAGAGCTGTATTCACTGGGACCCTATAGCTATTTGAACTGTGATCATAACAGGATCACATTCAGAGCAGCTATTCAGTCCCCCAGTGACGCAGGTCTTGGTAAGGTAACATTATTCTTCCTACCTAGTTCAGGAGATGCCACTGCTTTCTAGATTGGTGATACAACAAAATTCTGGTATTTCACTATGCTTTTAATAAAATCACAAGAAACGTAATGAATATTGTTAACCACCGTTTTTGTGGTCAATTTCTAAAATTCTTTACTATCCTCAAATGAAGGACTACTGATTACAAACCATCAAGTACATTCATTTTTGCAATTAACAAAATCTGAGTGCAGCAGTTTAAATTATTTCCAATATGTTTTACTATTTGAATTGTAAACATCGACACAAATGTTTCCCCCCCCTCAATTTATGTCTTTAATTTGTGTCACATTTATTTAATCATTTTTATGTTGTGCTATTGTAATAATGATAAAGGTTTCCTTGCTAATGTTTCAGTCTGTAGCGTGCAGCTGTTGTCTGTATTTGTATTTTGTAGCTGGTTACTGCAGATAATAGTACACTTAGTTGTTTTAATTAACTTGACTGATTGATTACTGTATGTCATACTTCTCCATATGGTTTGTTTGTGCTGCTGAAGTCTTCTATAATGAGGACTGAAGTGCACTGCTGTACAGCTGATTAATTTCTGAATGGCACCTCTACCCACATGATTGACTTTGGTGGCATGTGTGATAGAAAGTGCGTCTGCCTATATTCTTCTTACTAGATGACTGCTGTGATGTGCATTCTGGTTTAATTTGATTTCTGCAATCAAAAAGAGGCCTAACTCGGAACATATTTTGACAATGAAACATATTCCATCTATGATATGACCTTTCCTTGAGATGTAACAATGTTTCATGTTTTTCTGACATAATTCATATGAATGTTCGCATTATACACATAGTATACATCCTTAAAGCTTCCATTGCCTCAGCATAGCATCTTTATAAAGCATTCATAAATATTAATGCAGAAATTTGGATAAATGATTTCATTAACTTGATTGTTGGCTAATTGTATCATTTGAGAATACCATTTTACATCTTTTAAACATGTTTTCCTTCCCTTGTCGTTCTCAACAAGCATTTCATTTGTTCAATAAGATCCAATTCCATGGGATCCCATATGGTAGCCAACTACTGTACAGTGTGTCGTAAAATTCTGTGATACAAATATTTTTCACATATTAATGGGGGGGGGGGGGGGGGGGGGGGTGCTAATTCACGGAGGCTTTGCTCAAACCACTTGTAAAGTGATGCATAATGTGTGACCCCATTCTTTGTCAACTTGTCTTTGAAAACCAAGAGAGCTTGACCGGCAAAGCTGCTTTTAAATCCACTTTTGAAAGCGTCCAATGCCTTTTCCAAAAATGGCGTGGAAATAATGATAAAATTTCTGAGTAATGACTCTGTGGGGCTTTTTTAGTATGGATGCAAATTTGTATGCTTGAATCAGCTTGAGCAGCAGCACTATTCTTCTGGTTCTGCCTCTGTCTCATTACACCCAATGCCATAATGGGTATCTGACTGAGAGTGGGTGCTGCACATTGTCAAAGTTTATTTGCATCTCTTTATTATACACAAAAGGAAATGTCAAGTTGTTTCCAAGCACTCATGAATTTCAGACTTAAATATGTTTACCAGCGGGTTCCCACACTTATTAACAATTAAACAACAGTTGTGAGTTTAAATAAAATACCTTTGTCAAGTTAGCTTAACAATACAAGCAAGCAGGGACTGTCAGACAGTATGTAGCCAAAAGACTAGCCTGTAGAACACTTCACAGTCCAGGACAGGTCATAAATGGCTACGCTAACCCTCAATGAGACAGGATTTCCATTGGCAGGATGTTCACTGCCCACTGATCTCTTTACCTGCCAAATAATTTAAGTATTAACAGTCTGGTGAAGATTTTTCTTTTATGGCTGCATGTGTTGGTTGTTTTCTTACAATATACCTACAGGTCCTTGCTAAACATTGTTAGTTGCTTGTACACCCTGTATAACAGGCATGAATGGGGCTATATCAGTGAATTTTCGATACAAAAAACTGTCCAGTGTTTCTGTGTGTACTGAAGCTTGTTGCTCCCAGGCATGCCGAAGAACTGACAGGGGCTGAAGTGAGCTTCAGAAGCAAGTAAATTGTCTCATCACAGCCTTGTCATTGACCAAGCAACTCGCTGTGAATGTTTTGAACATGCTTCATGGTATTCTGATGAATGCCACAGCAAGTGTTCCATTCTCCGGGTTTAATTTCAGATTTTAAATGGCTGAGCTTACAAACACTACAGAAATGTTGATACATTCCCTATCATGCACCAAGAAAGTGCATTAGTGGTCATTTCACTGTAGGTGAGATCAATTGTTCTTTCTGCGCAATGACTCGAGTGTCTCCAGAGAATTGTACCATCGGGGTCTCATTTATAAATGGCCGACAGTGGTTCAAAGAGAAATGAAAAAAAGAAAAATCAGTATTTCCCAGATGCTCAGCAATAGCACTGCCTCAAATCTTCCGTGGCACACAAGCATACTTGCTGGATGGATGAGGAAAAAATTGTTCATGCAACAAAATTAAAGTGCACCTGCAAAAGTGGTTAAGACAATCAGTTCATGCTTTGCTAGGAGCTGGCATGCACTTTGCAAATCTGCATATTTCAGATAAGTTCCAGAATGGTTAACACTGTGCCCACGTTTGAGGAAACATATCCTATATTCATTACAGGAGGTGTGTATACTGAGTCTGTGGTGGCAAGGTGACAACACTGAATTTATTTCAGATTGTTTTAGCATGGTCTGGTGGTGACCTTAGACAGAAAAGGCAGGATTCAAGTATAAAACACATTCTAAAAAATATTCATGGAAATATTGGGTAAGTTAGAAGTGTGTCCAAGGATATGACTGCACATTGGATTTCTTTAGGTGAATAATACATTGAAAGATTGTTACAGCAGACTGTTACAGTGCTCATTCATTGTGGTTCGCCCAACACACCATAGGTCTTCATAAGTTCCCATTAAAGTGCCACTGTTGTTATTTTCATCTTTTGACCTTGTATATGTAGCCTTGAGTTGTTAGATTTTTCATTGAAAGTAAATTATTTGTTTCTGTAACTGTCCAGCACCTGCTGTCGTTTTCGTCTGTGGCTTTTCGTCCTGGTGAATAAGAAAATTTGCAGAGCCAGAGGAAAATGGGGGTGATGACATGTACCCGATGCAAGCCTTTTGAGAGACCTGATTGGATGACCGAGGTCACGTTGAAATGACAGGTGTAACCATAGTCTGAGAGACTTTTACCGTGATATGATTGTTGGTGTCAGACCTTCCAGATGGTTTCAGTATCTCAGAAACTGCTGCCTTTCTGTGATTTTCATGCAGAAATTGATTAAATAAATAAATAAATAAATAAATAAATAAATAAATCCAAGGACCTGCAGTTTTTTGGGTGAAAACTCCTAATGAAAAAAGTCAAGGGAGAATGGGCAGACTCGTTCAAGCTAATAGAAAGACCTGCATTGTCCCCTGACCTCAATCCAATGGAGCACCTTTGGGCTGAGGTTGGAACAAGAGGTTTACAACATGCTTAGTTGAAACACCTGCAAGAACTGTGTGATGTTATTGTGTCAGCATGGACCAAAATCCCTAAGTAATTTTCCAACACCTTGTTGAATCTATGCAGTAAAGAATGCAGGCTGTTCTGAATGCAAAATGGGGTCCTACCAGGTACAGTGCTTGATAGGCATACATAATAAGAGGCTACTGAGTGCAGTGGTGGCTTATGAAACTCATATCAAACTGCCAAACTAGGCATTGCAGATCAAATATGAACCTAGATTTAGCAATTACATGGCCTATTTCACACCTCAAATGCTTTCAGAAATTTATTTTAGTGGAATGTTTAGGTGGAATATGATACGTTTTTGAACAGGTCCCCATGTTGTTCCAGTTTGGAACGTTCGGCTGAAAGGGCCACAGTGTGTCTATCCAATCAGGTGCTGGCAGTGTTCTATGGTATTGATCCTGAGCAGCTTGAAAATTTGAAAATTTGTTTGGTTAAAAGGTAAACAGATGAATTTGTGGGTGACAACAATTTCCCGCTCAATATCTTGATATCTTTATATGACATAGTAGTACCTCCAAAGAGGTATGCTGACATCACAATTGGGGTGGGGCCTGTCAGAGCTCATTAAAGGATAGGATCCAGGTGCAGAGATGAACGTGAAGGCAGAGGTCCATACAAATAATGTGTGGTGGGTGCGGCGGGTAGTACTGTTGCCTCACAGCAAAATGGTCCTGGGTTCGAATCCATCCTTTCTGTGTGAAGTTTGCATGTTCTCCCCATGTCTCTTCTAATTCCTGGTCAGGGTCGCGGGGGGTGCTGAAGCCTGTCCCAGCGTGCATTGGGCAAGAGGCAGGAATGCACCCTGGACAGGTCGCCAATCTATCGCAGGGCACACACACCATTCGCTCACACACTCCTACCTATGGCCAATTAGCCTACCTGCATGTCTTTGGAAAGTGGGAGGAAACCGGAGTACCTGGAGGAAACCCACACAAACACGGGGATAACATGCAAAATCCTCAAACAAACACATTTACAGGAAAAAAAGAAAAAGTGATATAGAATGTAATTACTTGCTATTTGCTTGCTATCTCTGCACACACTCACAATCAAACAAAATAAACTGTGTGTGTGTGTGTGTGTGTATGTCTGTGTCTGTGTGTGCGTGTGTGTGCGTGTGTGTGTGTGTGTGCATGTGTGGTTCCCATACCTCCTAGCGTCAGCAGAGATAATCAGTCAACTAGATCACAATAACAGACTTTAATGCATTTTTCAAACTGTTTGATGTTCTTTGTAGATATTGTTGGTACTTAAAATTCTTTCAGTCTTCTCTCGATATGCCTGTAAAACGTCAACCAGTCTAATTTGTTGTCTCAGTAAATGCAAATGAGAATAATGTATTTTTGAAATATATTCATTAGGTCTAAAATGTTACATTTCAAAGGAAATGATCAATATAAATCTCCCCATTCTGAAAAAAGCAAAATCTCCCTCTCGCTTTCCCCATTCTGTGCCACAGTAGGAAATGAAAGTCTCTGCTCGCTGCATTGCCAAGGTTACGTCTAAGACAGTATACAGAGGCCACACCTCCATATGTCTGCTTTCAGCCTTAACGACTTGCTCACACGGCAAATTAATATTACACCAAATTAATTTAATTATCTGTGACAGCTCATTTCCATCAGCATCATGGGCTACCTTTCTAACTTTGATCGCTCAAGGTGGAAAATGATTAGCATAATTATATATAAGCTTCACTGCTCCATATTTATGTAGAAAAACTCTAATTTACAAGTGTGTATCTGCAAGTATCTGTGGGGGTTAAAGCTATGCAGGCCTGCATTACAGTATATCATTTAAATTGAAAAGGTATTGTGTTTTTTTCATATGATTAATGGCCACTTCCCTTGTGTGGCAATTATGGAACATAATGAGGCAGCCTGGCTTTCTTTTAATTCAAAGTTTCAAACTTTGGCGCTGTGATAAGCACATTAAAATGCTGTTGCAATCAGCAATGCAGTCAGATGTAAAAAAAAAAAATCTAACTTTAATTAATCACAGTAAAATAATTAGAAATGTGGCCCTGATTTGCAAACAAGCATGCATTTTCGCACTTGCCTTATGCAACCACGTCTTTCCTTCTATGCACATTAAATATTTTATGTGCGTCTCCAGAAACCAGGCAATAAATGCAAACATCACCTATTTTTCCGCATTTTTTCAGAAGAAAAATCCACTGAACTCTTCCTAAAACGCTAATGGGCTCACATCCTTTTATTGGTTAAAAAAGGCATCCCAGTTTAAAAAAAGAAAACAAAAATAAGCAACTAAAACTATTCCATGGCAAAGGATATTTCTTTATATTTCCATATATCATAATTAATATATAACATATTTTAGACTTAGATGAAACTTGTTTTATATGATATGTTTGGTTTGCACATCCTTGATAATGTAACGCATTGTAATGGTGCAATTGATACATTTATGTGTTTTTAAACAGATGTCTGTAACCACGGTGTATGAAAATGCCATTTTAAAAACGATTCCATAGACTCGTGGGTTAAACAGCTTCTGCTTTCCAGCCTGCAATAGAATACAGGAGTCACATATTTACCATTTTATTGAAATGGAAGTTCTCAGCCAGAGGGCGGTGGACTTGACATGAAAAAAGTCTGGAAACCTCTGCCTTAGAGCAAAGCTCTGCCATAAAATGGTCTTGGTTTTCTGGCCATGTTCAAAATGGTGAGATTGAGGTGGATGGCAGTTGCAGTTATAACAATCCTGTTCAAGTCTTTTTTAATATGAAAAAGCCATTCATAATACTGAGTGCCAACTTTTTCAGTTTTGCCTACTTTTCAGCCTTCTACTTACTCAATTATTGTTAAATTTTAAGGCTTCCAGGTGGCCTCGTTGCAGATGTTTTTTTTAGAGGATTCAGGGAGACTGCTGTTTTATACATAGCACAGTAGAAAGGTAATGGTCTATAGGTGTTTCTGTTAAACAAGCCTAGTCAAGCCTCTATCCCTTCTCCTCCCATATGACAAACGCGTTGGCCTTGTTTGAAAACTGTTGAGATCCAACTAATCAATCTAAGGCAACCTGCTGCATTTAAAAAAAAAAAAAGATGGAAATCGAAAACAATGGATCACGGAGCGCTGCTTAGCTGAGCAGGTCTTTAATGTCAGCGATCGAGATTGAGTGTGCCATGGCGTGCTGATCCTTCACGCAGATTGCGCTGCCATTGGCCAAATGAAGACTGAGCTGAACGGTGGCAGGAAGTGACACCACTTCCTTTGCCCTCATCCATCCAGGTCTTTTTTCTGCCAATCACAAATTGGTCTCGCCTGAGGCGCATCCTAGACCATGTCCCCTATTTGACCATTAGCATAAAAGCCGAGGTAGGTTATGTTTGTCTGACACCTATAATCACTTCTGTGATCCAGCAAAGTGAATGAGCGATGATTAATGAGAAAGGCTGAAAAGTAAAACTTTGGGAAGGGACGGCCATCGGGTGGACGTGGGCAGCACCAGTTACTTTGAGGCTCCAGGGTTCAAAGTTCAAAGCTCATCCATGTCTAGAGTTTCTGTGCCTCCCATTGTATTTGCAGAGGTTTGCTCTGCCCCCTGGCTTCCTCTTGCACTGATAACAGAAGCATATAGACTAGGGAGCATTTTCAAATAATATTTTTGAGTTCATGTGACAAGGTCAAGGTTCAAGTCACAGGCAGCTGCTTTTCAATTTCTAGTCTCCAGCTTGGCTCCATCAGCACTGGACAGCTCCCACTAAGAACAGAACTGACGGCTGAAATGGAGAGAGAGAGAGAGAGAGAGAGAAAGAGAGAGAGAGAGTGAGATTAAAAAGCTGTCTTTTGCTCCACTATTACAGGTATCTTTTGAAGGGCGGGGAAAGAAAGAGACTGTCCCATGAAAAGCAGTACTCAAAAACCTGCGGTAGCAAGGGCTGCATTTATTCTCTCTATCCTCTTTCTCCCTCCCTCCTGCAGAACTGTGGAACTGCTGATGATGTCACATATAACTGTCACATATAACTTTCCAACTGCCTTGATGCTTATTAACATAAATCGAACCTGCTTGCAGGAATGACGTTTTCCTGTAATTTGCGTGGATATTTTAGCAACATTTTCTACATTTCATACATCTGTACTGTTCATACGCAGCTGTTCGTCACAAAGAGTTCCTCCTATCGATCAGATCAGTCGGAATATCATGAATATCACACAGCATAAAAAGTAGAACACAGCTCATTACTGTAGTCCGTCAGTGAGTCATTTCAGAACACACTTTAAAATAGAACACTTAGCTGCAGTAATGATCCTCAATTAAGCAATGGTGGACTTGGACAAGTATGTAATGGAACTCTTCGTTTCTGTTCCAGACGTCCAACCATTAAGACACAGTTTATGATACTGTCACTCACTTAATGTCTGCAGTAACTATTTCTGTTCCAGTAGTTGCATTTCATGGGATTTCACAGCAAGTGCTTGGCTTTGGTGTGTGCAGGAATTAAACGAGGCTTCCAGAAGAAAACTTTTTTATTTATTTATCTGTCCCCATTGGGGGTAATATGTGTCTGCATAAGGTTAAATAAAGAATGTTTAAGCATCGGAGTCAAAATGGTAATGTGAGATATTGTGCCTGGTCCTGGACCTGACCTGAGCTTTCAGAGCTGGAGAGTCTTTGATGCTTTGATGGAAAGAGTGGAGCTGAGCCAGATGTTTTGCCCTTCCACGCTCACCATAAGGCGAAGACGGAGAGGCGGACTGATAATGGGGCACGGGTGCTTTTCTGAGACTGAATTATTCATGATATTGTTATTGTTGCTGTTAGCGTGCTGCAGTACGACATTAGCAGGAGACATAATGGTTGCCTCGGAAGGGAAATATTTTTTTTTAAATACAGGAAAAAAAAATCCAATGGGGTAAATTTTGGACGGGGTCTTTAAAGCAACATAAGTCACTGGCCGACGCAGGCTGGAATACTTGCCGTCCTCCGCTTTCATTTGGGACCGGAAGGTATCCGTCTCCCTTTCTGTGTGCCGACCGCCCCGCTTTCTCCACATTCCGAGCAGGCTAGAAGGAAGGCGAGAGAGGTTTCCATGGCAACCTCGATGGATAAATTTACCTCGCAGGTTTTCTCTGCGCTGACTAAAACAGGCACCGGGGTGAGGCGATGGTGGAAGCGTGCTCCTTGGGAGAGCAGATGCCAATCCCTTAATCAGGGAGGGAGGAGCCTCAAGGCTCCCGGCAATGTCTCACAGCTACTTTATAATCCTGACTTTGTACCTCGAGCTCTGTTAGTCTAACAAGGGCACACAGGAGGTAATTATTTAACGGTATGTTTCACTTTGATACCAGGAAGCATTTTGTCCCAGAGACCTGTACTGGCATTATTTTCTCAGGTTGATTAGAGACCATTGGGGTATTCAGTTCCAGACTTGAGACAGAACTGGACACTCTGTATTATTGTAAGCAAAATGTTAAGTCTAGGTGGGCTCAAGAACCTGCTATTGTCCCTGTCAAGCTTTCTCATAAATTCTCATGTTCTTATTAAGCAGGCTTGTGTTTTTTTTTTTTTGGTTCATTCATTAATCTTTGGTTTGACAGACTCTGTCACGCAAAGTCTTGTTTTTCACTTACATGCCGCGGCTGTGTTTTCCGTTGGACGGCCGAGAGAATAATGAATCGGAGAGGGAGTTTAATTATGTTGTTCACAATGCAGGTCACTTTAATTAGCGACCTCCGGAATGTGGGTCGCGCCTCCACCTAGCCGCGGGATGATAAACGCTGGAGAGATGTGATTTATCGGATAATGTGGTGAGATCACTTTTTTACGGCCTCCGCCATCCAGGGTGAACTCGACTTCATTACGATCGTATCGCACCTTTTCATGTCACGCGATGGTTAGCAATGAGCTGGCCCATTTAGCTCTGTGCAAATGACCCCTTCTAATGACCACATTAGGGATTTTCAAACTCCATTTAGGGAATGATTAAAACAAATAGACAAGACTGTATATGAATAGAAATAGAATAATTAGCGCCCTATATGGGCTGGAAGGTTGTTTTTTTTCCACACTGTTACAATTATTGTCAGAGCAAATGAATACATCTTTACTGTATTTATAATTAAGGATCACTTGATCACAACCTGATGACTATAGAATCTTCTGAACACTGCAGAATGTCTGAAAAAACTGTCTACACCGCCTACGCAACCATCTGTTTAACTATGACATGTTTATGGCAGTTTGTGGGATGTTGGTGTCAAGGAAAAATGTGTCGAGGTTTGTTAGGAGAAGGTGGCCTTTTGATGAACCCCAGAAGCAAAAAAAAAAATTAAAAAAAACCTCCTTTTTCTCTTGTCCCTCAAAGCCAAGCTGCCTTCCTGACAAAAAGAGTTTGGCTGCTGTGTGTGGCTGTGGGACGGAGTAATTTCATTGAGACGAGGAAGCAGGGACATTTTCAATGGACGTTCAGGGCAAGCTCAAGGGTTTAAATGACAGTTATTTGTACAATGTTGTCCACCATCATCACCATAATCTCAGTTTCACTCCCAGAAATGAGTTACATTATTACCTTCATCTTCTTCAATGCCTTTATATTATTTAAGACTTATCTTTTTGCTCTGTAAAGTGTCTTTGTGACAGTTCTCTGTAAAAAGCACTATACATACATACATACATACATACTATTGAATTCAAACTGAATTGAACTTCGTAGTCTCTGCCAGGCCTGCAATGAGAGCCTGGTTCTGTTTGGTAAAGCTGCTCCTGTTTCTGTAACCTCTTTTGCTAAAGTGGAACTTAGACTGGTCAGTCACAGATGACGTCTTCAGTGATCTTTGAGGCCAATTTTCATCCCACGAGTTGGAAGGCAGCATCCTTTGATGTCTCACAGTAAGATCCTGTTGACATGGAGACACAAGACCGCGGCCCATTATTTTGTTGTGTTCTCGTTCTGCAAAATGAGTGTGCATGTATCAATTTAACATTAGAAAACACAAGAAATTTTTTTTTAAAAATCAGGATACAAAATGAATTAAAAACCATCCGGATGCATATTCGAAAAGCACAGTAAAATAACAATGAGGAAAACAGTTGTTTGATTACAGGGCTCCATGCGTCATCAAAAATAAGTGACCCATTTAACTAGCAGTGAGTGTAGAACAATACTGCACTCTGTGCAGAACAAGGACACTTCTTGTGTACTTCTTGTGTTAGCATGACAAATGAGATTTGATAAGGTTTTTTTTTTCTTATAAAATCAATCACTTGACAGGAGGTCACAGGTTTGGAACAGTCTGGTAATGCCTTTAATTGACAGGATGATGGCATTATGTTATTTATTTATTTATTTATTTCACTTCCTTTCACACGTTCCCATTTCACATGCTAAAGAGATCACTTGTGACAACAATGATACATTGCTAAATGTGGGTTTGGATCCTTTCCATGCCATTACACCCTTGAGGAAGGTATTTAGTACATCTGAAAGCCTGCAGGTAAGAAAAAAAACAAAACTATAAAAAACATATATATACTGACGCCAGCAAAACCATCAAGAGATATAAAACCCTTTGTCTTTCACATAAATAATGTAATTAGGGGTAGAGGATAGGGGCTTTCTGGGCCAATTTAAGATGCTTGCCTTACAAAATGTGCTGAATAAGAGCAATGCCGCTGTTTCAGGGAGTATGCTTCTTTTGCAAGTACAGTGAAAATATAGCTGTTCCCCCTGATTTTTATGTTTATTTTAGTTTTCCAGTGCAGTCTGTGCAATGAAGATATTGTGTGAAATACAGGGCATACAGCAAATCCCAAAACCAAGCAGTATGAAATAATATTTTATCTAATAAACAGATGCATTTTAAGAACATGTTTTTGTTGTCTGGAATATTCCATCTGAGTGTGGTATGTGTGTGTTTGAGTGTGAAGGGAACAGACTGTGGGCTGGATGAACACTGCCGTTGTGCCCTTGAGCAAGGCCCTTAACCAGCATTGCTTCAGTATATATATCGAGCTGTATGAATAGATGCAATGTAAATGCTATGTAAAACGTTGTGTAAGACACTCTGGATGGGAGCGTCTGCTAAATGCCTGTAAGGTAATGTACTCTTGTTTGCCATGTCTCGTTTGCTCTCCCACGCTATGCGGTCTGACCTTAAAATGGCCTCTCCAGAGCAACAAGAAACAACAACCCCTCATCCTCCTCTCCCCCACCTCTCTGTCCAAATCCTCTGAGCTGATGCTCGTTACAATTTAATGCCGCTTAATGTCGCAACGTTTTGTCTGGAGAGGAGGCCGGCTTCCACCTGTCCTTTGGTCTTTCATATACGGTCTCTGTGGCATACATCTGTCAGCACCTGCCACTGGCCAGCATGCAGCAGTGCCTCTGACAGTGACAGCGGGTGCTTTGGGATGCTAGAGTATATCTCTTTCTCTCAGAAGTCAGTAAGCGTCGCACAGAGAATACATCGCTGTCACAGCCAGGCAGCTAGAGAAAAAAAAATATATATTACAGTTAATTTTATACCTGCTGATGTAACTGGTCCACCTATTGTGTGTGAGCCTTCAATAATTGCTTTAAAGTGTGGCAAGAATCATTGTACTTAACTGTTATGAATAGTAATTTGCCTTAATTTGCATGAGCATAAAATAAATAACTGAAAAAATATTGTAAGGCTGTAAACAAATCAATCTAAATTATTCAAATTAAAAAGGATTTTTTATAATTATTTTATAACAATATTACTAATGCTGATGATCCGTTCATCCATCCATCCATCCATCCATTATCTATACCTGCTTATCCTGAGCAGGGTCGCGGGGGGTACTGGAGTGCTGGATAAGGGAACTGAGATTTACGAATAATTTGAATGGTAATTCCCAGGAAACATACTGTATGCAATTACGTGATATGTGATAACCACCATAACCATTATGGCTGCATTCATATGGCCAATTCCATGGTGAACAGCATAGTGATTTTCACCACTTCATCACGCCAAGCCTCATACATAGAAGGGGGGTTGACTCATAAAAAATGTATGATAGTGCCCAGACATTATGGGCTGAAAAGACACTAAACACATTAAGCACAAAATGTACAGACATCCTTACACTGTAAAAAGCAATAAAAAATAAAATAAAAATAAACAGGACAACGAAACTCAGATAACTTTACTGACATCGAGTCCAGTTTGATGTATGTTGATAATAACTCACCTGTGATTAATAGCAAATTATTTTTGATTGATCTGCTAAAGTACATCCTTCTAGCAGAACATTTGAAAGCATACAGGGTGTTTCACCGTGGCAAAAAATAGCCTTTGTAGGTGGTTCGTGAGAGTGATTCACGGCGCACTTTACAAAGCTTTTGTTCTCTAAGAATTACTCATTCATCTATGCCCATTGAAGAGCAGACAGGTAGCTAAGGCTGCTGTTTGTCAAACTGCTGCAGCATAGCTGCCCTTTTTTTCAGACACAAAATGGAAAAGAAAAAACCTTAGTTCATCAGCAAGGATAGCATGATGGTGTAGAGTACCTTATCCTAAGGAGTCACAGAAGACAATAGCCTGGGTTCAATCAGCATTTTGACTTACGATATGAACAAATACATAAAAGTGTTACATTTTACTTCATAGGTAATAAAAAATACTACAATACCAATTAAAAATTTTTATTAAATGTCAAATTTTTGACAACAAATGAATGTGTACATTTATTTATGAGCCACATTTAGACATAAGCCGACTGAATGCAGTGGACTGGATATTTAAGAATGAATATTGATTGAACAGGGGTTTCATTTATGATGAAATATTATTGCACAGTGTCATTTTCTGAATGTTTCAAGGACTTTCGGAAATGCTAGCAGTCAAGCGCTCGCTTCGCATTCACTGTTTTGAGATGTGTTTAGGTGCAGTTTGTTTCTGTGCAGTGTGTATGAGAGGCAACAGGTGTAGTGTCTCCTTACTGTCAGCAGAGCAATGAGAGTCATACTTTACTCAAGCACGTTATAAACTGTGACATGTTTTTGCTTATTTCGCATTTACTTTTAGTTATTGCATTTAACCATAACATACTGAGTCAGTTATGGGTACTGAGAGATAGGTTGACAGGCTATCTTCAAGTTTGTTTGGTTTTACGGTAGCTGGGATTGAAAATGTGACAAAAATCATACTTAAACTGCATAAAGCCTATATAATGTTGCCATAATCATAATATAAGACCTGACATTACCTGCCAGGATATCTCATTATTGTCATATCACTGCTATACTGGATTCAGCAAAATTTTCAAAGCAGATAATAAAAAATAACAAATAAATTAATTTTGTTAAAATTATGTCAATGTAATGACAACTGTTTCAAGCAGTAACATGTTGCATGACTGGTTATGGCAGACATTGTGCCATGCTTATGGAAACTGGTCAGCTTTGTGGCATATAACTCAAAGTGTTACATTTCTTTTTGTTCTTGAAATTTTCACTGGATGAAAACCGTCAAGGCTAGCTTTCTTACACCTCTCGTAAGTGATGCCAGCAGTCCACTGACAGGTGAGAATTACATGACCATAATTCTTCTACGAACCAACGTGTGATTAAAATAGCTGATGGAGGACTGAAGGCTGAAGGATGAAGTCTAAATTTAGCCTGGAGAGAAAATCAATTTGGTCAGGGTGGCAGGATTTGGCTGATTGGAGGCACCTGGGGTTTCAGGGAAACTGGTCAGCAAATGGAGAAGACCCAGAGCAGCTAAGAAAAAACTTTTCTACCACAAAAGTACCCTACATAGCTGGGCCTTACAGCATTTAGGGGCTGCCTTTTTATTTTTATGCTGTGCAGCAATAGAAAAATATAAAGTGCCATTTTTCAAAGTAAAACTTATGTAAGATAGAATCTAGGCCCCAAGTTTTTTTTTTTTTTTAAAGAATATTTTCTGATCCCTCAGTTGATTCTTGAAAAAAATGTGTGCTTTTGTCAAATCCCTCTTTGAAGCCACAGGTATGGTAATGCTGTGAAGTGGGTTTTAATCTGAGCTCTATTTGATATGAGAGCCGTCACGGGAGAAGAGAGGGACTTCTTTTAATGCAGTATGCGAAAACCTGGAAATAAAGAGGGAAAAAAAGATAAATAAAAAAGCAGGCGGTGCAGCAGACTCACATCAAATTCAGCCGCTCGATGGAAGCAGCAGAATCACCCGGGTGGGATCATGAGGGAAGTTCACTCTTCACTGATATGCTACGACAGAAGGAGTCTCATTACGCAAAGGCTGAATGGACAGACGTCTTGTGGCTATGTCATTTTGCTGCTATAACTGTGATGAAGCTAAATGTTTAGGTGTTGCAGATGCTCACAACAGGCTAGGTTTTGTAACTCTGCAGGTTCAAAGTACTATAAATCTGGCCCACTTCTAAAGACTAATGGCTTGTAAATAAGACTATCAAGACTGCAAGAGCTCATGAGTAGCATTAAATTGTGCAGTTCCAGTTCGATGGCAGCGGGTGGCTGAGTACCGTATTCTAAATATTACAGCAGTCCAATCAATTGGCTCCGTTCGATAGCACATCAGCAATGTCCGGTTTAATATTCTTTGTCTTCTGTATTCTTACTTTTTAATTTACCAACTTGAGTTTTTATTTATTTATTTATTTCAATACACATTTCCTTTGCTCCAAAAGATAAGTGGCCTCTGTAATTCACTTGATTATGGCTCAGCACTCAAAAGCGTGTTGCCTTTGTAGCACGAAAACAAAAAAAGGACCGGAAAAATCATTACCCCCTCCCACCCCACTCACCACTCCCTCCCATCATCTCTCTGTAATCTTCACTGGTAAATTATCATAAGTATGGTCTTGAGCTTAATTACAAGTGAAACAAAAGTTTAAGCCACACGAGGCTGCAGAGATCATTTCCTTTTTTCTTGGACATTTGGAACCTTACGGGCTTATGCCACCACTCATTTAGTGAATAGGCAACGTGCTCTCAGAAGACCTGAAGAAAAGAAGCATGCATATTACTGTTCTGCAGCCTGGCCAATGTTCTCCCTAGCTTTATTAGCAATTTCAGCATGCATACATGAAAATACCCCTGGGAATTTTCACGATAATAATAAAAAGAGAATTTCTTTCCCCCATCATTTTTTATTTTCGAATGAGAGAAGCAGAGAAGGGTGAAAATGGGGAGATGAGGCCTAAACCACAGCAGCTCAGCGGTTGCAGTCGCTGCGCTGGGCTGACGCAAGCAGCAGGGGCTCACTCTGGACAAAAAAACGGCTCCCCAAACCGCCTCTGCGCCGTCGCCGTGCTCAGGGCCTCGGTGCCTCCGAAGCACATTCCCTCTTGTCTCCGGAGGGAGAGTGAGGGAACAATAATAAGCCAGTTGTGCTTTTGCACGGCACTGTTCGGCTCCCTCCATCCGGAATGCTGCCCGTCACTGTAGCTGAGGCAGAGGGCAAAATCACACAGGCTGACAGTGAACGCCGTGCCTGATGGAAAAATGCAGGCATGAGGGGAGGAGATATAAGAAGAGGAAAGGAGAGAAGGGGGTTTTGAGGGCTATCCATACTCTGTTTCCAGCCAGGTTGGTGTAAATCAGCCCTACCTGTCACCGGTGACAAGCACAGTTTTGACGAGCGGTAATAACTTTCCCGCTTGGACGTAGTAAAAATGATAGCCCCCAAACGGGAAGACCTGCCAAATTACCCGTCCCCACGCCGGCTCCGTTTAATCTCCAGGCCGATCGAATTGGCTGGGATTCACTGTCCGTTTGCAGCCGAGCGACCCTGGATTTTAAAATGCTCCGGTCTTAATGCGTCACTTTAAACTTAACGCAGCGTTCAGAATTCCGACCTTCTAGAAACCCAGTTCACAGCGTTTCCGTGCCCATCCTCCTCCCCAGCCCAATCCCTCATCAAGAAAACTGCACCGATGAAAAAAAAAAATGTATTCAGTCTGAACCTATCCAATGGCACAAAGGCTAATTCAGAAGATTACAGATGACAGGGCCTCGGGCAGTACCCACCGCTTTGCTCACTAAGACCTTGGCTGGACCTTCAGATATAATTCTGCTCTCCTCTACTGCATGGTTCCTATTAACTGGAGAGTCTTTTGCTCAACAATAACTTAAGAAAATACGTCTTTCTGACATTGGTGGTTTAAAAAAATCCAAACCCCCCTCCCCCCGAAAGGTTATCAGAAAAAGCCAAGCTATTATCTCCTATGTCTGGGTTGTCGATTTTGAGCACTTTTGAATCCCTGTCTCGTCCCTGCAACAGTTTCTGTCGGTTCATGTGAGTACGCACTGCTGACTGAAGTCCTCCCTCCCTGGGCGACTTTGAGCCACTTTATCGCCAATTAAATTAGGGTCACCCCCATTTGGGATTCGTAGCCTCCGTCGGCACAGGCACAGAATTAGATTCTGGACCATGGGTCGCGTGGCTGCCCAGAGAAGGAGCGCATAAATCGGAAACGCCACCGGGAGGTCAAAAGCCCTCTTTTACACTCACAAAGTGTCGGTAGTGCAGTGATTAAGCTGAAGAAATCGCTATAAACTTTCCAAAGTTACTTCATCATTCCCTCAGTGGGGCAGAAGCTGCTTTCCTTTATTCTTGCTTTGGATAGTGGTGACAGACCACATTTTTTAAAACCCTGACTACAGGATGATGACTTCTCTGATGTGAAGCAATGCAGCTATAGTCAAAGCTCAACTGGCCTGCCAATTACTCTGCACAAAGCCACTGGAGTAGCAGTTGATATTAATGAATAATGAACAGAATAATATGCCTGATTTAAAAAAAAAAAAAAACACTCCCACGCACCAGCATATATATAGCAGTATAGCAGTCAGAGAACTGGCCTAATAAGGGCTTTGTTTTTAATTCCCCAGGTGGGACATTGCATTGTACCCTTGAGTAAGACAATTCATTAAAACTGAATTGCTTTGGGATATAGGATCCATTTTTGTAAATGAATTGTAAGTTTAAATAGTAAGCTGTCTAACTTGTTCTGTATTAGAGAGTCTCCTAATGTGATCTATTCTGATAATTTATTCCATGACTCACCATACAACGCATTACTGTATATGTAAGGCTTCATGCTTTCTTAAATGCCACTGTGACCTGCAATCAGAGCCAATATTAAAATGGCACCATTTTTATCATCAATGTTCCTGCCCTTATTTCAGAGCTGTGCTTATATAATTGCCCCGTAAATCATTTTTAGATTTCATCACTGAGGTGCAGGCATACTGATCTTACTGAACATTAGCCATGCTGAAGAATAATGGCCGTGGATATGACTGAGGTTATTGAGACTCCTGCTTTGCCTTGTTCTGTTTCTTTGAGCATATTACATTGCCACAATAGTGCCAGGGTAGACGATGATTTGAAATGCCAAAAATCTCCAGTCAATATCTCTGCCATCCTACTGCCAATTTTGATTCAATTATGTTTATTATTTTTAGTTTCTTATAATATTTTTATCTTTTACCAGGAACCTGCAATATTTAGACAAGCCTGCACGATTGCTTCATTCTCAAGATGCAGGTCATCTAGTAGTCAAGAATTTTTAATAACTTGACAGATGGTAGTCTTTTCCATGACCATGAGGGGAACCATGGATACCTATGCTCTCCTGAATCAGCAGTGCATGCATGTTCACGGCTATGATAGATTATTTTTTATTAATGATTGCCCATTTCAAATTGGAGTGGGAAGTAGACATGCATAGCCTGGGAGGAAACACTGGGAGGAAAATTCATTTAAAAAAATAAAAACAAAAAAACAAAACAAAAAAAGCACATTTTCAGTGAAGCTAGTTATGGTCTAGATACAGAGCTGGAGAAGTGTGCAGGCATAGTGCATTATGGGGCAACAAACTTTATATACTGTCACCTCTCAACAGTTGTGACCTCTTTTTCACAGGAAGACTCTAGGGTAGTGGATAGGTTTCTTGCCTTTCTCCTGCCTGTAAGTGTTCTCTGTTCCTGTCCTAGTACGTATGCCACCGTAGCAAAATCCTGGAGGGTTTTATACCCATAGCTCCTCCGTAACTCTCTTTTTTTGAGTCACCTGAAAGCTTGCAGTCTGTCCCCCATATGGCCCACCCCTCCAGTCTGCCACCTCGCCCCTGGACTGCTACCTTCGGGTGCTTCTTGGAGCCTGTCCAAAACGGACTGATGTTGTATTTGTGAACCCACACCTTGAGCCGGCCCTAGGAGGACGGGCTGCAATACTGAATCTGATTCTTCCTACATGACTTCTGGGGAGTTTGTCCTTGCCACTGTGGACTCTGGCTTGCTCTGTGTGGGTTGAGGCCAAATCACACTGTATTGCAACACATTCTTTGTAAAATGTACTATATAGATGAAATCTGATTGACTGAAATTCTATATAGAGCAAAAATATATAGTCACAACAGTGTCAGAATTTAAATAGTGAAAACATTAAACAATAACTTTCAAAGTCAAAGTTAAGGACTCATTTTGAAATCAGGCCCAAGTCATTTCTCTGATGAGCATTGTTTTTGTAATTAATATGGACATGCCACATACAGAGGCAATGTAGCTTTTCAGAAATGCATGATCAACGCTGGAATCATCAGCCTTTAAACAAATGAAATTTCTCAACACTATTTTGGCACAACAAATTGACTTGGAATTCCAAACCATTCCATTAATTATTCATATTGAAGAGGAAGTATTTTGGAGTTGTTGATAAACCATTCTCTGCACCACAGATGGATCATCCAAGTGTGCCTTTTGGGTAGATAGAACTTTCAGTCTGTGTCTGCTGTATCCTAGAAGTGTGTGTGTGTGTATGCGTGTGTGTGTGCGTACACCCATTTTTCTGTGTGCTATATACAATATGTGTATGCATACATGTACATGACTTGGTTTGTGTGTACATATGCCATGCTATTATAATTATTTTGGACTGTGCATTGTGTGTGTGTGTGTGTTTGTGTGTGCCTGTGTGTATAACTGCCTGTGACTGACTTCTGAGCTCCTTCAATTCTCATTCTTCCATGATGCTTTGCTATCATTATGAAGGATGTGATCTGGCTAATTGCAAAGGCACTCTGCAGTTAGGAGCAGCTGGGTGTGCTGCCGGACCAGGAGCATCCAAATGTGCTGCACAGTCAGGAACAGCCATGCCGTGTGATCATAGTCAGCCAAGTGATATTTGTGCTCAGATGCGTAGGAGCAGTCATATGAACACTTATATGAACAGCATGACGACGGCTGTATGCCTTTATTACCTCAACCTGTGAGTGACGCGTCCCCTGGCCTGTGCTTCAAAACCACTCTGCCCATAACAGCCCGGCCCAATCAAGCCACCTACCAGTGCCAGTCAGTCAGCACCCTGCCCAATCAACCCACCCACCAACATCAGTCAACTGCCACCCAGCCCAATCAACCCACCCTCCAACGCCCGTCAGTCACCCCCTAGCCCAACCAATCCATCCACCAACTCCAGTCAGCTGACACCCCGCCCAGTCAACCCACCCATAAATGCCAGTCAGCCATCTCCATTCCCTATTAACCTGGCTGATCGGGCACAGTAGCGCATTAGAGGACAAAAGGTGAGGCAAAACAGGGATGGTGGAGGGTGGCCCTTGCTGAGAGCTTTTTTTCTCTTTATGGTTCTTACGGAAACCTTGACCCATCATGTCGAAATGAGGTGACAAATGCAAAGCTGTAATGCTTTAGGATCATGTGCACTCAATTATAAACACTGTTCAAAATGCTGGACCGTTAATCAGATGATGCAACCCCCCCCCAAAAGTCCTTGACCTCATCCTACATGGGTGGCCCGTGGCCCCTCTTATAGTAAGAGTGGTTGTAGGTCATCTTGCCAGCAGAGGGCAGTATGACTCTTGACTCTTAATGCCTAGATAAGACACGGCTATAGCCTACCTCACCCCCTCCAGGACTGGAGATGGCTGGATATGAATTACTGCTTGGTATTCTGGATCCTGCCCATGACTGACATTGCAATTATAGGATTTGCATTGTTTACGCCTCCCCGTGAGCGCGTCCAAGCTGTTTCACAGCAGGCTGAAATAAAGCTTGAGTCCGCGAGGCCACCGCGGCTGTCTCTGCCCCCTACGCGTCCCTCGAGAATATTGCGCTGAATATTTTTGTCCTTAATGTGTTTTGGCCGGCTGTTTGGCTGTGGCCGGAGGAAGTGGCTCTAGAAATGACCGCTGTTCCTTTGCTTGCTCACTCCCTCCCAGATTGGGTCCTTTTGCAGTATCAGCGTTCCACCACTAGAGGGCGAATAGGCCCTCCATGAAGCAGCAAAAATGTTGGACAGTGTCGGTTCACTCCCTGTCTCTTGAAATGTCTACATTAATGGCATTAACCAATGGAACGGCACTTTAATTACTGAATGGTATTTTAATTGTCCATCAGCAAACTGGCCTCCTTATTTGGCTTTGATAAAATGGGCTGAGACTTGGTGCATGCTTTGCGTGCTATTTCCAAAATGAAAAAAAAAATAAGATGGACTGGAACAGCAATAGCAGCAACAACAAAAAAAAGAAGTTAATTACTGAATGGAATTCTAATTGCCCATCAACAGTTCAGTCTCTTCCTTTGGCTTTGATAAAAACTGCTGAGACTAGGTGTGTACCAGTACACTGTTTGAAAAATGTGAGGTAAAAAAGAAATACAGGAACAAAAAATAATAACAATAAATAGAATCAGAATATAGATTCTCCTTAGCGAGCAGTTCCTTGGATGGAATAATATGAATAATAGTATTTGTTAAGGCATCTGCATTATTCCCCTCAGTTTAAAAGAGGCTAATTTCAATATTCTTCTTCAGCTCTCAGACAGCGGGCATAAAAAGCAGCGTGGAGGTAATCCACTTTACAAGTGGGCTAATAACCAAAGCCGCAACTCTTCCTGGATTTTTTGTCATGTGCGCTTTTCCTCCGTCGCGTCTCTCCGTCTCAAATAATCCACTGGCGTTCATTAGCTCTGGTGGTCTCTCAATGCTGCGCGTACGTGTGCGTTTTAAATCCTTCTTCCTCTTTTTTTTCCATTTCTCTTGTCAGCAGGGTGATGCTCAGTAATGTTGCTGATGAAAAGGCCTGACCATTCAAAGCGGCATTCTTCCAGTTCTGGAGCTCTTCATGACAGTAACTTTGTTATTAGCGGAAGAATCGGTGGCTCTATAGAGTGCCGTTTGAAAATTTGGGCCTGAGCACTGTAGTATTTTCTGTAATGCCAGTTGTGTTTAACTCACTCCTGTGGCTGTCTTGGAGCATGTTCAGACCAGGAGGATGGCTGTCTATACAGGCTGTCAATATACAGGCCTGTAGCTATATCATTGCCATAAAGAGGGCAGCTGAGAGTGAGACCCTAAAGGTGAGAACAACAGAAAGTGGAGTAATCACAAAGAATTTCATTGAAGGTGTAAAATTGCTGCGCTTACAATGAAACACATTATATCTGTCATGACTTGTACATGAACCATGGGGTCAGCTCTTCATTACATTCATAATGCCATTAATAATATCAAATTATGTTTTTGTACCGTTGGCCTACAAGTCTGAAGTAAAAACATTTGGCTAAAAAAAGAATCCACAATAACAGCTTATGTGAACAGCCAATGAGAATCCTGAGATGTACAGTGCAGTCCTTAGGTATTTGGACAGTGGCACATTTTTTTCTGTTTTGACTCTGTGGACTCTCAAATTGGATTTTAAATTAAATAATTATCGTGAAGCTAAAGTGCAACTGTTAGATTTATCATCCATATCCAGTGATCCATGTAGGAATTACAGCCATTATTATACATAGTGCCCCCATTTTAAGGGACCAGTTGTGTCACTGTACAAGTAATTATGGTCTGTACTGTAAAATTAGGTGCAAAACAAATATAATCTATTCGTAGTATCTGTGTTCTGTGTTTAATCTATTGCCCTGGCCTTCATTGACAGAATTTCAGTCAGTAAAATGCATGGGCTTGAGCTGGATATCTATTCAATATGATTTCAGTATAGACTTTGAAGCAAAGTTGATGCGGGCTCAGTGTACTGGTTTTGAGGCAGAATGCTGGGTTTGATCTTCGATCGCTTGTGACCCAAATAAGGCATATGCTGGGAAACAAAGAACATAGAGGGAAAGATATAAACTGTTGTTGTTCTTTGAACAAAATAAATCTTGCCATGCCATCAATATCCAATAGAATAACATAGGTGGCTGTGGGTCCAATGCCATTTGCCAAACACAAAATAAGACAATCATACTTTGCCTTACCTTAATAGAGATCCCATTTTCTATTTCCTGGAAATGACCTAATACCTGTACTGTCTGGATCTCTACTGTAACTCTTCACACCTTAATAGTAATTTTATATAATTGTCATGCAATAACTTATTTCTTTGCAGCAGTAGCTCATATGATTTGCCTTAAATGCTCGATGTGCAGCCTTACATTATGGGGTATGGCATTCCTCAGAAATGAGTGCAGATGTGTTCTGTTTGAACCCCTACCGCCTCCTAGTCTGACATGAGCCTTCCCGACCTGCCATGCATGAATAACCTAAAATGATGAAGCCATTCATTGGTCATGATCTCTGCTCTCAGATACTGTAGCCAGAGTGGGGAGGATGTAAATATGAAAAAAAAACATGTTTTTTGGAGAATCCACATACATATAATCTCATTAGTTTCTCTTTCAAAGTCTTCGCTGCTTGGTTTTATGCAAAAGCATGAGCTACGGCTTATTGTGGCCTATGAAAGAAACGCATTAACTGGGTCTCATGCAGACACACAGCATGAATATGTTAATCCCTGCTTCGTGGTACTGTTGTGTAATGTTCATTTGTTTGTGTGATGTACTGAGAATGCAGCGTACCTTTTTGTCCAGCTGTGGCACCGGTAATCCACCTATTCTGGTTATAGTGCAGACATATTTATTTGAATCCCTCATTTCCTCCCTCCCAGGCGACGTGACCATAGAGCTGAGAAAGGACGCGATCACTATCCTGCATCTCACTCAGGTGATAGCACAGGCTTTTGGATGCATTATGGGCAGGTATCTCTCAGACACTTTTGGCTGAGTAGCTCTGAGCTTCCTCATGCGGACAAGGTCCCCCCCCCCAGACGCTCTAGTTTCCTTCTTTGCTCCACCCGTGACTGAGGCGACAGTGAGATTTAAACGACTAGATGAGGAGAGGCCTAGTGAGCGGCTTACTGCGGTACTTTCCGCTAAGCGACTGTGCACTGGACTGACTTTCCTTTTCAGGAGTAGTGCTGCTACCAAATCCTACGTTTACAACTAAGGTTATCACCACATCCTGTCGTCGCTCACATGCATTGGGCCCGGTGGTACTTATGCCGCGTCCTCATGACAATGAGGAAGATGCTGAGCTTCATAAACTCTGCCCAGTCTGCACTCTGTTGATATACAGTATGTTTGATGTTCACAACCTAATTGACAATCAGATCAGCTGTCTGTGTGTTATGGTGCTGCTGACTGAGGGAAAGCTGTGACATCACAGAGGCTTTCCCACTGGCTCACTTATGCGATTAACTTGGCATTTGATAGTATGGGCTTGCCTCCTCCGGTGGTGGTCCGTGCCCATTCTACTGGAAGCTTGGCAGCGTCTTGGGCACTTTTTCTGGGGGTAAGTATGCAGGACATTTGTCCTGTTCTCTATGTGGATCTGCATGGTTTTATCTGCTACATGCAATGACACTAGTATATGCATTAGTATGTTAGCCAATATAAGTTGATTGAGTTAGCTAGCATGACAACGTAGATCTGGTGTGTGTGTATGTGCATGTGTGATTTTTACTTTATTTTACAGTTTTTACCATATGCTTTTGATGTCCTTGGTTGCAAAGTGTTCTGAAAAAATAATTTTTAAAATGCTACTTTAATATTGTTTTTATTAATAGATTTAGTCATGCGCTGAAGGTCCGTAAAGCTGCTCACATTTTTTGGTATCTAAACTCCTTTCACCCCCGACCAGGCACAGCAAGACTCCCCATTGTCTCTGTCAGGCATTATAAATTTTCCATGCAGGAGACTGTAGGTATGGTGCTTTGTAGGAGAAAGTCACTGTAGCAGTGCTGGCTGTGTGTGGGCTGTGTCCAACCTGAAGCTGTGAATGTGTGGTCATCAGCTCTGTGTCCTGGAGAGATGAAGTCTCCACTTTTTGGATTTGGGGGGGGGGGGGATGGGGGTGGAGGGGTTGGTTAGTGATGCTTAAATGCCGCTGGAAAGCTGCAGGGCTGTAAAACTGAACCGGTGACCTTAGAGACCTGTCAATGACATTGAGATATTGCCAGGCCGCAATAACAGCAAGCCAGGCATAGTTGAGTTGATCCTTATTCTTCTCCAGAGTGAGATTATTTTTCTTCAGCCAAGTGGAAAGGAGCAGAAAGATGGCAAACTACAAGTGACAGTGAGCGAGATTACAGGAAGAGAGAGAGAGAGAGAGAGAGAGAGAGAGAGAGAGAGAGAGGGAGAGAGAGAGAGAGAGAGAGGAAGAGAGAGAGAGATTATTTTACTTTATCTTTTTTTACAAACCTTTCATATTTACAAATTAAATGAGGGTTAATTTTGTACATTAACTTTGTAGCACAGGTTACCTGTCTTGTTGGGCTTTGGATCAATAAATACACCGGTACATGGTCTAAACTGAGCCAGACCCACAACTGGAGGCTCTCTATATTCAGCCATGTTGCGCACGTACGTGCACACACACAGTCACACACACACACACACACACACCAATATATATAAAAATTAATGAATAAATAAATAAATAAATAAATAAATAAATAAATAAATAAATAAATAAGCTTCCAGTTTCCAAGGTAACAGTTCAATAATAAACTAGTTCCAAGTTATGTGTCAAGCTGTAATCACAGCACAGCACAAGTGATGTCTTGTGGCATACACTGTGAGATTTCAGTGTTTTCATTAAACGTGCGGTCTTAGATGTGGCATACATGAGCATACATCAGTCATGCCTGGTTTGAGTGGTTGTATGCAGACTACAGATTTCATATGTGCAGGGGGATAGATAATCTGTGGGTAGAGCTCAAAGCTGGAATGGACTGACTGGACACTGGCCTGAAAACAGAATGATTGTGGACATATTTCCCCAACATTTGCCGAAAATACAGAACACGAGTCTCTCAGTCGGTGCATCGTGTTGTAAGGCCCTACTGCTGACACACCGTGACACGCCCTGTGGGCCAAATCTAATCCGGATTTGAACAGCACTTGAGTGGATGCTAGCCGGTGCTCTCCTGAAGTGATTGACGTTATTTGGGTGGTGGTTCAGACCTACAGACGCGATTAGTCACTTTAGCCAGCATTTCCATGAGATATGCACTTTTATGAAAACCACAAGCATTTTTTTTTTTTTACATAAAAAAGCCTTGGCTGCTGTTCCTAATCATTTTGATTTGCAGATCAATGAAAGAACTCTACAACAAGCAAAGCTTGAGACGTTGCTCTTCTTGAAAAAAAATTGAAAGTAATCTCTTCCATCAGCCATAAGGATCCTAAAAAGCCCATCTGTTACTTATGGCACGTGGTGGCTGTGCGACTCTCCACAGCAGCCAGAGTGCTTTTTGCTGAGCCTACGTGGCATATGTCACTCTGCTGTCCTTTTTCATGCATGCTGGCATTGTTAAGAAACGATATGATGTGATGCTTACTGAAAAAGCAGTTTCCCATTCGTGTGATCAGCAAAGTGCTATTACAACTATTACATGTATTATTGTTACTACTATTTCCACTGCTAATACCATGACTAAACTCTTTTCAATGTGCCGGCCATTGCCTAAGAACACAAAACTCTTGTTGAATTTTTTGTTTGTTTGTTTGTTTGTTTGTTTGTTGACTTTGCATTCTGAACAAGCAGGCACTGACATGACATCTCAGTTATTCCACACGCTGAGCATCCCAGAATCCATAACTGAGAATCTAGAGCTCGGAACTGAGAACCAATCCATTTTTAACTGTCTCCTACTCTTCACTCCTTCCTTGCTCTACCCGCTGCTAACCATGCATGAGCTCTGCTTTCTCACTGTAAAAAAATGCAATATCAAATATAAAAACATAGCAAAAAATAATTCACATCTGATTACTTTGGATCTTACCCCACGCTAGATGTAAAAGTAGCCTACAGTGTGTAGAGTAAAAAACATTGAAATACATTTAGCCGATTACCAGAAATGTCAGGAAATGAAAAAGAAAGGCACTTCCTGTTCACTGACGGACTGCAGTTCTCAACTTTATATCCTCATTTGGAAGGCAACAAAAAGTTTGCACTGTGTTCTGCTGGATATTTAATTACTGCAGGGGAGCAGTGACACAGAGCTTGCCAAGAGGAGACGGAGGTAGACAAATAGATTTTTAATTAATATTACATGGTGCTGCTCCTTAAATGTTTATGCGTAAAACACTTGGCCTAGATCCAGAGCTGAAACGGTCTGATTAATGCGGTCTGGTAGTTTGTTTTGTTGTTTTCACAAACTTGCTTGAAGAGAGGAGAGGCCGTTTCATTTTATTGGTTTGTCAATCTTGTTTCTGAGGAATTTTCTTTGGACTGCTGAATTAAGCGTATTTTCTAAGTAGCCTTGTGATTTGAATTTCAATCCTTTTGTACAGCTGACTATACCCTTTGAATTTTGGAGCTCAAAAAGACATGATAACATATTTGTACCATATAATTATAGAAAATCATGGCTCGTCATATTATGTGCTCTAGTGTGTCTGTGCGCCACAATCTGCTATGTGATAGTCTCAGTGGTACCAGTGCCAACAATGGATAGGGCATAATTAGTCACCCAGGGAGGGAGGGTATGAATCAAAAGGATTCTCAATGTCTCACCAGTGACTCTTCTGGCTGATTAGGTACCTGCACACCAGCTCAACTCAGTGGACAGTCCAGTGAAAAGCAGCAGAGCCTGATGGGAGGCACTTTGGAAAAATCTCATTTTGCAGAAGAGCAGCGACGAGACACTGAAATGAATTCCACGGCCTGGAGTTAAGACCACCTGTGGGGACGTATGGTCTGAAGCAGCAAATCGACCAACTGGGTTGAACCCCAGCTTTGGTTTCTTAGGGCTTTAAAAAAAATAAAACCAATTAAGGAACTAGTTGAGAATAGATGTTTGTGTTTTCAGTATCTATCAATGCGAATGTTCAAATAAAGTATTTAACCCAATCTAGTGTGTGTGTATGAGTGTGCGGTGTGTTGGGAGGGGGAGGGGGGGGGGGGAGGCGCATTTTTAGCAACTGATCAGCCATCTGGAATTTGAAAGGGAGCTCCCTATTTTTTTAGTGCTTTGAATCTTTGTGTTTCTTTTACTAATTCATATTTGAAGGAAATTAATAATGCAGTAATGTAGCCACTTTAGAGGGGAAAGATAGTAGATAGAATGTGAATTTCCATTTCGTAAAATGCCAGCATTAATCGACAAGCAGGCACCAAGAGCCATACATTCAGGAGTAAATTCAGGCATGAGGGGAAATTTGCATCCGTTAGAATGTTACAAATTCAAGACCTGCACTAAAATTCAAAACGGGAACCTGAAATTCAAACTGACTACCCTGTACTATATCTTTAGAGAGACCGTATGGCAGTGAAATTCAATTGAAATTTATTTTCCTCAGAGAGGTTGTACTTCTCGTAGCTTATACAAACACGAAACAGGGCCGGTGTAATATAGAAGAAACTATAAAGAAGAGTGCATTGGTGCCACATTATCCAGTTTCACAGTGCTGTCAGATATGCAGATTTTAGAGTATGGCATAGGGAAGAGAGACTGCGATGCAGGTTATTCAGCGTACGGTCTATACAATGCCACAGTACTCCGGCTGACCTGATCGTAAGGCCGTTGCCCGTTTTTCTCTCTCCCTTCCCTGAAAATCCACAGGAATTCCTAAGGCAATTAAAAGACACGCAGAGTCCCTTATCTGCTATGGTGTCTGCTCTCCTAGAGGCTTTCATTATCTCTGAAGAAGCACAAGAACACAAATCTATTTGGAGTACCAGTGGCCACGGCATACCGCAGGGTTATTTTTTTGCCTTTTGGATTTGAAGTTTGAATGCCCAAACTGCGATGTTCGTTTGAAAAAATCAATTGAAAGTCTTAAGTACCATGTACTGTAGATATTAGTTGTTGAGGTCAATTGCCTCTGTGGTGAAAGGCATGATATGATGTTCATGTTTGGCCAAATATCATGGTCCTTAGCTCTGCTTACTACAGTTTAGAGTCACATTAATATTAATTTTGTCAGCAGGGTGAAATATTAATGACTGTTGAGCTGAATGTCAGTTGGCTACATACTTTTTTGATAATTGAGTCCTAACTCTCACTCTGGTGCTAGATTGTCTTGTTCGCCAGTTGTGTGTGTTGGGTGCATTTTAGACACTTTAGATCAGACAAGGTCTAGTTTGTTATTTGCTTTCATTTATCTTTCTCATGATTTAACTAGGGTGGCACGGTGGTGCAGTGGGTAGCACTGTCGCCTCACAAAGATTGGTGGGGATCCAGCACCCCCTGCGACCCTGCCCGGCATCAGTGGGTATAGTAACTAGTTTCATTTTTATTTCTTTACATTCAGTGTTTGTTACGATAGTTAACTTACATCTTTTGATCAGATGTGTGACACTCTGTCAATGAATTAGTGTTGCGAGAAATAAACAATCGCATAATTTTAATCTGATCAATTGAGTTATATCTTTTAACCAGGGTTTATCCACCAGACTGCTCTGCCTATCAATGAATTTGGCAACTCAACTGATCCTAGATACTAATTCTGAAATTATAATTTATTTTATTTATTTTTTTTTTTTGCGAACCGAAGACAGTCGATGTACAGTCGATGTACAGTCGAAAATGTAAAATGAACAAACAAGTCTATTTTGAGGGTGTCTCGACTCCCTAAAGTGATTGCCCAGCAATTTCTCCAGTGTCATAGAGTATGGATCCAGGTCTCTGCTTACAGGTGAGACTGCTGATTGGGCAGGGTGGGGTTTCAGCAGACCTGCTGAGGGCGTGATATTTGGATGGAAGAGATGAGTCAGATCCAGAACCGAGGAGAGTCTCGGCATGTATGCAGACAAGAAGCAACGAGAGAGGGCAAGCGGGAAAGGGTTTACCAGACGGCCTGTGGTATTAATCTGAATTAACCTCTTTCCACGCTTTCCCCCAGAGAAGCAATAAAATGTATTATCAAATTACAGCAATGCTCCATTATGGGCAACATACACATTTTTACGTGATTATACATTGTAATGTATTACACTGCTGTGAAATATATTTATAATTATATTTTTAGAACTATATAACTATATAAGGAGGTAAAACAATTCATTATGGCAAGGGTGTTTGTGGGGATGTTTGAGATATCCCCACAAACTTTCAATATTAAGACTGGTGACTTTGAAGGTCATTACAAAACGAATCTATTCGTTCCTTCAAATATTTCATGGTTGATTTTGAGTTATATGTGAGATGTGTTGTCTTGTTGGAATACCCAAACAGCTCCAATTTCTTCACTGAATCTGGGACGTTAGCTTCTAGGATTTGTTGGTATTTTGTTGAATCCGTTCTGTCTTCCGCCTGCGCAATATTTCCTGTGCCACTGACTGCAACACAAGCCCAAAGCAGAATAGATCCGCCCCCATGCGTAACTGATGTCAAGGTGTTCTTTTCTTCAGATGTTTCCCCTGTGTTGCTTTGCTTTGCTTGGTTGTGCCCAACAAGTTCATTTTTTTCCCACCAGGCTACAGGACTTTGTTGAAAAAAAGTATCTGGCTTATCTAAGTGGCATGTTCCAAACTTCAGACTTTCACTTTTGTGATGTGATCACAGGAAAGGTTTCCTTCTGACAATTCTTCCATGCAGATCGTTTTTGTACAGCTTTTGTGCACAGTGGACCTCACGATGTCTAGGAGCAGTTCTGTCAGAGATTTATCTTAGTCTTCCATATCTTGCCTTTACTCCTTCTGTTCCCCTTTCATTTCTTAATGATGCTTCTGAGTTCTGACAGTGGAAATCCCAAGCTGGAAGTATTGAGACCAAAAAATGGATCAATTGAAAAGGAGCCTACACTTTTGCACATGCCAAGTTTACTGTTACTTTCTTCAAACTTAAATTCAACAAATAAATAGTAATTGTGCAAATATGTCATGTTTAATTTAAGGGGTTTACTTTCCATCCATGTAGAGATTCAACAAAACACCCCATACACACACACCTACACACACCCACAAGCTTTTGCTTACCACTGTGTGCAGCATATACAGTATATATTGCGGCATATTTTATCTTTAGTAAGGGAAACGCAATTGCTTCCTTTATAGCATCCAACGTGCCTGATGGTGTGTCGACAGATGAATACCAGGAGTGACTGTAGAAGGAACATCCCTTTTGTGGTGGGTGGTAATTGCATACTATTGCCTGATTGATTTTGGATTAACCATTTAATGAAAACAGAATGTGTTTGTGGAAGCACTACATGGCTGCTGGCTTGTCACCAGTGCCGTTTTGGTGAAAATGAGCTCACTGCTCGGTCCTATTAGACGACGCAGAGACTTAGCGCTGATACAGGACTTAGTCGCACAGATAATGGTACATTTATGGCCTTCGCTGCTGCAGAGAGAGTGTGTGGGCTTTCAGCACCGAAGCAGCTGTTGAGGAAAGATGATTAAATATTTACCCAAACTCTGTAGAATTGGAGGACTTTTTATCTTGCTGTGTGTGGGATATAGCTCAATGGAGCTGAATGACTGAATGCAGGATGAATATAATTATTCTAGACAGGAAAGAAAACTTAAGGACACATGAGGCGTCAAGGTGGAGCGGGGAGGGGGGAGTTACTGTGCTGTGATTCCCCACACTACTGGGTAAAAATCAAAGCACCATCCGCAGGCCAGGCTACAGGAACAGGGTGTGGATGCTATTAATCTTCACTGATTATTTTCATGCTGAGAATGCAAAGTACTGCCTTTTTTTTACAATGTGAAACAGAAAAACCTTAAAGGAATAATGTCTTAATGTCTCTCTGCCCTTCTCTGAGACATTCCACCAATGACAGTTCAACCTGGACCATCTTCAAAGTTGTTTCTGCTTGTCAGGTAATTGGATGATATCTTCAGACAATGACGAGAACTGAATCTGACTGAATGTCTTTCAGAACAAGTGGTCTCCTCAGAAATTGGTATGCATTATTCCTGCATAAGCTACCATGGGATCTAGAGGAATCCCCAATTCCTCAACAAATGCATTTAAGTCTATGCCTAGTCTTCCATTAATCAGCCAGAAGTCGTCCCCAGGGGGAACTGCTGATGGACATGGGATGCCAATCTTTTGCTAAAATGGCTGCCGGGCTTCAGTTTGTTTATGTGTCTGACTCTTTGTAAAGGCTGCAGGCTAATTGTGGATTTATTGTCCCTCCACAGTAATTTCTCTCCTATTATAAGATAATTCTGTTTCAGTGTATATTTTGGTTTCATACTTAAATACAGTTTAATTGTAGGTAACAGCTGCTGTCCATTATTTAGCTATTCTCTGAGCAAAAGCACATATTCAGGGTTGGTTTGCCTACACAGCATGTCCATCACAATGTTGTTTCATCCACCTGGACATTTTAACCTGGTGCCAAAGCGATGCAGGTGAAGTAGCTTCCACAGATGTGCCCCACCAGGTGAGGCTTTGAACCCATAAGCTCACGCTCACTAGGCATTATCTTAATGGTTACAGATGGGAATCTTAACAGTCCTTTTTTCCCCTGTTTTTGCTGACATTATGGGTTCCATGAGGCGAACATCTGAAAGCAGCTTTCTTGTCTGAATTTAGAGTTAGTTTGATTTAGCAGCTGGTGCATTCCCTCCGGTTCTAAACTAAGATTTCCTCAAATGGGTTTTTTTATTTATTCTATTTATTTATTTTTTCTCAGGGAGCATGCCTGAGAGTATGCTCAGAAGACAATATTTTATCTCTTTCTAGACCTGTGCAAACGCTCACAGAGGATCACCTTTGAACAGTGGGCCCGTCATGGGCAACATCAGCACCAGACCAAGCGTGATTTCATGCACAAAGTAGCACTTGGCACACGGCAGCCCTCCACGAGCAGTCAGCACCAGAGATCTCCCTTTCATGGTTAAACTCTTGGTGAGATTTACTGGCCGTAAATGAATGTCTGGGGAGACTGTCTTTGCTGGGCAAATATTTTAATGAAGAGTCTACTCCAAAGACTCAAGCTGCAGGGGAAGCTAAGTGCCTTTGGCAAATACAGGCCCTGAACCCCCCATCCCCCCTCCCTCTCTCTCTTTCTGACATTTTATCTCTCTCTCTCTCTCTCTCTCTCTACCTCTCTTTGAAGGCAAGTGCTGTTCCACAGGTTTGCAGAGAGGGACAGGATATATGCAGCTCATTAATCAGACAGTTGCTCAAAGAAAATCCTTCTGCTCCATTTTATTTATTTGTCCATGACTCCGTGAAAAATAGCTTGTTCAAAAGCTTGTATCGGATGATAAGACTGGAGGGGAATGAAAACAAACACACACACATATTCACACACACACACACACACATACGCACACACACACACACACACAACCACACAGAAAGCATTGTAATAGATATATTGATGGACAAGCATGGTGAAGATTCAAGATGACATGTTTACTCACAAGAGAGAATTTTTCTGGACTCTGGCAACTATAACTGAAATTGTAAGGTAACACCTTATAATGTGTATCACATAAATTAGCCTAAATTAGACTGCTCCTTGGTAGCTAGGGTGGGTTAAATACAGAATTACCCCACAGGGTTCAATAAAACATCTTATCTTATGTTATCTTAAATGGAAAGCAAGCTTCCACTGGTTAAACAGATGTTCACAATAAAGCTTAAAAAGGCCCAGTAGCCAATGTTTTTCCAGATTGAGAGACAGCATTAGTCACTCCTTGACTGAAAACTTCTCTGTAAACTTCATGAGCAACACCAAATAGGTCTTAGCATGTAATCTCTCAAAATGAATTTAACATGTATTTACTTCTCCCTAACAACCTGACGGAACTTGGATACAAGTCATCGTTGAATTCAATATTTAAGGGGGGGGGGGGGGGGGTAGGATTTCACCATCATGAAAACTGTGAATCGTGAGATAGGATTGGCCAGTCCTCATATATGAACTTTGCATAAAATTCATATCCAGCAGTGGATTTACATGATTGCTTTTGATAGACATCCCTCATATCTACGGTCATCAGTAAATAGGTTTTTTCTGTATGTTTCCATGCAGTGTTTCTACTTCTTAAACATGTATTATGTGGTAAAATAGCCTTAAAGCTATTTTCCACCAGCGACTATAATGATCCTTTATGGTGGATACAGGTCTGTTTGCCTTTATTTATTCTTGCTTGTCAGTCTGCAGTGCTCTGATTCACATCGCATGAATGCAGGAAAAAGCCAGACAGCAGCGACTGATCGAAACCTTTTTCGGAAAGACACTCTGACCATCTTTTCCTCTGTCTGTACAACATAAACACGCACAAACATGAACATAATGTCACTCTTTTTTTGCACTAGTTTGGGGATACGTATTTGTCTCGATGAATAAATGAAGAGAGATCTGAGAGAGCCGAGAGTGTAGAGGCGGCGCGTTCATTATTTAGAGTACTGCATCTGAATAAATCATGCCTACATCACCCTTAGCAGATGTTTGAGGAGGGTTTTTTTTTTTTTTTTTTTTTTTTTTTTTGTGGAGACAGCAGAAAACAGCATTGCACATTCCTGAGCCAAACAGCTTCTGAATCGGCAGTGGCGATGCCAGGCAAAGTCTGTACTTCTGAGATTTTCACTCGCCATTTTAATTAAGGCTTGTAGACCAGAAATCATAAAATGTAATCCCACCTTTTAGCCTGTGTTTTCACACAGTTGGTTAAATAATGTGTATAATGGGTAAGGTCAATACAGAAATTTCTGTTCTGCAGCTAATGTTTGCAGACCGGTCTGTAAAAGAAATGCCTTGAGGAAGCTTTTACATGGCTATATCAGGAATAAAACACTGTTTGTACTGTGTAGCCCTATGATACATTTTTCTTGTAGCCAGAACAGCTGTTGATAGGGAATTGTGTCAATTGTGTATCAATTAGCAGAAAATATGAACTCTCTCTCTCTCTCACACACACACACACACACACACACACACAGGATAAACTGAAATATACTGTACATGCAAAAAAAAACACACACACACACATACGCGCACACATACAATACATAACATATGCATAAACACACATACACTTTAAAGGGGAATTCAAAACAACAAACAACCGTAAAACAACATTTAGCTCATTTAACAGATCAAGTCGAACCAAGTCAAACTGATTCATTCTCTATGTGTGCCTGGCCTAAGAAATCTCTGTACAGAGATATAGGCAGTGAAAGGCACACATTTTGGAAGAGGTGTATGTGAAAATGACGTATATATTTCTACCCCTCCTCATTTCAGAAGAACTACAATGGGAGGGTATAATATGAATTTGGAGATACGTACATTTGACACAGACGATTGGGAGCGTTGACCATACACACATCAGAGAGATTTGGGGTAGCTGCTCTTTTAATTAAAAACAGTTTTAGTTTGTGACATAGCTAGCATAGTGGACTTGCTCTTCTGTGCTCTCTATGGCTCTTTCTTGATGAGGATCCACTGTCCTTGGATGAGGTGGGGAACATGGGTGGCATCTATAGTATACATACAGGAGCACTTTAGTAGTGTAGACCAGATACCAGATTGTAATCGCAGATCACCGAGAAACGTCAGCCAAACCCAATACTAGACACAACTAAGAAAAAGCAAAAATGTGTAGGCGTAGTATTGTTAATTATATTGCTAGCTAGCAAGCTTCACCACATTTGATTCCACATTTTAATCAAACAAGCTCAAGCTGGTTAATGCTGGCTGCCGTTAGCTTGCGGCTACTTGCGTTTTGCTATTGCTACAAAATGGTTTACTGAAAACATTTAAGTCCATGCTTGCAAAACGAGGTAACTAACCCAAACCTTGTAGACAGTGCAACTGCTTGGGAAGTGACTCATTTTTACATTGCAAACATTTAATATTTATCTGGTAGTAGAACTCATAATACTGCAAATTGATCTCTCAGGCCCACACAGGCAATTTCAGTCTTCATTCCACTAAAATGACAAATCAAGCATGTCATTTCACTGTTGATGCGTTGTGTAGAAAAGGAATGATAAACGGCAATAAATGAACAAGCGACAAGCCTGATATTTTTGTCAGATAATTAATCGTTGGAGACTATCAGTATCAGCACTCACATGAGTGAATGTCAACCATACATTTCCCCTTGCTGGCTTAACACCTTCATCTCCTCTCCCCCAATCTCACTACTATTATCCTATAAAAAACGTTTGTTCTTGTCAGTTTTCTTAGTATTCAGCTGTATAAATCACAAATTGCAGTCAAGTTAAAACCACACAATTTGTCCTCCTGAAGCGCCATTTTATTTTTAGCAATAAACTGAAGTGAACCCTGAATACACCTAGATTTTCTTTCATTTGTGGCTAGCTAATTAGTAGTTAGCGAATAACATCACCCTCTCTCCAGCCAAGTAGTAATGCCCAGCTCCCCCGTTTGTATTAAGCAGGAGTGTAAATCTGTGGCTGGTGTTTTCTGGTGTCCGCCTATGGACAGTAAGTAGCCAGCCATTGTAGTCTGTAGTAAAGCAGGTTATCTGGAGCATGCGCAGTAGTTTCGGGCTATGTCTCTGCACTCACTGCAGGTAGAGAGCTCTCTGAGCAGTCATTTCAATCAGGAGGACAGGTTCTCTTCTACAGGTATAAGTTCATTTTACAGTTTAATTATCCTTTAAGAACACATCAAGTACAGGCACACAAACATACAAATGCCCACACACAAAAATAAAAATCTCTCTCTCTCTCTGTCTCACACACATGCATGCACACACACACACACATAAACAACACACAACCACACACACGCATGCACACACGCACAGTTATACATTGACATCCAGTGTATAAAACCATAATGCACACATACACAGGTAGGCACACATACGTACATGTATGAAGAGTGAAACGGCTCAGAGCGCATGGAGACGCATCACGCGCATTGTATCCCTGCTCCCATGTTTCCAGGCTGATAAAACAGGATTTCTGCAAAAAGACAGCTGTTATGCAGTGCCCCAACGTTCCTGCATTTGTAGACTTTACATACACCACAGAGAGCATTTATTTTTAATCACTCTCACAGTTTTTTTTCTTCTTTTTGTATTTAATCCGTGTTTAAGGGAAAATGCTCACAGCATTTCAAGCAGCTCTGGGATCATCATTTGTCTCAGGAGAACAGCGGTAACTAGAATGCTTTAGAGCCCTGCTGCACAAAACATCAAACAATATGTAAAAAAATAAAATAAATAAAATCAAATTGTTGCATTCCCAAAAACATGCCCTTGTATGTAAAGCCTATACATGTGGATTTTTCATAGTCAATCTGAGCATGTGGCAGATTTAAATGCCTACCCCCGCTTTCTATTTGCTTGTTTATTTCTCAAATATTGTTCAAGACATTGAATTACCATTGGATCTTGAAATGGACATCTTTACACGTAAAACCAATGGTTAGAATATATATATATATATATATATATATATATATATATAAATTCCATATTTAGTCACATATATTGATAGTAGAATGACGTGGTAAAATTACACAAAAATTCCTGTTATTTTGCCATTACGTGAGCAGCACTTTTCACTGCTTTACTGGCATACCTTTGGGCTATTGCTGGCTTTATCTTGTTGCTATGACGTAATACAATTTGTTGGTAGTGAAAGAATATTTTCATGAACTCCCTAATGGATACTATTGTCCAGAGTGTCATGATTGGGGGGTATAAATGCATATGGAACGGCAGGGACAGGGTGCTTGTTAAATGGATGAACTACACAGCAATGGTGATTCTTAGAATCTCTGTATTTGGTATTGTCATGTTTTCTCTACTAATAAAGCTAAAGCACAGATTTTGTCGTTTCCATTCATAGTTTTGTTGCAGGAGCACTATATGTGTGAGATCAGCAATCTCAGGATGCTGGCGTCTCTAGAGGGCTTGTGTGAAGGGGTTAAGGACTGAAAAATATAAGATGGAGGGAAAACAAATTGTAGCCATGGATTACACATACTGTTTACTTACATTAAAAATAAAATAAATTAAAAAAAACTATTTCAAAATGTTTTCTAATTTAATGAATTATTTTGACTCTTGCTGTGCTACACGATGCCAGTGTTGCTGCATAATTGTATTTTTCACAAGTATCAGTATAATTAAAATTTGGATGGGATCATTTAAATGCAGAAGTTTATTCTACTTGTTAACCATAATTAATGCGTTATGTAAACAGATATGATGGAATGAACAGTGTACTTCACCTTGAAAGCGCCGGGGCTATTTCAAGCAGATAGCAACATCTCACAGGAGAGGACACTAAATTACCCAATAAATAAAGTATGAATCCTTTGAAAACGCCTTTTAGAATTGCCTTCAGCCTCAACAAACAAACTATGCTGTTATCTAACGAAAGCGTTTAATTAGCAGAACCTTGGAGGAAGTCATAAATCATCTGGCCCCTCATTTTTTGGAGAATGTGACACCTGTGCCCCATGTAAACCTGATAAAGAAGATAATTAACAAATGTGAACATCCAACAGAAACAGATAAATGTGTGCGCCAGTGAGTGTGCGTGTGTGTGTGTGTGTGTGTGTGTGTGTGTGCGTGTGTGCATATGTTTGTGGTTTTATAAATGGTATTTCTCTGGTGTTTATCATATATATATATTTTTTTATATTATGACTGGCTACTATGATCTGTAGATGGTATTGTTCAACACTGGGTATGCTGAATGAGAAAGCTACAGTTGCTAAAAGATGCAGCCTGGCATGTAACATATTTGAATATTTTTCAATTATGTTTTTATTCTCCAATTTTCTGGGTTAAATCATTTTACTTTCTTCCCCATGGTTATTTTCTCATCTTTTAAGAGTCTCCTCAGGTGGTGGCACTGGTTTGTGTAGTCCCTCACTGGGAGTTTTTATCCAGATAGGCAATCCTTCACCCCTCCACAGGAAAACATCATCCTGTAGACCTCATTACTGAGCTGCACTGCGGGCATGCTTTGATAAAAGACAACAAATGATGATGACAAAAAATATAAGGTGGGGGTGACAGGCAAAAAAAAATTCAGATTGACAACATAAGAAAAGTAACTGTATGTTCTCTTACTGGGTGGCGGAGGCCTGCGTTTGGGGTGTGGTCAGGCAGGGGGATGAATGTGGGCAGTCAGATATCATGGTGGCATGTCAGAAGTCTTTCCAGCTCATCATTTCAGTTCTTCAGATATTTCATTACTTCCTCTCCGTGTGGGATGGGGCTTCATGCTGAAGTCTCCGCGGCCATGATTCATCCCTGTCTCCGATCTGTGGGAGAACTCTGGAGTGGAATCCCATCCTGAGATCAGGAGGCGGGCCCATAAATCATGCTTGAGCAGCGCCATGACTAGCGATAGTCAAGGGCTGCTGCTGTGGTGGAACACGCCATCCATCACCGTGGTAACATTTCCTCGATGGAAGGGCTTTCCTCATCTTACTGTATGTTCTTACTGGCATCGCTAAGCAGTGACTGAACGTGTAAAAAAAAAAAAAAACACTTCTTTTCACAAATCTTTTCTTAAATCTTAAAATACACATCATTTTAAAATTGCGTGCTGGGCAGAACAATAACAGCTAATTCCATTAATTAGAAGGCTTTTAGTAAAGAAATGACTGGGTTGCTGTGAAAGATCATGAAATTTCATGAAATACCATGTTTCCAAATACAGTAAGTGTATTTAACAGCATTCTTTATCCTTTGTTTTTGTTTCCTCTCACCCTAAGAGATTTACTGTAGGATACTCCGTTAAAAGACTCAAGATCCCCTTCCACCCTTTTATATATATATTTTCCAGTTTGGGATTTTTGCATTTGTTGCATGATTAGTGCATCTGTTGCATGTATAGCTAAAAATATTATTTTAAAACATTCACTAAAAAAAGAAAAGAAGAGGACCTACCCCACATATGAGATTTAATTTGGTTTTTCTGAGATGTACATGGAATAAATCAGGTATTGCAAATGGACTCAGCAGACTCCTGCTAAAAGTGCAATTACGCAACTCAACGCGCATCCCTTTAAAAGCAAATTAAATCACTTGCAGCCAAAGGTTTGCCATGAAGCCAGTCTCCTAGGTCCTTCTGATTATGCTTTTACTCAAACAATGTCAACCAGATGAAATCCCTTCATAAGAAAAGCATTTTGGATGGATGTGACACATTTCCACTCTCCTTTAATGAGCACAGAGGTAATGATTGATATGTACAAGAATACTTGCTTTGACAGTTTCTTTATGAGTCTCAAGTGTGGATTGCTCAGGACAGGAAGCCTCTCATAAATGGGACACTAGCAGAATTGGCAAATAACCGCACCAGTGAAATTTGACCTTGACGAGCAATGCGCAGTTCACAACAAAGTCAGAAAATGTGTGTGCCCAAGCACGGCAGAATTTCGCCTGAATCACCCATGTGATAATAAATATGAGTAAGTAAAGTAAATTAACGTATTTAGCACAATAATGGACACAGCTTGGAAGCAGCTTTTATTTTCTTCCTGAGGCTGACCAATAATGTGGAAGATAACTGGAAGATGAGACACACATTTAACGGAAAATGAAGCTGAAATGGATGCACAGACATGGTTGTCTGTGCACACCTGCCAAATTCCTTGGGAATTCCTTGGAATCCCCCCCACCACCACCACCAGCACCCCTTCCACGTCATCACAGATTGGAAAACATATTTGCAAGTCTTTGTTTGCAGGCGTTTTTGATTATTGTCTGTTTGGCAATATACGTTTCTAGCAACGTGACATCTTTATGGTGTCCATTTTTGTGCCGGTCCGAGGTATTTATATTGCTGTTTGGCCGAGAGAGGACTCTGACAAACTAAACAGGAGTATGGATTTCCTCTGGCTAAAAACCAGACGTTCAAGTGGAAATGACTCTCATTTCTTTCCCTTTGTGTCATCATTCACGATCGATCCGCTGTGCGCTATAAGTATCAGTAATGTCGGCGGGAGAAAATTACACTTTTTATTCTCCAGCAAGGCCCTCTTTGACATCTCAACACCCGCCCCATCGATTGGGGCCGGAAATATCTTATTGCGAATCCTCGCGATCCCCGGCGGTCCCCTCCGCTGTACGAAGTGATAAAGCTCGCGGTGTCCTCACCTGTCCCGGGTAAGCCCGGGTTTGACAGTGAGTCACCGCAGCCCTGCGACGTGCCAGGAGCACCTGCTCGCATTAATTCCCAATAATGCAGCGGGCATATGCTCTGATTTTACCCCTCTGCCTTATGAATATATGCAATGTAGCATATGTTTGAATCTGCGACCACCTGTCCCCCCCCGGTAATCTGATATTTAGTCGGGGCAAATCTGTATTCAGGTCCTCCGTTATCAGAAAATAAATTCACTGCGAGGGATCTGCCGTGGCCGATGCCGCAGCTGCCGACAACGATCTGCGGCGTAGCGCGCAGAGGTATATCACACAACGGCATTATTTATTCATTCGCTTGTTTGATGGAATTTCTGCTCGGATGAGGGGGCTGCTGGGGTGCTTATAATTGTGCGGTGGGTTCGCTAGCGTCTCGCCCCCCCACCTCCCCCCTCCCGTTCTCTCCCCGCTCCCGCTCACTGACACCAGCCCTCCTCTTTAATCCTCGTTTGACCCGAACGCTTCCTTGTGATGGCGTCGGCCCAAAGTCAGGCACGACTGTGAAATCTTTCGCTGCCGCTTGGAACAGGACTCATGCGATGGTTGCGATCAAGGAGCTCTCATCTTTGGAAGAGGCACACTTCTCTGCCATCATGCCTTTTAAACGATGGATTAATAAAGGCCAGACAATAATCCCTCTGTTTTACACCTATGACTCTTATTGTAGATTCAATCATTATTTGTATTTGTTGATTTATGGGAAGAGGTTAGGTTATGCCATTAAAATCAGCAGGAGCACTAAAATATGAAAATATGAAAAATATTAACAAAGAAATTACAATCGATCAGATATACAAAATTTAAGAACGAATTATCTGTTAATTATTTCATAATATTTTAAGTTAAAGTTGAAGGGGAAAAAAGCTACAGGTGAAGAATCCCCAAACTGAAACTACCTGTGCCCATATCACCTGTGTAACCAACACGAATATTCTCCACATCCACAGGCACTTACTTTAGTGCTAACGTGACAACTTTTTCCCTTCATATTTCTTGCTTATTTTCTCAAAGGCAGTGGACTCGGTCACGCTCCTTCTCTTCTCTCTCACTCTGTCTCTCTCTCTCTCTCTTATCCCCATCTCATATTTCAGCTTCATTGAATTCCGTGACAGAAGTCATTTTGTTTCTTCCATGTTATTACAGGTCTGCTAACTGGAGAGGAGGCTGGAGAGTGGAGAGCAGATTATTGGGGCGCAGGATATCCCAGTTCATCACAGAAGCTCAGGCATGCTCTATAGTTTCCTACGCCGCCCAGTTACTGATGAGGCCCTCCCTGCTGTCCCAGCTACAATCCTCTAAGTCCCTCCCAGCGGAGTGGGATCACAGTGCCCTCCAACACACTCTTATCCAGTAATACTTTTAAAGATGTCCAAAGGGTCTATTTGAGTCCTTATCTCTCTATGATAAGGAGTCAAAAATAAATCATGATGATAGATTAGGATACAAGGTAGGATTTCTGGTGGTGCATGTCTTTACGTATGCATATTTTCTAGGAGAAAGGCCCTTTTATACGGGGTCATTGAAAGCAAATTGAAGTGCTTTCTGAACAGTTGTACTTTCACCCCCAGGGGGCTACTTCTGCTAGGGGATGCCATCCAAAATCAAACAGCAATTTCTCAAGAGCCACGCTTGACCTTCAGAAATTAAGACTTAACTTTTAAAGAAATTCCTTCTGATCGGCTGGGTTGAGCCAGTTATGAAAAAAACAAATAACCAAACAAAACAACAAAAAAAACAGTTCATTATCCAGCCTCATAGCTATTTTTGATCAGGCGAACTTGGGGTTACACCATGACAGTTGCAGCAATTTTTTTTTAAAGATGAATTTTTAAAATGTAAACCAACATTTCAAACTCTCGGACAAATAATTGCAGACTGAAGCGAGCCTCATAGGTCTGCATCCATCCACAGATGTGGGCCAAGCCAGTCCCCCTGAGGCACACGTAAATAAATAAATGCATAAACAAATAAATAAATAATATTAAACAACTATTTGTGAAAGTCAAACAGAACTCAACTGACAGTAAAACCCCCAGGACTGAACAGTTTTTCTGCTCCTTCCAGCATTTCTCAGCAGATTTCAGTATCTAACTGTTACTCACTCGACTGAGACTGACTGCTGCTCTGATCGTTTTTGTTTCTGCTAGCCCCTCTCCTCAGGATGTCTCCCTCCTGAAGTGTGTCCTCGTTTAAACTTGGACAATGGTGGATTTATTTATTTTATTTTATTTATTGCACACGGATGACTGGGCACTTGTGCCTCCCTCTTCAATGATTTCATTGACCTTGTTTCACCCTCTGCTGCTCAACTCTGCGGTCACATTGGGACACAAACGTGTGTGTGCGTGTGCATGTGTGTGTGGCCCCTGGCCTCATCATAGAGTACAGTGCAGAAGTGTGCATCATATCAGTTAAGAGTATCTTGTTTTCACCTTTTGTCTGTTCACATCTTCTCCTGCTGTGAGTCAGATAGCAGATTCTTGAGTTGTCCCTGAGTTGTTATTTCCAATGCAGTTCTATATAGGGCTTTAACGGAATGAACGATGGGTACAAATCCATGATATACAAAATAAATAGAAATAAACAATATTTGATCACAGACAAAGTGTACTACAAAAAATCTAAATAAAATCAAAGCATCTTTGTAGAAGCCTCCTGATATAGTGTATAACATCAGACCATCCTGACTGGCTACCCTCTTTCACTAATGTGAAACAGTCATAAAAAGCTAAACAAGACACTCAGAAGGGGATTATACTGGAGATACAATTAATAAATGAAGATACTGCAACATTTAAAAGTATAAAGTCAAACATAATTTTTTTAAACTTTCTGATATACTGCAATAGAATATGCAGTCATGAAATATATTTATCGTTGTATTTTCAAGAATTCCTAAAGTTATCACACATTCAATTTCTGTAATGGAACAGAGGCTAAAAACATCTTCAGACGCACGACACAGGTTCCTGCTGGCACTGATCTCCTGACTCATCATTGCTTATCGTGATGTGTATGATGCAGAGGCTTTGCCTCAGTATTTGAGCAAGCAGAGCTGCATGCTGAAATAGATTAGACTGTAATATGGGGCTCTGGGAGAGACACCAGCGAGTTTTTATGGTAAGACTTGGTGAGGATTTTTCTCTGCATTAAAGAAAATGTGTGTAACATTGTATATATATATATACAATGTTATTCAAAATGTTTACTGTGATTCTTAAAAAAAAAATTGCCATGTGGATTAGAAAAATGTACTGTAGTTTATTTTAGTCACAGATGTGCAAACACAATATATGACTGTGTAGTAAATTATATAATACTACATCTTGCAAATTAAATTTCAGAAATGCATTGTACAACCACCTTATCAATTTAACAGATTAGTATCCCCATCCAATAATATTTTTAAATTATATTTGTGTATAATGTTTCTTTCCTGATGATTGAGGACATACAGAACATAAGCTTGCATTACAAGGCAGTTATGCATTATGTATGCATTTATCTGTGCGCATCATATATTACCGCTGACATGCATCGTGAATAGGTTCCGCTTGATTTACTTGAGGGTTACATGGGAATGAAAAGTGTGTATATAAGTATTCAATCTACTGTCATAGTCCTTTCCTATTAATTTAGTAGAATGGAGAAAGTGCTCTATCTGCCTGCAATAATAGATTATGTGGATTCTATGTGAGTTCCACCTGAAGGCAGAAAATTATGGTGCATCATAAGGTTTTTATAATGAAAAATTCAGCGTCTGTAGATATTAATTTGATGATTATCATCACTCTTATCCATTTTGTTTTAGCCTAGGAGGAGGGAGCCCATGAAAGAATAAATCACAGCATTTGCATGCAACGCACAATTTATGCGGAAGCTAAAAAAAATAATAACGATAATAAAAAAAACCATTAGAGGTGTTTTTTTGGGCATAAAATAAAATAGCCTTTTTTAACGGGTAGGGTGGGGGGCAGATACACGTGAGTTATGTTACAAGTTTTAACTTTGCTCTGAAAATAAATAACTTTGCTCGATCCAGCGCGAGCGTGTCACGCACCGTGTGTTCAGCAGCGTGTGATTTCCCCACCGCAGCCCGTGTTCATGACGCATCTCAGACTAGGAGAGGAGTCTGAAGTGCCTGGAGATCCTGAGACAGGCCTAAATTCTGCAGAATTTTGGAAAAGAATAAAAGCTATTCAGAACAGATTTAACAGGTTTAGCTGTGAGAGTATTTAATGATGCAGGTATTTAAGAGTCCTTTTCAGCGCTTCTAAACTAGTCAGGGGTTGGTAATAAGTGGCATACCTTTTGCGAGAATATGTTTACAATAGGAGTCATAGTTATTTTATGCACATGATTATATATTATACATTATATATTATACAGTGAGCTTTAAGAGAGCTTTCAGTGTCCAGTTTTGATTCTAGCCTTTTATTGGCGTTTGTCAACATGAGGACCGAGAGCTGTGTCATTGAAAGTCAAGGAAGTCATTATGAGGCTGAGAAACAGGATCTTCCGGTGAGAGTGGTGTAGTTTAATAACACTGTCCACTGCATGTCTTGTTGCAGAGTGTGTGGAGCACATGCTAATGTGTTGTTCTGGCACTTCTGGAAATGAAAGAGTTGTCTGGAAAGTAGAGCCTGGATTTGGATCAGGGGAATAAATAAACCTAGGTAATCAATCCTCTACATGTCAAACCCCAGACTGAGACATGTGTCTCTACATGTTGGAATCTGGACAGAGGCGTTGTATATTGATAGAAGTCATTTTTAGTGATCATCTCAAAAAACGTTTTCCCGTTATTATACTTTTTGGGAAATGGGAAATGGTTTGGATGGGAATTCCTGGGAACATGTTTCCCAGTGTTAAGCCTTCATGTGCTCTGTTGAGAGCCATGGAGGCATGAAGTCACCAAGGGAGTTATTGATCAAATAGGGGATGCCTCTCAGTTTAATATGGATACTCAGTAAATGGATTTAGATTTTATGAATAGACATGGACTTTCATCCAAATCGGGGATTAGTAGGCTCTTTGAGTGTCATAGAGAGGACAGACATTGGAAAATGGATTATCTTCCTGATTTCAATCTACCAGCGTCCACAGATTCTCAGGTTCCTGTTCTCTTTGAGAGAGAGAAAGAGAGAGAGAGAGAGAGATGGTCCACTGGGGTCCAATCAGAATCTCAGTTAAAACAAACAAAAACAGGTTTCCAAATGAATCTCGTTCCAATGACCATTAGGTCCTTTAGTTTTAAATCAGTTTCCAAGAAGATGGGGTAGCAACCCTAAATGCTTTTGTACTTAATTCAGTTTGAGTCTTAAGTACAACGAACAGACAAAAGTATTGGGTCTGCAGATTGTACTGAGATCCATAGATCATAAGGACAGATTAGTACATTAGGAGCATCCCCAAGATGGCTCTATAAATACATTTCAGCCAGTGGCTTGTAAAGAGACCACAGAACACAAGTTATACTGACAAGTCATACATTTACCATTAGTTATGAACCTCAAAGCACTATGATAAACTGTGTCTAATGACACTGAGCTTAAGCATTCATATACAACACGTCACCATAATCAAGTAGTGATAGGAATGTAACAGGAGCTATTTTCTTTCTTGCATCAAAGGAAAACAAATGTTTTTTTTTGTTTTTTTTTTCCTAAAATTAAAGCCCGGTTTTTAGTTTTTACATGATGAAAAAATATGAAACTTAAAAAGAAAGACCATCATAAATTAAAAGGCGGAATCAACCTCAATCACCTTGTTTTGGAATGTTACCATCTGCTTATAGTTTGTTAGGTTCTTCCTGTCTCTTGACAACAACTTCAACTCAGTAATCATACCAACTGACAACATGGTGGGGCTTAGAGAAATGTCAGTGTCAATCAGAATTGTCATGAAGTAAAGTCTACCAAATTTAACTTAGTAGTCTGTGACTTCAGCTGACAATTGTAGAAAAAGCTGCTGTCCAAAGATTCCTATATGTGCAGTGTATGCAAATTAGTAACCTGTGCAACTTAACACCAGAAAATATTGTTACTGTGATACTGATCACTATGAAATTGGAAAAAAAAATTAATAGGAGCTACAATAATGATGTATTTTGCCTCATTTCAATTGTAGTAAGCCCTGTTTCATTTTTTAATTTTCTTTTTTGTTAAAAATGTAATGCTTCAAAATCTTCAGCTAATGCTTGGAAATCTCTTTCTCATCTGGCGAGGTGTGTGGCACAGTCCGTGGGGCTGCCAGCTCTGTGCCAGTCCCTCCGTGAGAGCAGGGGTTCGGTCCCCAGCCATGGCACTTTCTAACCCGGGACCCCTTCTCTATCTGTTCCCTTCTCTGCTTTCTCCATCTGAGAGGAAAGAGGGAATCTTTTTCTCAACACTCGATGCCTGGGAAAGCTTGCTGAGAGATGGGTCAATAGGTTAACCTGCTTCCTTCAGGGCATGAAGCCCAAGGTGGCAGTCAATGCACACGTTGAGATTTAAGTGTGCAAATGCAGTGTAAACCCATTACATGTAGCATTACTTTATAGGATCACACACACAGATTCAGTTTGCTTCCGCTTGGATCCTTTAACTTCTGCTGGCCACTATCAGCTTTCTTTTAATTTGCAGACACCAAGCTATTTTGGACCCTCTGGCATTGCGCACATTAATTAAATAATTTCAGTTAATTTGTTCAATTCACCTTCTGTAAAAAGACTTTTCATAAATTCTGGGATTTGGCTACCGCATAGTGTAATTACAGAAAAAAAACACATTTGAATGGAATTTGAAAAAAAAACAAAAACATTTCCCAGCTGAAATCTTGACCTGCTGAGTCTAATTGGAGCCCCCCTCCCATGCAAAATAATTTAATAAATGAATGCTAAATACAATCAAAAGTAAACAATCTACTTTTTCAATTTCACACGCATGAAGTGCCAGTAAATGCAAGCTATTTATGAATTTGTCAAACTTTGTTATGGAAAAATGTAAGAACAAAGGCCTTGGGCTTTGTGTGTGTGTGTGTGTGTGTGTGTTAGGTGTGTGTGTGTGTGTGTGCAGTGTGACTGTGCAGGAACATGTAACACAACATTGCAAGTAGACAAATATTCATTCTGTCATATTGTGACACGTACCAATTTGTGTAGTCTTTCTAATTAGGAAAACAATATTTGACACTTTGACATTAATTAAATTAAAGCAGGTACTGCTCATAAATTCTGCCCAGCAGCCCATTGGGAAGTACCATGATCAATCTAATCTTGCTGTGCATTTATTATTTGTGTTTCTGCTAGTAACAGAGCATATATTTTTCATCTTCTATTGAAGAATTGGCCGATTCAACTTCAGTATCAGACTGTCCAAACAAGGCAATTGTGGGATTTCTCTAGATTTAAACATACGCTGCCCCCTTTCCTCACACTGAAACATTTCTAATGGCTTAAGCAGCACTGTCTCCAATATGGATGCCAAAATGTCAGGAATCTCATGGTACCACAGCACACTTCTGGTGCACATTCACTCAAGGTTCACGTTTCCTTTGAGACTAAGAGATGGCTGCAAACGCCTGGAAAACGCATTCAAAAAGCACTCGCAAAAAGTCAGTGTCACTGCCTTTTTCTGCTGATTGGGACACAGGTGCACCTAGACGATTGGTGCTCATCTTAGTTTCTATTTGTATGTGTAATTATGGGACGTTACTCCCATAGCCTGCCTATAGCAACTGATGCTACCCAGAGGCTGCTCTTCAAGTGATTCACTGCCTGTGTTTGATGCTTTCATGGGATATCAACTTTTTTTCTTGTGCCTCTTGGCAGCTTGCCATCCTCATCCTTCTTTTATGTCTCCTGTGGATAATCTCATCACACACAAAGTCCTAGCTTTACATGCAAATGATTTCCACACTGGTTTCCAGTCCCCCGTGTGTTAGGACCAATGTTAATCTAACATATTATATTCATGCACACATGTTTTTATAACTAGATAGCAATATGGTAATACTTCTTGTGAAAACGACCAGTTCTCCCTTGTTACTGTAAATCGTTCACAAACTGTAATGTCTAACAGTTTCTCATTTGTCCTTTCCTGACCATTCTTTGTGATTCTGACAGGGTTATGATGTAAAATTTAGCCCTGTGATTAAAAACTCCAGGAAACCCAAGCTACTGTCAAGGCTGGCTACCTGTCTGCTGTCACTTATTTACATTCCACAGCCCACCAGCTGAGCAGCGCTGTCACTGTACAGAAGAACAAACTTTATTTGCAGTGACACAGGCTAATTGCAGATGCCTGATCAGAAAGAGGACTCACTGGTCTGTGATGTGACAGGATTGGAGAAACCCAAGAATCCTACAGATTGGAACCCTTTCCTCCCTTCCAGCTACCCAGTATCCTTTTCTAAAAGAGAGATCTCACTCACATTATTATCATAAAAAAAATTTCTATTATAGATAGCAACAAGTACTGTTGTTTGTAAATCTAGTCATAAGTATAACTGCAGCGTGTGTGTGTATGTGCGCACATACTTAGGCAAAGAGTGAGAGTGCCACTAATACTATTATAAGGGTCCTTATTTGTCAACCAACTTCAGCGCGTTCTCTGTTTGGTTAATATGAGGAACAGCTCAAGTGTGAAGAAACCCAATCAAACTAAATCAACAATGTAAAACATTGTTTGGAAATGAGTTTCAATTTGCGAGTGAAGTAGAGGGAAATGCATTCGCTAACAGCTGAAGATGCCTGCAGCCGGAGGGTCGCTGTGGGTTCGAGTGAAGTAGACTTCCCCCTTATTCTAATTAAACGCGTGATAAACGAGCCTCGCGGCAGTGATTAGCAGCGTATTTACCATCTGACAAGAGAGAGCAGAAAAGAGTGATGTGATTGACAAGAGGGTGGAACAGGCCAAAGCAATTTTATGTTTTGGGCTGTCATTAAATGCAAAACATGCTCCTTTAAAATAAAATAATAATACATTTTGTAAAAAAAATTTTTTTTTATTTTTTTAAAGTGCTTGCTGCCCTGCGTCGCTGCGGCACAGAAAGCCAGTTGTTAGAGGCTGTCATTTTAAGAAAATTCAGGGTCCGTGACTTCAAGCGCTGGCAGCTTTTCCGCAGAGGAAAAAGGGTGCTGCGTTACCTTGGTGACAGCTCTCGTATGTGGAATATTGCTCTGAGTGTTAGAAAATCCAAAAGACTTTGCGCGGAATGTGCCCATATGTCCATCACCCCCGGACCCCGCGGGGGGAATAAAAATTGAGAAACAGCATGCCTAATATGATGGGATGTCAGAGCCAGACGTTCGTTGGCCGAAATTACAACGGGCGAGGAGGAGACTGCAAATGCGCCCGACGCAGAGACATGAGAACAACGTGCTGCTGAACGTGACCGGCGAGGCTGCTTTCCCGCTAAAACCCGCGCGCTTTTCCCTGGTGTCTGAAAAGGGCGAATGAGCAGTGCTTTAAATTAGAAATATTACAATTTTTTCCCTGCTGCTTTTTATTTACACAGGGCTGTCAGTGAACGTGCGGCACACTCAAACTATAGTTCTGCAGAAGTACATGTGCTATATGTATTTGCTACGCTGTAGCCTATATGCTTCACAAAATGGAGTAATTCGCTATAACAGTGAAGGCCCTCGTTAACCTATCACAGCTTTGTTTAATTAGGCTGAATGAGATGAAGTGTGGAAAAATGAAAGCAAAAAATCAAGCAAGATGCTTTTTTTCAGATTACTAATCTGACACCATAGACTCACTTGGACCCACTCCAAAACAGTGTTTGATGCAATTACAAAAAAGAAAGGGGACATGCCAGCTAATACAATATATGCAATATGGGATAATTTTTTCTCTTTGTTTTTCGAGTGTTTGACAAAACAATTTCTATTTCATTCTGCCAATGCTGTTGAAAAACATTAATGGTGAAAAATCGGACTACACGTAATTTGCTCTTCTTCTCTGTACAAGCACAACAACGGCATTTGCAAAAGGAAAGTGGGGTTTGAGTAAACGTGACACGGTAGCAGATTTATTCAAGAATAACACTGAAATAAATAACTGCAACCCTATATGCAACAGTCATGGAAGGATCTTTAGGAGACACATTACTGCGCTTGCAGCTCTCTCTCAGAATATGCGCACACTTTCCATAAACAAATTCATATTAATGTGACCAGCCAATGTTGTACATCAGTTAAGCCGCTTGTCTTCACTCAGACGATTACAGAGATGTCAAGTGAATCAAACACATGCACGATGAAGAATGTTTTGTCATTTGAAGTATATACACACTCTCTCCACTGAAGCTGCTAAAATACCTGACGCAAATGAACAATGTCAAAATATAGTACAGCCAGTACTCCATATTACGAACTGATGCCTAATATGAGAGCAGATCTTTCTTATGAAGATTGAATTGTGCACGATGCTCTAGGTTTCCTTTCATTGGCTGTGCTCCCCAGCTCCAGAGCACAGCGGATTGGTACAAGGGTTTCTCGCTGGCCAGTGCTGTCCTGGTGCCACGTGGTAGGTGGGAACACACCCTTTTTTCAAAGTGTCAGCTGTCTGCTTTCCCGGTGCAAAGAGGTCGCTGGCTCCGGCAGCCATGTCAGGCAGAATATAGAAGTGATGCTGCTATCTTCTGGGTAATGAGACTTGGTGACAGGCTTCTTCCAGCGATGCACATGCTCTCTGGCCACTGCTGCTATAAGCTTGGTCATTGCTGGAGTGAAGCCATGGTGTGCTGGTTGCCTGATTCACTATTCACTCCTGGTTTTAAGATGTATGGTTGTGTTGTTCATACAGTTCCCTGAAGACTAGACAAATGCAGACATATGAACACACAAACACACGCGTATATTTGCGCACACGTGCACACACACACACACACACACAGAGACAATACCTACCTAATACCATACAAGTTTTACTGTATTTCTTGCATTTAGATGATGTGTATGCGTACATGCTTGTAGGTAGACCACTGGCAAACTTTGTCTCAGAATGTCCAGTGGTTCTTAAGCTAGATAATGTTCACACTATAGAAAAAAAGTTTAAGTTTTTAATTTAAAAAAGAACAGAAGGCAACTTCCGTAATGAATCTGTAGGCTTAAATGAATGACCAGTCACCATGCATATCAGTTTAAAAATAAGTAGCCTACTTTTTTCCCCCTCTCTTGACCACTCTGTGATTCACTGCAGGCCTCTCAGTAAATTAAAATTGTATTCAGCTTCAGGGAGAAAAGGCTTTTGGCAGTTCCCATTACAACAAATTTGAGCGTTCAGGAGCAGAACTCAACAGTCAAACTGATTCACAGATTAAGAGAACTGACTCAGCCCATGTTTTCCCACTTCCATATCAATATATTCAATATGTATCAAAGAAATGTAGAGTAAAACTGCCCAGGTACATTACACAGTGTAATTACAAGTGTAATAAGAAGGAGTACTGCAAGCACCAGAAGTAGAAATAGGGTGAACGGTAAAATTATTTTATTAAAGTGCAAAACCAAAAACCAACAAACTAAATAATGACAAAACTAAATAAGCAAATAAAGACACCCATGCAATCACTTCCAAAAACATTTCCTTGGTAGGATTTAGTAGGCTCCTCACTCAATCCCAAACTCTTCCTACTGACCCAAATGGAGGCCTGAAATAAGCTAACCCCCCTCAGACTGTACCATTCTTACCATTAAAATCAATTAACTAAACATAAATCATAAAAAGTGTCATTTTATATCCAACCTATAAACCTGAAAATACACATACACACACTCAACAAATATGCTTACCCCACTACCAATACATCACAATTACATAGACAGATTCCCGCTCTGCAATAAACTGTAAACTACACTACCCACAAGGCATAAATCCACCATGATTAGTGCATCGCCCTCCTTTGCCCAAATGCTGCAGAAACGATTCGCTGTGAGTATAACTGTGATTTAACGTAGCGTATTGGGGATACAAAGTAATGTGTGCACCTGTTAAAATGCATATAAACAGTTCGCAATGATTAAGAGTAAAAATGTAATGTTTTGTTTTGATGGAAACTGACAATTCCCCATACAACTTCAACCAACAAACAAACAAACTGAAACAGACACGGTGTGGCGCATTTAAAATATATACGCTTGTAAAAAGGCGAGGCGTACCGCGAACTTTGGAGCATAGAATTAACACGCACGAAGTCGTCCAGACCCACGGCGCACCTGTACTAACTATATAGCTAGCTAGCTATGGCATGTCCTCACCTCTGTAACGTTATTTGTTGTCCTCCGTGTGTCCATACATCTGTATCGGTGGTTGTAGCTGTGTGTCCTTAGCTCCTACTCATGCGTGCAGGATAGCATCCGTACGCGCTAACTAGGTTAACTAAAGTAGGCAGTCCGTATGCGCTAACTAGGTTAACTAAAGTAGGCGAAACGCGAACATGTTAGGGTTAGCTAAAGTAACGTTAGGCGATAAAGCTGTGCTTAAAAATGTCGTGCCATACCACTTGCACATGCATCCTACTAAACGAAGCACCACCTGTGCGTGAGTCTCACGAAACGTCCCTCAAAGGTCGTCCATGAGTGAGTTAGTGACAGACCACTATTTGCCATGCATAGCCCACGGCGGCAGTCCTGCCTGCGTGCCGTGGGAAAAATAGAATTAGTTCTCTGTCACAGGTACCATAATAACTATAAAGTACAAAGCTGATAGAACTCAAGTACTAGAGAAGTGTAGAAGAGCAGGAAAGTGTCCATTTTAAGTGCCCAGTCATTTATATTGACAAGCTTGTTCTACGTTTGCTCCTCTGCTCGCCCAAGCAGATCCGTATGGTGGACTGCTTTATGACCATTGCAGCCCAAACATAACCTCATAAAATGTTCTGTGTTGTAAATCAGAGCAGGCAGACATTCTGAGGTCAGATAGCTTTGGCTTAGGCCTGGAAATTTAAGGTTTAACACCAGGAAATGGGTTCCCGGGAATTCTTGCCCAAACCATTTCCCATTTCCCAAAAAACATAATAACGGGAAAATGTTTTTTTTTTCATTAGCTCACACCAGTGCTATTATTTTACAAAATATATGTGGTTTACTTTCGTTAAGACATCTGAAACAGCTGTTTGACATGCTTGTCACAATCCAGGCTGCATCTGTGGTAGCAGAGAGAGCATTTTTTGTTTGTGGGCAATTAAGTACAAAGATCAGAAATCACTTGCGTCCATCGATGCACTTCCTTAGGAAAAAAAATAAGTAATGTGAGTCATTAAAGGCCGTTGCCTATTTCCTTTTATTTAGCCTAAAGGACAATGTCTGTTTTGTTTTAAATTGGGTAATATCTGTTTTATTGACGACTGACCACTGTCTGCTTTATGTATAATGCCAAAGTATATTTCATAGTTACTATGCACCATTTTGTTATATTTTTTATTTTATTATCTCAGAAATTTTACAGGCCACAGCCTATTTATTTAGTTATAAAGTGAGAGCACATAGGACCATATTTACTAAGGATTTGTGGTACTTTTATAGACACTACTGAGATAAATAGTCTTTTTCCATTTACTAAGGTGTTGCATTGGAGATTTGCACCAATAAAACGAGAAAAATGTGGCATCCCTAAAATTTGCGTGTTTGGGTTAGGGCTAATGCATGTGGCTGCATTGTGTTTCTGAGCCCACCTGACTCACTCACAAGCATCTGTTGCCACTGAAAAAATAAAAATAAATAAATTTAGGTGAGAAGAAACTTCCACTCTGTTTGAGCTTTTGTTACTTTCTTTCAGTAATGTTTAGAGTAATTGTGTCAAACCCCCAAGGTTTACCTTTCAGAAGAGAGGAGGATTATGCCTGTAGTCAAAGTCATTTCCAGGCTTGTGTTAAAAAAGAAGGTGGTACAGAAGGGGTTAATAAATATTAAACTCCATTTAAAATGCCTAAGGTCTCCCCAAAAGGACACTACATGTAGATGGTCTTCAGCACCACCTATTGTCCCAAATATCCAAATCTGAAGCCCCCTCATGACCTGCCCTAGTACCAACTCTCTAGTTTCTCTTTAGATGGCATTTTGTAAACATATTTATTGTTTGTTATAGCAACTGGCAGCATAACTGCAACAGCTGCTACATTTATACAGACTGGCACATCATTTTTTTGGTCACCTAGCATCTAATTCCTGCTAGAATACTCTCTCCCCTACATAAACGTTTATTTTTTTAAGCATCGGCTACTTACATACATCAAGTTTATTTTTATGATGCCTATATATTTTCATATATTTTATGTACTTTATAAAACTAATCCAACCCATTTTAAGTATACCTAAAGTATTTCCTGGAATATGTACACCGTTTATTCTGACATCTGCATCCTAAAGTGGTATACTTTAATTATTTTTAAACCATTTGCTTACGGAAAGTAAAAAGGAAGTGCACTTTACATAGCCTACACTCTGGGATTTAGTTCAGAAAAAGTATACTTTAGGCATATTTTTATAAACTTTTTATGAACATTTTTGTAAGTGTTCACAGCTCTGCACACCCGAAAGCTTCCTTGCAACCCCAGCTTTCTCTGGGTTGTCAGACAATGCAATGGAGTAAGCATACCCTGCATCTAGATGTAGGCTATCTGTAAAGAGACAACATATTGTGCAGTGCCATTAAAGTATTTGCCCCCTTCCTGTATTATTGCATATGCATCACACTTAATGGTTTCAGATCTTTAGCCATTCTTTCGATAAAAGATTGGGTGATATGAGTATTTGATGATAACTGGGAACCTATAGGCTAGGTTTTTGCATGTTTTTCCTTGTTTTATTTAGTACTGCCCGATATTTGACAAACATTTTTACTGGTAGCTTATGCCATGAAAACAAGCCCAGTTTCCCAGGATTTTCAGGACAGTGTGCATCAATTCCTGGGAAAGATAATTATTTATGTTTGAGAAAAATATTAATCTCTACTGAGAAGAGCTAATGGCATAGCACGCACGCAATGTTGCAAAGGCTAATATGTGAGTGACATGAGTAGCATTGATTGGAGGAGCAGCACATTTACTTACAGATGACAACTCACCGGTAACCTGCCACTTTGTTTAGCTAAATTAATGTAATCATAACATGAGCACATCTGAATGATGTGGCCGAGGCTGAGGGATCCAAGAAGTCAGGCCACTGCAGGCACCTGATCCTAAGCATCTAATGACATAGTCCTGCCCCGGATGCAGTACTCTATTTGGATAAAAAAAAGTGAAGCAGTGCCACAAACATTTTCTGCCACAGGCTGCTGTTGTGTAATATCACATTGAGGGCTTATCCTCCCGAGAGGTGGACAGGTTATGGGAGTAAAGCCCAGGGATGCGTTCCTGAGCGACGCAGAAATCCCGGCGATGGTCGCTGTCCTCAAACACCTCCATTTGTGCTAAGCACCTCATTTCTTTTGGTTTCCGTGGTGAGCTGTGGGAGCCTTTATAAGTGGCCTTTAGAATTTCCCTCGCTTACTCTTATGCTCGGTGCTTCCTTGGTTCCACAGCCCAATTGAAAAAAATGGAAAGAAGTTAATCAATTAAAACTGTGATAGTGATCCGCTGGAGGTTTATCAAAAGCCAGTGTCTGCACAGCGCAAGGCTGTTTGGCCAGGAGAAGGGGGGTGGGGCTCTTATTGCAGCGGTTATATCATGAACACTGCTAATCTTGCTGGCATAGAACAAGCTGAGGGGCTAGGCCTTTGAGCCAGGCACTTAAATTGGATTTCTTCAGGAAACATCTCCCTGTGAAAATGGATGATGTGGATGTTATGTAAGTTGTCTTCGATAAGTAATAATAATAATAATAAAAATAATCGTATGAGATGTGAGATCTTGATTGTAGATGAAGTAGGAGATGTTTGGGGTTCACAGTACAGAACACTATTGTGTGGGTTATATTTCAGACTTGATGATGACTCGATGATTGTAAGATTAACTATTTTTCTCAGAAGCTTTCTTCTGATAGGGTACATGACCTTTAAATGTTTCTTTACCTTATAGGTTGCCACTTTTTTTTACCTTATGGGTTGCCATTTTTCCTACGCTATATTATTAGTGATATATGTGGCAAACTTCACCAAATTTAGCACCCAACAAGATTTCTCTCAGACACAAAGTAACAAAATTAATTTTGCAGAAGAATATTATTAGCAGACAAATAAACAACATGCAGATGTGACTGAAATAATACCTTGTAGCTGGTTGGCACAAATTAGCATATCAGTCCAGATATCTCAATATAGTGGGAGAAAAGAAAGAGTTTTTGCAATGCAACACAAGATCCTTCTGCAACCGTGTCTACTCAGAATTCCTTTTTTTTTTTTTTCTTCTTCTAGCAGTTCTGTAACTGTAAATTTAGTGCCGGAGCGCGGTTTGATTCACAGTTCAGAAGTCAGCGACTCTTCGCCTCCTGTTAATCCGGCTCTCCTCTGCTGGCTTTCAGCACACATCGCAATGATCACAGAGGCACTTTGCTGCACTGTGAAACTTAATGACCCCCTAAAATGACTGCGGGACTGAGAGAGGGAGAAAAATCTTACGAGGTTACATCACTGCAGTGTAGGCAAATCCAATGGGACAGGACCAAACAAAATGAGATTTTGTGATACTTCGCTCCAAGTGCCAGAGATTTAACCCTTTGCTTGTGTTCTGGTCAAATTTAACCTATTTACGTGTTTTTATGTAAGCCATACAGCTTCTTGGATTTTCCATACGAGGAATCTGAACATATAGAAGTAATGCTCACACTTTTCATTAATTTTTTGGTTTATCACCATGCCTGTGAAATGGTCAAGTGCGAGTATCTCAAGCCTGCATTGAGAAACAGATGTTCATTTGGATATACGTTTACATTACAGGGATTTAGCTGACGCGCTTATCCAGAGTGACTTACACAACTTTTTTTTTAACCTAGATTTGCATTGCACCCATGTGTACAGCTGGATATACTGTATACTGAAGCCATGCAGGTTAAGTACCTTGCTCAAGGGTATAACGGCAGTGTCCTACTCAGTGTCCTGCAGCCTTTCAGATACAAGATCAGTTCCTTACGTGTGATACTACACTGCTAGTAAATGAGGTCTATAGACTAAGAATTTCAATAACAAAAAAAAAACCTGTAAGACTTGAGATGATAACTGGGAATGAAGTTGGATAATTTTTTATCATGACATTCGGTGATAATTCACTCTTCATGATTGCTTTATAAACTGTTAAAACTAACTGACCGATTTAGGATGGGAGTATAAACAATAGAAACAAGGCACAAATACAACCTGAGGGTTAAGAAAATGGAAGCTTCTAACCAACCGCGCAGTGTCTTTTTTCCATGGGTGCACTTTCAAAGACGTTTCTTTCAGGAAGGAACGATGTTTAGTTGAATGACTCATCCAAGAATCATCAGAAAAGTGGAAATCAAATAGAGGTAGGCTATTTCTTTTATCAGCAGTCTTTTCTTAATTTGCTTTTAAGGTTGCCCAGACACAAACATGTATGTAACCTCGTGCACCATCACACACATATTGTACATATACGCACACACACACGCACACACACACAAAAGAAATACCGTCAGTACTCTCACTCATTCTCCAGGACGCCATTGGAAAATGCCCATGCAATGGACTCAACATTGAAATAGCATACTACAATGACATTTGTTTGATTGAACTTATTCCCAATGAGTAAGCCTGAGCAGAGTATGATTCCTCCGTCCTTGGAATATGAACCATTTTTGTTGACCTACAATAAATTAGTTACTGGCTTTCAATTCAGCTGTAAATCTGGGAAGACTCACCTCCTCCCCAGTCGTACTTGTAGCATTATTATGGAACTTGACAGTGTTATTATAATCTAACATGATGTTCTTAGGAAGAAAATTGCTTTGTTTTGTGCTTCTTGTTTTGTGCCGTCTTCCCTTCTTGTTTGAGAGGAATTGAGTCCGGACCTCTTACTAATGAAAAGAGAAACTCAGCCTCTTGAGCCTGAATCTCGTTTATTTGATGTCTGGCTAATCTCTCTGTGGGTGGCCCTGTTCCTCAGATAAGGAGAAATATGTTGAAACACAGCTAATAACTTTCTGCTCAATAATGCCACTGAAAACCACATGAGCAGTCAGATCAAATAAAGCCAAGAAGTGGCTTTCAGAAAAAGCTGGCCACCATGTTCATGTGAATCCCTCGTATTGGGTTCAAAAGAATCTGAGAAGGGTGGGCAAGTATGAATTCAACAAAAAAAGAAAATAACTTTATAATGCAAATGTTTTAAATAACATCTTTTCAAAAGCTATTTTCTATTAAGGTTTCCATCTTTTTTATTTATTTTTTTAGGATAGAGGGCCACTGGAAAGCCATCCCATGCAGTAGAACATATCACTTCAAATGAAGGCAAACACTCTATACTACTGTAATCTACTGTATTTTGTGAACGTTTTGTTTTAATATCTGTTTTAGTGATGTCATATTTCATATTAGTACTATAGGCATTTAGCAGATGCTCTTATCCAGCACAATATTCTATATATCATTTACATTGCATCAATTTATACAGCTGGATATATACTGAAGCAACTGAAGTACCTTACCGTACAACGGCACCTAGGAATCTAACTCCAGCTCCTTACCCTTTATACCAGCTTGTTCCTTGCCTGGCGTTACTGATGTATTTTATCTGCTTTGTTTAATTCTCAGAATTTCTTCAAGTGGTATGCTATAGGTTTGATTCATTTATAAGCAAAACAATAATGGGCCTAAAAATTAATTGCAGGTGCCTTATTGGGAAATGGGGTAAAGAAAAACAATGTCCAAAATTGGATAATTACTTGTATTTACCCACAGGTTGAACAAATAACAACCAAATGCTTGATTGGTCTAGGCCTCAGAAGGTATTCGAAAACCTTTTTTATTTGTCAATATTTGGAATAGATAATGTTTACCACTATTGATTGTTTCCTTGCAAGCTTTTAGCTGGATATTTGCCTATTTTTTCATGCTGCAAACTAGCTGGCAGTCTTCGTCATTGCCATTGAGCTTGTTCACTGGAATGCGTTTTCGAAGCCAATTAAACAGAGAGTTCAGTAGGCTGTCATTACAGATGTACTTTTTATCAGTCCTTACAGTAGAAGCCCAATGGTTGCAGTTATCAAAGCCTATTACAGTACATTACCCAGTGAACATTTTAATGGATAAAAGTCGGTGACAAGTCAGTGAAATGCCATCAAGGCATTCAGGTGAAAACCCGCCAACATTTTGTTGAAAAGTATTATAGCTGACTAGGATGTAACCAGGCTATATACAGTTAAACCTTGAACTATATTGGAGTTAACCTAGTCCGTTTATGTCAAAACAGACAACACCGTAAAATGCCCAGTGTTAATTCAACTCTTAACATATAATATTTGATCCCACTCTGGTCCAGATGGACCAGTGTTATCTGTTAGACTTGAATCAATGCAGTCGGAATTGAATTATGCTGGACATTTTACTGTGTAGCTTTACAACCCCTCTATACATCCCGATTCTGGCATTTGCTCGCCGGGTACTTACATTGGTTTTGCGATATATAGTTGAAATGTAAAAAAAAAAAGGCAAACAACAATGTGAACATGCCAAGAAATATGTCATAGTTAAAATATGATTACAGAAAGAAACCTTGGGATTGTGTTTCCCCAGCAAGCATGTCTTATTTTTCTTTGGATTTGGGGATTCGCGGCTGTGACTCGTGACTCACTTAGCAGTCCAGATTTGATACCTCTCAGAAAGCATTTTCTGTGAGTTGTGTTTGCGAATCTGACACCATGGCTGTCGCAAATGGGTTCCAATTAGAATGCTGCGGCTACATGCGAACAGCCCTTGTCGATTTGATTAGACAGTATCTGGCTACAATGCGGCCTGTTTACACCGCAGCCTTCCATGACCAAGGTTGAGTCACCTGACCAAGTCGTTGCTAGGGCACTGAGTCACTCGAAGGTGGTAGCCTTTCGAGACATCACTCCCCTAAGAAAACAAAGCCATTAAAAGGCAAACGATTTCACAGGAGAGTTACTTTGAATTGAAAAATTTAATTGAGTCTAGAGAAGTTATAGCAGCTTCTCAGTAAGTAATCTAGTTGAAAATTTAAATCAGGATTGGCCGTAATTGTTGCATTTATCAACACAGAAGGCAAATCAGCAGCCCACATCATCACGGGGATGTGGTATTATGTGTCTGCCTGATTCAGTGTGTGTGTGTGTGTGTGTCTGTGTGGGGTGGGGGGTGCTGACAGATGTTGACACCATGTCATTCAAGGCCAGTTTCATTTAAATGTGCTTAAAACCCCCTTGGAAATCTCAGAACAAACCTGAACAGAACAGGATTTATTTTTAATCAGGAAACAAGAATTATAATGAACCTAATGTCAGAGTCAGGTCAGGGGTTCAGAAGTGGGTGTCCATGGCAATAGACAAAAGGATTTTTAACCTGCTATTTTCTGCTCTCTTCAGTTATCATACTGTAGTTGAATGGCACCACAGAAAAAATGGTACATCAAAAGCATGCACATATGTAGTATGCAAAATTAAAATGTTCTATATACAATGTCAATGCATATCTGGGGTATAAATGTTATTCTTTACTATTGAGTTTTGTATTATAAGCTACTGTATTTTAAAAAATATAAACAGCCATTTCTTTTGCCTTGTATACAATAAAATGCCTGTCATCGTCTTCATAAATTTCACAAATTTGACCTCATTCAGAAAACTTACTTTTGTGCTTCAGAAATGTTCCTACAAAAAATTGATTTGTAAAACATGTGCAGGCCTGTGTTTTTCTGTGTATCAGATGATGCATGTGCCTATTCACATGATTAGCATAAGGAAATATCCTAGCAATGCTGCAATGCCATATAAGGCATGCTGGCTTCAGGGTGTCTCTGTATCCCCATGGCTTGATTATCCAAGTAATCAAGAAACAGCAAATACGCCATCGCTAGGTGCTGGGTTTGACTGTGCATTTGTGGGTCTTTTTATGTATGCATCAATCATCTTCAGTCACTCTTTATCAATAAAGGAAATTAATTACCAGTGTAACCAACAAAGTTTTTGCTGCAAACTAAAACTAAGACAAAAAATTAGGTGGGAAAAAAAGCGTTATCCATCCATTATCTATAATCGCTTATCTAGGTCAGGGTGCTGGATCCTTTCCCAGTATGCATTGAGTGAGAGGCAGGAATACACCCTGAACAGTCGCCAATGTATCGCAGGGCAAAACAAAAAGAAGAAAAAAAAAATCTAGCAAACAAGCTCATTAATCAAACTAAACTAAAAATTTTAATCAAAATTGACAACAAAATACAATTAAAAACTAGTGAAAGATTTAGCTTATTCAGATAAGTCTATTAATGTGGTTAAAATCATTGATGTATTTATGCATAACATTGCATTGATAAATATTTTCTTGTTATTATGAGCTCCGTAACCACTTAAATTGACTTTGCGTGAATAATAAAACATCCTAAATAGAACCCTCGTCTGCGTATATGCCTTTATGCTTGTTTCCAAGCACAGGTAGATTTTGAAAGAACACCTTTGGAGATACGTCAAAGATAAGAACAGAATATGAATGCGGAAATATTCTTTATAATCAAGTCTAATCGTACGCATGCTTCATGAATGAGGCTCATTCAGCATTCTCTTCTGTTAAGCATATGGAACCAAATTTGGAGCATAAGCACTGTTAGCCTACACCTGTTCCTTAGTTTCAAGGCACTACTAATTAGCGTGGTGGAGTTCTGCTGGCCTGGAGAATCAAAGCCTGGTGTTGACCCAGTTATGCACTCATTTAACTTTAATTGTGATAATTAGGTAATGCTGTCCGTTTCATATTTCAGTGGTAGTTACACAGTCATAATACTCTTGTAAGTCTGTACAAAGGTTTTCAAGGGAGATGATAATACTTATTGTTAATTAAATAGCGTTAATTATACTGGAATCTTGAATGAACTTATTAATGTTAGGATAGTGCCACAATTGAGGGGGAGAGCTAAGACGAGTTAATGCTTAATTTTGTTAACTGATTTATACCTCTGTCTTTAATGATTCATACACTCTGTTCAGCTGTAGGACAGAGCCATCTGTTAGGCATTATAAGTATTAGCTGTTCTGCAGGGCAGGAAATGGGGGGTGGAGTGTGTGGAGGATCACCTGGGAGGCCATTGCTTGCCTTATGGGTGAAAAAGGATAAAGAATAACTACGATCCAACTGTTCCCTATATTGATACCTATTTTCTTTCTCTCTCTCTCCCTCTCTCTCATTCAGAAAGCCACCTTTCTGACATGTGATAATAAATAAATAAATGTCCTGCTCACAATCCATTTTGATTGTAAATTGTCTGTCTCTATCTCTATCTCCCTGTCTCGCTCTTCAAATGTATGTCCCCTTATCAATACAAAATAACAAGATGCAACAAAACGGGTGTGAAACTTAATGACTTTTACTAATGAGTTAACCAGAAGTCTAGGTTCAAATCTTGAGGTGAGATACGGTTTGTTCAGCCAGTGTGGAACCGCAGACCATGACTGAGTTGCGGCTCTGCCACCCACACCCCTGCACAGGTGAGCTGAAACGACAGAGACAGCGACAGTTACAGGTACACATTTTACATTCCGCACAGCGCTGCAGGAAAGAGCTGCAGCACCTCTCACTGGAAAGGCCTGGCAGCATGCGGGCGCCCGCCACATCGCAGCGAGGTGCTAATGCAGCGGTGACTCAGGAAACCCTGGAAACCCTGGGGGGGAGGGGGATGTGGGTTTGAGGCCAAGCGCGTCCCTGCTACTGGGGGCTCCCAGCCGCGGTTGGCTAATGACACAGCCTGGCCCTGAACCTGCGATGGTGTGGCGCACCGCGTAACCCGCCTCGAGGCAGGTTGACCGAGCGCGAACCGATTTTCGTCTCCGTGTTCAAAGTGGGTTTGAACGTAAGGTGAGCGGGCCACCTCGGGTTTTCGGCCATTTTACAGAATAAATAAATAACGAACGAGCGAGAGCGGTAATGCACGCGGTGACTCGATCGCTCCCGCTTTCCCTCTGTTTCCCAGCCCCTCAGCGTGAGCCACGGCACGCATCCTCCGGAGACAGGGGATTTCTACTGCGGTTTTATAACTGCCCTCAGCGCTGCGATGAAAACAGCGGGGGGAAAAAGCATAATAGCGTGGGTCATTATCTTGCACTTACTGCTGCAGTACATAACCGATGAAGTAGCAGAAAAAAAAAATTTATGTGGAGACTGCATTACTGCGATTCTGTTTGTCATTAACATGACACTGGGACGCAATTAGGTTTAGATTTTTTATTTTTATTTTTTCAAGTGGACAGAAGAATTCTCTGTTCAGTGGCTGGAGAGATAATTGCTTAAAAAGACCAAAAATAATAAAGATAATTATATTTTGACAACAGCAGAATGCAAGTAACACTGGTCACATTAATCCCGACATTTGGTGAAATAGACCCAGAAACCTCCCAGCTTTCTTCACGCAGAAAGCGGACTGGGAAAAAGTGTGATATTCATGACAAAAAACAGAAATTTGGCCATGGGCATAAAACAGTCTAACCATTATGGTTACATAAGTATAATTTGCCATTTTAGGCTGTTTTTGATGTCGATATGCGTGTTCAGTATTGTATGTATTGCATTTACAGTTGAGACCATGGTTACAGCCCTTCAGAGAGTTTGGACATATCAAATCAGATGTAATAATGCGTATATTACATGAAAAAGCTTCACCTGATCAAAAAAAAAAAGGTGAGCGAGAGATTGCCATGCAGGATATTGCTCTTTACTTTAAGTCCTCATTTTTACTCATTATGGTGCACAGCTGCATGTGCCCTGGTGGCCTTGTGTGTCAGACATGATTCCCGCACTGGAACAACGTGTGTGGTGGAACGTGCTTGCTTGCTAAGTTAACAGCTACCTTTTCTTGCTGCAAACAGATCCCCAGTGAGAAAGTGCTCTGAACATCGGCATACATTGTCCACGCAGAAACAGGACAGAGGAGGCCTGCTGCGTACAGGGTTGTGGTAAAGCACAGCAGACAGGCTTTCACTGCATTAACAAACGTATTTAGAGGAGGCAGGAGGTGGCTCATCAATCGTATTTCTAAGTGATCTCATGTTAGCCATTAGCGTAGTTGGCAAAAACAGATTTGTGCCCCAAACCCAAATGTGATGCTGAATGTCTCCTCGCATGCCTCTTCTCTGATGATTGCTGTTGTTGAACTCTGGCTTGGGCCCGGCTCATTGACACTCTCCTGGGAAGCTGGATGGTGGACTTCAGATTGACCTTGGTTCTTTGAGGCTGACTGAGTGGTTCTTCTCTCCCAAAGGCAGTGAGGAAAGTTTCACACTCACTAATAATAATAACTCTAAATAATGCATCACTTTAATAATAATGTGCAATAATGTGGAGTCAGGTGAAATGGTAAATGGGCAGAGTAATGCATCGATTTCACTTAGAGTCAGAACTCATTTAAAATGCAGCTTTACTCAGGGCTCAACAGCATGCTACTCTCACGGTGCTGACCATGCACCCAATAACAACTTTTACCAATAACTCTTACCAAATAAAAACTTACCAATCGGTGTTGCTGACACTAAAGGCAGAACTTAAAAATGAATGCGAGTAGACTCACAATCCAGTGCCAACTCAGAGATGCCTCTGTGTATTCTTTGCAGTTTTTACTTATTTTAGTATGTGTCTGTTTGGGACAGTATATGGCTGTTTTGTTTGCATTGTGGTGCATCCACAGTACCAGTGGTTACAAAATGATTCATACACCTCACGTTGCTTATGTAGTCTAAAAATGATTTATTACTGTACATCCATGAAGTAGGTAAACTGCAGGTGAGTATTGCGACATGATGCATGGGGTTTTGTGTTATGTACTTGGTCCTGGAGATTGATGTTTGGGGACGGGGGGAGGCAACATTTCAGACACAATCTTTCAGATAGTTGGACTTTGCTTGCATTGCACTTTATTTCCCAGTTTGGAATACCAGCTACAGCTGTAATCCTGTCCCATTGCCTCATTACCCTCAACTGACTTATCCATACAGATTTCACACGGCCATGACAGAGGACGATGAGTTCACATTCTATATGGGTTTCCTCCTGAGATTTCTGCCAATCAGGATTATTATTATTTTGTATTACTATTATGATGATGATGATGATGAAGATTAGTATTGTTATTGTTATTATAGGCCCAGACTTTCCCAATTTTTCTCTAAGGCATCTTTGTGACAGTGTCCTTGTGAAAAGTGTAATTGAACTGAAAGCTCCCTAACGCTGTAAACTCCATCCCATCATATCTCCGGCAATGTGAGATAAGATGTGAATTTTCTGTTTTGACATTGCAGTTGGTTTGAGAGTCTGATACCGACCGGCCTGTGTTGCTGCTCTATGGTTTGATTCCTCGTGTAGAGTGAGACTAAGGCAGGGATGTTCTGCTTTACAACCCATTTGATTCCTCGTGTGGAGTGAGGCTCTAACACAGGGCTGCGCAGCTACATAATTATTATCCTTACTATACTCCTTTATTTTTCAGGGGCATTGCATGTATTTTACATTTACATTAATGTCACCATTTCCTGTCTTGCCGTGGGTAATTTTCTTCTGCGATCTCAGGACTGGTTCTGTAGGAGAATTCTTCCAGAAGCACTGGGTCGTGTAAGGTTGGAGTTAGCGGGCTTTTGCTTGTTCTTGCAAAGCTTACTTTGTGTCCATGTCCATGGTTACAGCTGCCTACTGATGAGCCAAATATCTGTATTCACATTAAAATATTCAGCAGCAAATATCAACAGAATTCCATAGATGACTCACTGGCTGTTTGCTTTTTTTTTCTTTTTTTTTTCTTGTGTCTGAACTACTGCCCATTTATGGATGTATTGAATTACATTACATGACATTCATTTACCAGATGCTCTTATCCAGAGCAACCAGAAAGTAAAGTGCTCAAATGCATACAACAGGATTGCAACAGTAATGATGTCTCCTTGAAAATACCAGCACTATTAGAAACAAGCAGCAATGGAAGAAGTGCTTGAATCTTCAACTGTACGGCGAGCGTAACTGACTATGCTGCCAATCACAGTCAACTATTCTGTTAACATATTGAGTTTTAAATTAAGTGCTATGTTTCGTGTTTAGAGGTTTGGAGCTACTGTCTTTGAAATACCAATCATGCATGATAGAATTGTTCTGTAATCTATAAAAGTGTGGCTGTGCATAGAGTCAGTCTATTTTCCGGTGAGCCTTGAGAATGGTAGTTGAAATGAATAATCACTCTTGAGAAATACTAGAGTATACAGAGACTACAACATGGTGGAAATGCAATGGAACAAAAGAGTTCAAGCCTTACACTACTCGTATATCTATTAGCAACAATTATTTTAATCATCAACTGAAGAGAATTTACAAAGCAAACGCACTACATGATGTGATTATTTTTCTTGAGAGTTGGACTGCATAGTATTTGATTCCATCTACTAATAATAACAATATTAAATAAAAACTTTTAAAAAAAGTTTGCTTTTTTGTTTTTTAAGATCTCTATGCATTCCCTATATTGTTAAATGAACAAGCATATTTATATCTATATATAAGTTTTGTGCGGTAAAAAAAAGATACTAGATAAATGTTAGAGTGACCAACAATCTCCTCTCAAAACTAAGAAATGGGCTCATTGTATACACAGTTGTGGCTCAGCAAATTACAATAATAGCTGGAAAAATTACTCTGAAAACACAACGTACTGTAATTTGTGAGCTTGCACACATACAGAAAGGTTAACTGTCACATACGGAGGCACTGCCAACAGTACGCGGCCAATGGAAGCAAACTGGTTTCGCTCCTTCGCTTTCCTACCTTCCTTTGATCCACCGCTCCTATTGTGCGTCCACCGTGTAGACTTGAGCTGACTAAACTACTAACAATGGGGTTCTTCACTTTGAACGTTGCCATTTCAGTCCAGTTCATGGCAGTTTTGAGGACAAGTAGGAACTCCTCAGAATTATGCATCCTGAAGAAGAAAGAAATGTTAAAGCTTTATTCTTTGCACTCAGTGCCTGTGCGTCCTCCTGCTCTTATCTGGGACGTGCTCCACAGTTGTCCTTTGAGTAACCTTCACGCTGCAACTGTTGGTAAATAGTGTATACAGAATGAAAGATAACTTTGATGAAATAAATAAATATCTAGCTAGCTAGCTTTTAAAGCTTTACAGTGGCACAGCCCTGTTTGACTGAGGCTTTGTCTTTGAGGGTCTTTTAAAAAAAATCTTTTTCTTTTTTTTTCTTTTCATTCTTTAAATTAAAATATTTTTTTTATTGTTTTTCTTTCCCATGATGTGGGATGATTCAGCAAAGATCTCTACATTTATATATACAGTATATATTTATCTCATAAAAAACACGTTTTCAACGTACAAAAATGCCAAGTTACTAAAAAGTATTGATATCAAAATGACGCCAAGTTACGATACTACAAACAATATAGGCTATCTTGCCTCACCGAAATGACATAAGATGTATCTCAAAGCAATGCTACCCAATATTTCCTCAGTTCTTTCAAGTCACTTGGCCCTGTGTATAAGCATGCACTACATGAACAGGCCAAATATATGTGTGGATGGCTCTCTCACAGTCAAGATTGATTGAATAGGTGTGTGTATGTCCAATTTGTATTGGTATGTAGGCCTATGTATTTCGCTGCCCAGGCTTTCTGTTGCGTGAATGATAGTATGTTTCTTGGTACAAGTGTGTTCGTGAATGTGAATGTAAGATGCTGCCAGGGAAATGTCCCCATGCGGATAAAGAAGTTCTCTATGTATGTATGTACAATATGTGTTTTACATGCAGTATTTATTGTACGTAGCAAATATACAATAACTTGCACATGTACTCAAATTCAGTTCAGAAGCAAGTATAAACATGTTTTCTGGAGAAATGTGCTTCCTGTCGTTGCTCAGCAGCAGTTCTGTACATTAATTAATTTATACATTAATTTCAATGTACAATTCCATGTTCCATGAGGCAATTCGAAATATTTGTCTCTTTGATCTGACAGAAAGTTTGCATGACATTGTGAAATGGTAAGATTAGAAAACACAGGGCCAAGTGACTTGAAAGAACTGAGGAAATATTGGGTAGCATTGCTTTGAGATACATCTTATGTCATTTCGGTGAGGCAAGATAGCCTATATTGTTTGTAGTATCGTAACTTGGCGTCATTTTGATATCAATACTTTTTAGTAACTTGGCATTTTTGTACGTTGAAAACGTGTTTTTTATGAGATATCAGTTCTTTTTGCAAAGCGTTTTATTATGAGAGTGAGAAATGCGACCCTGCAAGAAACGGTTGTGGATTATGGCTATCGTTGTGTGAATCTGTACAGTCTGATGAGCGTGTACCGTTCAGCAGTTTCGGTTTGCTATATATGTAAAACAGTGGCTGTGAGATAGGATGCAGTGGCGTAAGCGTAAACGCATCAGAAACGCAGATGGAATATGGTATGTACTCACGGATTTGACGTCCATCCAACGAGCCTTGACTGACAAAATAATCAACACGCCCGTAGAATTATAACTCCCTAGGTCGCAACTTGTGTAGCCTTCTGTCCTGCTCCGTTGTCTGTTATTTCGTGGAGATGCACTATTAGTGTTTGTAAGGTTTATCCTTCTGTCCTGCTCCATTGTCTGTTATTTCGTGGAGATGCACTTTTAGTGTTTGTAAGGTTTATAAGGCATTTTGATAGGCTAATCTGCAGGTAGGAATCATCTTCGCCGTTTTGCTAAACTAAAACCGGAAAACATGATAGTGGAGAATAGGAGCAGACGCATATGTCCCAGCAGGCTTTGCATATGAGAGAATAACAACAGTGCGGGAGAAATTAAAATGAAATTACGAAATTCCGTAGTTGAAACAATATGTTTTTAGCAGAATGGGCATGTAGGTGAAGATTGACATGATCACGGAGTATAGTGCGAAGTAAATGGAGTGACCATGAGCGAGCTTATATTCCTTATCAAATGGTATATATAACAGTCGGTATCGAACATTGGTTGTTGAAGTGGAGGGTCAAATAACATTGCACACATTATTTACCTGTAATGTAATCTATTGCACGAATGTGTTTTTCTCATGTTCAGTGCTAGTAGTTATACTTATGAGTGAATCATGATTTTAAATGTAATGTTTTAATGCGGAGTTGCAGAACGTACATACGTAGTAATTGTGTGTAGCCTATGTGGCTAGATAGAGAACAGGGCGAGGTAACATGAATGTAGAAACGTGGCGTTTGCTGATATTAAGGTTTTGTACGGTAGCCAAGTGAAGAAATATAGTTAGTAGAAATGGCACAGCGGTGAACTGGTGTAACCTTTAAATAAAAGGAATACATTTGCGTCATGAAATGCATATGGGTGGCCGTGAGTGAGTGAGGTTTACCAGTCTGTGACTTCGTTAGCTAATGCCATAGCTATGCAATGCGTGAAATATCATTAGCGAACCTGCCGGTAGTTTTAAAGAAGAACACAAGCCAGTAAGCACAGAAGAGCTTCCGTTGAATCCATATGGCTTAGCAATATTGTAGCCGGTGAATAACTGAACGTACAGACGGTAAGTCATAATGCATATATCTTAGAAATATTGTAGCCGGTTAATAGCTGAACGGTGAACGGCGGGTAGCAAAAGCAATAATTAAGAAGTAGTAGACAATTATTAGTGAGGGTCGAAGCAAGTTAAAGAAACGGGTTCCAAGCTGGGCTTGAACATGCGACCCAGTGTTCCCAAGCCTGTAACCTTACCCACTAGGCCACAGACGGATTAGCTGTTCAACCTGCGGAGTTGCGGAATGTACATAAGTACTAATTGTTTGTAGCATATGTGGGTAGATAGAGAACAGGGCGAGGTAACAGGAATGTAGAAACGTGGCGTTTGCTGATATTAAGGTTTTGTACGGTAGCCAAGTGAAGAAATATAGTTAGTAGAAATGGCACAGTGGTGAACCGGTGTAACTTTTAAATAAAAGGAATACATTTGCGTCATGAAATGCATATGGGTGGCCGTGAGTGAGTGAGGTTTACCAGTCTGTGACTTCGTTAGCTAATGCCATAGCTATGCAATGCGTGAAATATCATTAGCGAACCTGCCGGTGGTTTTAAAGAAGAACACAAGCCAGTAAGCACAGAAGAGCTTCCGTTGAATCCATATGGCTTAGCAATATTGTAGCCGGTTAATAACTGAACGTACAGACGGTAAGTCATAATGCATATATCTTAGCAATATTGTAGCCGGTTAATAACTGAACGGTCAACGGCGGGTAGAAATGGTGCAAAAGCAATAATTAAGAAGTAGTAGACAATTATTAGTAAGGATCGAAGCAGGTTAAAGAAACGTGTTTCAAGCTGGGCTTGAACATGCGACCCAGTGTTCCCAAGCCTGTAACCTTACCCACTAGGCCACGGATAAATTAGCTGTTCAAATTGCGGAGTTGCAGAATGTACATAAGTAGTAATTGTTTGTAGCGTATGTGGCTAGATAGAGAACAGAGCGAGGTAACATGAATGTAGAAATAGAAACGTGGCGTTTGCTGATATGAAAGTTTTGTACGGTAGCCAAGTGAAGAAATATAGTTAATAGAAATGGCACAGTGGTGAACTGGTATAACTTTTTAATGAAAGGAATACATTTGCCGTGACTTCGTTAGCTAATGCCATAGCTATGCAATGCGTGAAATATCATTAGCAAACCTGCCGGTGGTTTTAAAGAACACAGGCCAGTAAGCACAGAAGAGCTCCCGTTGAATCCATGTGGCTTAGCAATATTGTAGCCGGTTAATAACTGAACGGTGAACGGCGGGTAAATATGGTGCAAAAGCAATAATTGATAAGTAGGCTAGTAGACAATTATTAGTGAGGGTTGAAGCAGGTTAAAGAAACGTGTTCTAAGCGGGGCTTGAACCTAGGACCCCATGTTCCCAAGACTGTAACCTTACCCACTAGGCCACAGGCGGACTAGCTGTTTGAACGGGAAATGTTTCAGAATAAAAATGTATGGGTATTTTTCGTGTGTATGCGCGTTTTTGATTGGGTCGTGTAGGGCAGATTTGGCTGGTGTTAGTGAAATGTCCAATGGGGAGACATGTTGTTAGTGGGATAGGCGGCAGGAAAAATAAGAATGAGAAGAAGAAGAAGAAAGAGAAGAAGAAGAAGGAGAAAACGCAAAATCCCCTTAGTTTGGGGCTTTATTGTGTGGACATGTGAAGTTGTTTATGAATTCTGTCTGTTGAAATGGGGTCAGAATGTACAGAATTTAATGTTTTTAAGGGCTGAGTGTCTGTGGCTGTTGTGGTTATTTCTGTGGGGAACCCTGAAAAGTGCCAAACTCTCGGTGCTGTATAGGTATGTGGGGGCATGCCCCCGCCAAGGCGTAACTTGGCGGGATGGCATACCTGCCATCCCAATCTCTGCATTATATTCTTTGCCGACAAATGAAGGCTGCTATTGAAGATAGAACAAAAGACAAGAAGCAATATCTGGGTCGGCCTCCTCGCACAGCAGGCTGGGCTTGGGAAATAGAGAAATGCAACAGTGGCACTGCAGTGGGCCCACAGTAGTATTTTCATAGACCACTTTAGGGGTATTTTTTTCTGTGAGGATTCCTGGAAATGATTGTTCTGTTCAAAAAGACACACCTGTGTTTTTGGAGATCTGATCAAGAGTGTCTATAGATCTAAATTTGGTGTAGTCAGTGCTTTGTGCTCATTTCTATTATTCATATTTGAGAACACAAACACGCACACACATACACTGAACGTACAGGAGAATGCTTCAAATAATTAACGACTAGAAGTTTTTGCTTAACAATGGCACAAATAGAACTATCAACCAGTTTTGCTTGACAATGGTAAAACAATATGCCCAATGAGCCGCAGAAGAATATTTAAATTTAAGCTGATTAAGTTGATAAAAAATCAATAAAAATAAAAGTAATATGTAGGCATTGTTGGTGACCGTTGTATAAGCAAAATAAGCCACTTCAGGCTGTCCCGTTATTGGAAAAGAATGTACTTCGGAGATGGTTAAGCATCACCTCCTCTGTCATACACTGTTTTACAATAATGGAACAGCTCATTGTGGTTTATTTCTCATATATATATATATATATATATATATACATATAATAGCTATTGGCCATTATTCCATAGACCAGGAATCAGCGGGTGTTTCCAGGGAAACAAGAGGAAGACAACAATACCTGACTGCACAGTCTACTGCACAATGAGCTTACAAGGAAGGCGGAGGCGGGGCTCCAGTGACCTTTACCAGTGATAGTTGCTGCCAGCTTTCCACTGTCCTGGACTCTCTACCTCCTCCAGGCTACTTCCCATTCCCAGGTTATTAGCTCATTCTTGTGTAAAAAAGACCCATTGGAGTTTACATCCCTTCCTTTTCACCCAGCAAGAACAATGAGCAAAGCAAGGCGGTTCCTTTTCTACCTTGCTGAGTGACATCTGTCATTTCATCTGTCATTTTTTATTCTTTGTTTCCTTTCAAAGAGGTAAGAATGTAGGGCAGTCCATATGAAAAATTCAGTGCAATTTTACGGTCAACAGGTTTCATGCATTCATTATACTTCTAGTATAGCAGCATTAGTGTTTCCTATATTTTGTCAACAGGAAATTGTGCTGAATTTAACGTGTCATGTGGGTTTTGATGTATTATTATGGCCACTGTTCTTACTAAAAAGCATACATGAATTTATCTGGGGATATGTGTGCATATATGAACATTGTATTTAGTCCTATACTAAATATAGTAAACTATATATTACAGCATACAGATTTAGAACCCAGTACATGTGTTTGACCGTGCATTGCGTGTAATGGTCTGGAGGACAGGAGTGCACTGACCGACATGCTCAGTGGAATCCTAATTAATCTGTATTAATTCCCAATATGTTGTTGTGGGGGGGCGGGGGGGGGGGGGGGGGGGGGGGGGGGGGGGGTACAACAACATTTTCACTGAAGATACAATAGTATGAACAAACAGCATTGCTCCATGCAAAGTAAAAAGCCAGTGTTAATTCAACTCTGTTTGGAACCATAGGCACTCTGTAAGAGTCGATTTTGACCTCTTAATCGTTATCAGAAAACAGTTTGGTACAAATAGGATGTTGCATACTTTATTTATAGAATATTATGTGAACCATGCCAAAATAAAATGTCCAATTTGGATTGCTCAATTAGCTTGATTTTTCACAGATCAAATTATATGTCTACAAAATAATGCTACATGAAAGCTCATCTTCTAACTACAGGAAACATCTGAGATAGTCATGGTCAAAATCCAATGTTTTCTGCGAAATGAAATGCCCTGAATATTAAGTAGTGCTTAACAAGTAAATTGAATTGTTGATGTATGTTTTGTTATGTACGGTATGAATACACTATTCCTACTTCTTACAACCATTTTGTGAGTGGTATGTAGTAAATATATGCCAAATGTTAGCTAATTAGTTGAATCATATTATTTTTTTTTTATTTAACTTTTTTGTGCAAGTTAAATGTTTTACGACTGTTAAAATTTTTAATTTGTGTATTTCCCACCGCTTCTAACGAAACCTAACATGCCCCAGTACAACATTGAAAAATATTGTAACATGTCAATGGTAGTAAGCAATCAAACTGAATTACACACATCAGTGTCACTTGTAAACATTGCTGTCAATCATCGTCTGTACTTAATTAGTGGCAATTACTTTATAAGCTTAGATTACTGGGGTGGTGCAAATGGGATAATTGTTTGAGAAGTGACTTGACAAACGGGCTATCACAAGCACTAGTTGCCAGAGGACTGAAATGCCATGCGAGAAAACATGGGGAGACAAACTGAAGGCATTATTCATAAGTTTCAAAACTATGTAGGATAATAGGTCTGACCATACTTGAATGCTAAATGTATTGTAACCCAAAAGTATAAATTCTTTATCTGGGAGTCCGTGATAAAACTTTTTAATGAGTCCAGTTAGCAATGAGATGTTATGTAATGTTGACACTGATGTGTCGACACCTGTTTATATTGTCAAAAAAATGAAGAAGATAGAAATTGATTATCAGTGACACTGACAAGAGACAGCTTACATCGAAATGATAAATGGAAATGGAAATCTCATGGGATGCAAAGCATTAGCATCACATATGCTTTGTAATTCAGCGCGACTCAATTTTGGACACATTTATAATGGAGGCGCAACACCTACAGTATGAAGCAGACCATTCGTCTCATCAAAATGTCCAGCAGCCCATTAAACTAATACATTTACATCCATCACTTAAAACCGTTATTTTACGAGACAGGCACAGACTGTGGATAAAAGGGGAAAATTACATTGTGGAAAGTGCCAAATAGGTTATTCCCAAGCTTCTCCTTTTAGTTACAGTCCATCAAATGCTTCACTAAATCTGCCCTTTCCAGCTCAAGTTTACCTCAGTTCTTTAGGCTTCAAATAGGTTTTTTTTTTTTCTTCGGCACAAAAACACCGGTTCCCCCAGGGTAACCATCCCTGCCGGGATTACCTTACTGATTTGGAAATCTCAAGCCAATGCCATCTGTCTACCAAAGAAGGTAAAGCTGTGGTGAAAGCGGTTAAAAATAATACATTTTTTTTCACAAATGTGATTATTTCTGCTCTTGAAGTAATCTTTTCTCCATCCTATTTTATCTCCTATTGCAATGTTACATTATTGTGTAACTACGTAGTAAAAATTCATGCTCCATCTTTGGTCCTAGAGTTTCAGATAAAATAAGCGAAAAATCAGTCCATTTAGGTAAAACAACAAATCTACAACTATAAAACTCTTTGTCCTGGTTTAACAAATGCTTATTTAAAGGTGGTGAAATAAGTACAACATTTATTTACCAATGACATAGACAGAGTTAACTGAAAAAGACTATGCCAATGACAAGTATGCACATGAGCTGCCAGGTTTGGCTTTTTCTGCCGAATGTAAATTTTCACCAAAAGGTCAGCGATATTGCACCATTGGGAATGTATTACGTTCTGAGAGAATATATAGTTGTAAGAAGCCAGACAACACAGGAGGTGCCAGCAGACTACCAGCAGGCTACCATTTGTCATCACTTTTTTTTCTCTGATTGGGGCCAGTTCTGTAATAGTGTGTGGACTGTGGGGTGTAAAATAATAACTGACTCTTGGGTGACTGCTTCAGAGCGGTGCCCAAACTACAGCCGCGGGGGTCCGCCTGGCACCGCGGTGTCTGAGGCACTGATTCTTAGCAATCCAAATTCTTGACAAATTCTCGAGGCAAACTGTTTCTCAAACAATCACGGCAAATATGTTCACGGTATCTTAACCTCATTCTGGAGAAGAAGAAAATGGCCACGGGGGACTTGCAGGGAGTTATGCGCAGGAAATATGCTTTATGTTTCAGCTAGATGTAAATCTCACATTTGCATTGCAAGGTTGTAGTACATGCCGTGACAAATTATTCAAAGTAAATTTCAAACAAAAGCACAATGAAGGCTCCCGTTTTGCCTCTGAAACAGTTACAGAGAGAAGAAGACAATACGCACTGTTGCTGGATACCCTGAGGAGATGATGGAAACGGGGAGAGAGAGAGAGAGAGAGAGAGAGAGAGAGAGAGAGAGAGAAAGAGAATTGTTGTTTTCATAGCAACACCATTGTGTAAAGTATGAAAATTAAATTATATCAAGTGAAAAATTGGCTGTGGAGAAATGTTAGTGAGGCATGTCATGATGTAAAGTCTACCAGGTTTCAACATGATCAGATAAGAAATATAGAGAATATTTTTTGCACCAGTAGCACTTTTATGGGATAACCAAATGTCTGTTTAATTTATTATTTTGCATCTGTTGCTAAATAATGGTCACTTTTAGCTAGAATTCCATATGCAGTCCTGCAGGCTCATGCAGTTTTAATTAACCTTTTTTTCAGAAGTTTTTTTTTTCTTTCATCAGGCCTAACTGCTGATGGCATAGTAAAATGTTAGGCTCTAATGAAGTATGCTTACTTTAATGAAGCTAATGGCATTATGAAGATACATCCCAAGAACAAGATACGTTCTGCATGAAATAATTTTCACAGTGGATGGGATGGTGCACGTTTATGTTAAGTTTCTTACATTTCCTGTGGAATATTTGTTATGCTTTAACATGGAGGCGAACCATGTGACGAGATTCGAAACGAATGTTGTGAAATGAAGTCCACATCAATTTGCATACAAAGAAATTAACTGGGCGGCTCCTTTCTAATGTACGATGAGTATAACTCAACGTAGCCCCATCATCATCCCATTCTTTTTCCACCGACATCCTAATTAGTTACTATCTTCTCTCCGCCTTCGCTTTGATCTAAATGGTCTCAGCCCAGCCATTAGGACTACAATTAATTCCATTACTGACCCAGGCGCAGCTGTCGGCTGACAGCGCTTCTAATGGGAATGAGCTTCTCACATGTCTTCAGCTGTGTCAGTCCAGGGTCAGATATTAATGAAGTGATGTTGATTGGCACAGCCCCCCTCTGGAGCAAGAGGAGGAGGGAACAGAGAGCTCGGGGGGCAAACACTGCACCTTTTCTAGCCTGCAGTGACATGGAGAGTCCATATCCTGTCCCTGGGGTACTGCTGTATGTAGGCCACACGCATGAATGCACGTGCGCACGTAGTATGCAGAACCGCACACACCAACACAGGCACCCACACGCATGCATACTTATATATGCGTAAATGCAATGTACACGCAGACACACTCTCTTACATACACACGCACACACACATGCATGCACACACACACATACACACACACATGCACACACACACACTCATGCACACACATACACACACACACATGCACACACACACACGCATGCACACACACACACATACACAGACATACACATGCACACACACACACACACACGCACACCCTCTGCAGGCCACAGTCATACCCTGGGAGGATGGAATAGCGGTGCAGCGTCTACAGGCACGCGCCGGTGTAGCGGTTACCTGTCAGAGCTGGGTTATTTTTTTCTAACCGGCTCGGTCGCTCAGGGCCGCGGTGATCCTCTCTGCAGTCTCTGTGTGAGACCCTGACTGACTGCGACCGCGTTCTGGGGCGAACAGCAATCCCACCTGACATTGATGTGCCTATTTAGAGAAAAGCTCCTTTTCTTTTCTGCAGATGACTGGCAAGGTAACTTTCCCACTTTTGCACTGTGCGGACTGCAGGCAGTGCTGCCGTGGGATTTAGCGGAAAGGGGGGGTTGGGGGAGGGGGGGGGTAGTGTGTGTGGACATGGGGCTCGGAACACCAGCGGGGCTGCAGGCTCAAATCCCAGGTTCTGCAGGTGCATCATTCTGTGCAGTGCCCATGGTCCTTCAGAGGTATATGGCTTACCTGCTGAATAATATGCAAAAACCTGATCTATGCAAAGAAATAAATAGTAACAATATTTACATCATATTATTGCACCAAAGGCCATTGGATTCACATGTATTCAACTGAAACGTGTAATAGTTAATGTATGGAAATTCAAATTAAGGGTTTGCATCAAAGATTGGAGTACACACCACTGTTGAATGGAAAGAGGCTGCTAGACATTCTTTCAAAGGACTTGAAATCTCTGAATATGAATGAGACCATTAGAAAGATGAATTGTTTGCATTCTTTTATTTGTTTAATTTCAGGACTAGTTGCACGAAAATGCAATAAATAGATAAGATGAAAGATTACGGCCAATTTCCAAAAACAATTAAAAAAACATCAAATACAAATTACGCTTGTAATGAAATGATAAATCTTCTAATTAAATTGAGTATGCAAACGTTCTGGTTTCATACCCAATGATAGAAATATACGCACTTAAATGTAGCAATGGTACCATTTGTGACCATTTTCTAAAATAAAAGAAACAAATGAGTATGCATAATGTATAACACATTTTATACATTTTTTGAGTTCTTGACTTCTTGACAAATTTTAGAGGAGAACTGGATAGTATAGGATTTCATTTATTTTGAGTGGTGATTGTTAAGTAAATCATTGTAGATGTAGAGGCCAGGAATATATTGTAGATTTTGAAAGTGTGTGCGGATTTTAATTAATTAATTAATTAATTAATTAATTAATTTTTATTTACTTCTTCTGAGGACTGAGCAGTTGGAACAGAAAGATCAGGGATGTCCAATCAAGCAGAGTTCTTATTGGGTATGGCAGGGTTTTCACTGCACACTGAAACTTTCCGGTCCTAGAGACACGCCGTGGCCAATTATGCATCGCCCTGAGGTGCTCTCAGAACCAGTCACACACAGATATAGACCACAGGTGTATCTCTGCACTGAAACAGTGTACTTCGGACGGATGCATCAGGCAGCAGCTCCCCAAATTGGTTTTTAAACATAAACAGTATGGCCGCTTTTTCTGTTGCTCATACACAGTAGATAAAATCAGATAAAGCGATGACAATGACAAGAAAAGCGGCGCCTTATTTTTTCTACGGTGGCATCCAGAGAATTTGTTATTCTCGCAAACAGAGGAACACCTGCATTCTGCTCTGACACCGGGCATATTGTTTTGCCTGTTCTCGCACAGGTCATCTGGAGAGTACAGTAAATCTTGTTTGCTGTCAGTTTCTCCTTCACCAAAAGCAGAGCAGCAATTACACTGCCAGCAGCTACCCTGCTTGACAGTGCTCAGGAGTAACCCGGCCCAAGGTTTCTTCTGCGGTTATTAAAAGTTTGTCTCAAAGGGCTGGGATTTCGTTTTCAACTGCCTCAAAAGTCTAGGAAGCTGATTTAGCCAAAGAGCCAATTATTGATCACCTTGTTATTACACCAACTGATACAACAGGCTGCCTGTCGAAAACCATCAGCCTTGCCAAGAATTGAAATGAGCTACATCAAGTTTGTGTGCCTAATGTGTTATTGTGACTTTTTCCCCCTCTCGTCTCTTGCAGTGACATTGTGTCAAAGTTATCTGCAAAATAAATAAATAAATAATACTGGTGTCAGGCTTCATTATCGTCTCGGTTGCTCCGGTGAGTCTTTTGTCCCTGTCAGTCATTCTTACTCGAAAAGGAGAAATTAGTCATTAAAAGTACTTTGAAGGCCAAATACTATAAAAAGGATAAAGCAACAGGTGTTAATTATGCAATGTATAATGAATGCTTGATCTGCTTACCTGTCCTATCCATTCTAATATGCAATAAAACACAACTAAAGCAGACAGAACAACTGTTTAGAGACAAAGTTCTGGATCTACTGTAATCAACAGTAGTAATTGTTTTACTTGCTAATAACTGAAAGCCTTTTTTCATCATAATCACAGGCTAGCAATAACCAAAAACAACTCACCAATCTGTGTTTCTAAAGAAAAAAGTAATGCTTGTATTTATTTCTCAGCCTCACTTCTGAAAATCATAATTGAACCCATGCCAAAAGGAACAATGCCAAGACAAACAGCAATGCTGGTTGTTGCCAATGTGGGAATTACTGATGCAACTGTTTGACAGACAGCAACAACTTAACTTTGAAAAGCCATGATAATAACTGGAGAAACCACAACAATTTCACATTTAATCAGACCCTTTAAATGCCATAAATACGTACTGTATCAATGCCCACAATCTAATTACTTGTTATATGGATGTGCACACGTCCAAATGATCTTCCACAGTATCTTTCCGTCATGAACATGTACTAAAAAAAAGTAAGACCGGATTCAATTTTATTGATAAATGAAAAAAAAACATGAATTGATGTAATGAATCATGTTAGCACAATGCGAATGTATAAATATATATAACAAAATCAATTATACAATCCCTAAACGTTAACATAGTATGTGAAGCAAATGCCTGATAAATCTACATTGTTAGGATTTTTAAAGTTCTAGACCAAACCTTAAAGTTATTCCTAAACTGTTTTTTTATGGTGTAAAATGCTCCATATCATCTCCCTCTCCCTCTCATGCCCTGTCTACAGTCTCCCTTTCCCCTGACAGCACTTCAAATCTCAAGTTCTGTCTTCCTTTCTTATTCTGTCAATTTTGAAAGTCCTTGCTATTTTCAACTCCACTTTTGGACAAGTTGATTGCATTTGAAATGTTTTACATTTTAGCTGATTGCATTTTACATTTCAGGCAAATGTCTTTTTATTCTAATTTCTAATTTAGGTCACTGACATATAAATTGTTAAACTTACATGCCACATGATTTTTATATTGATATATGATTGTACAATACAGTATGTACAGCATATATTTAAAATATCCTATGGTATTCATGTCTGCACCAACCATATTTTATTTATTTATTTATTTATTGTCCTATGATTAAATTGGATTGAATTGTATCAGCCAAGCTGAACCATGACATTACCTAAACACTGTTATAAACATCAGTAAAACCCCTTTAAAAAGGTTTTTAATTTGCCACGACATTGTTCAGATAAAATTATTGGGCAAGCAAGTTATTGTCTTTTTAATGCTAGTGGAGTGCAGCAAAACAATGCAGCCAATTCTGTGCAATAGCAGTGTTCCCACTTCCACCGATCCCATACTATTAAACAGGAACCACAGTGCTGCCTCTGTTTCATTCTCTGTGCATAATACAATGGTGTACCCATGCTGTTCTTGATTGTAAGACAAATTGCCTACAAACAGAACATAAATCTTAGAATAATGTAACATTTTTTTTTTTCTTTTTTTAACTGAATGTGAACCTAAGGGGACTTATGGGACTCATTGATTTCCCACATGTAGGGAGATGGTGCAGGTAGACAGCGTAATCACAATGTAATTCGTAGCAAGAGTGAGAGTTTTATATATAAAGGTTACATATCCAGGAATCCAGTTCCTCCCAATGACAGTCCTGTAATTTGTCCCAACCTCTTTTAGCCTTCCGAACAACAGTTGGCTGCTTAACTGTTATGGATCTTGGATTAAAACTGCCTATTTACAAGCATGATTCCATTCGAATACATACCCTATTGTCTTTCAAATTCACAGTCAACAACTAATCTATCATGCAAAAAAAAAAAGAAAAAAGCAAAGGAAAATGATATAATGCATGTGAACAACCCTAAATCTGTTTGAATCGCTACCATTATAAACTACTGCACAGGGCGGATCCAGATGCTCTTTCTTTGACTCCAGGGGCTAAAATGTTCAGTCCCTGGGGCAGCCTTTTGTCGTATGGGACCAGCCAGGTTAGTCCCCTTTCAGGCTTGTCACCATGGGGAGCACACAGTGCTCCAGAAACAGGAGATTTGCAGCTCCCTTCAAAAGGAGAACAGGGTACAGGTGTACCTGCCAGTAAGACAAATAACTGCACCAAAGTCACCTTTTTTGTGCACCTGTCCCCAGAACCAGGTGACACGGTGCCAAGTGGAGGCTAAATGGTTAATAAGATTTTTATAAAAGTACACGAGCAAGGTCATCGGCGTATGACAAACTACTTAAAATTACCAAGTGACCTTATTTGATGAGACAGGTGCATCTGTTACTTTCTCACTTGTCAAGAAAAAACAAATTAAATGAACAAAAACAGATACAGTCTGCATTACAATTAAGATGTACACAGAATGGCCCCTCTGAACTGTTCGTGCTCTTTGCAATGTGCAGACTTTGTCATCATTAATAATAAATGGACTCAGCAGATACTGTTGCATCGGCGTAGTAAGTATATTCCCAGGGAATAAGTTGAAGAAGCAAAAATAGTTCTTTAGAAATCAGGGTTTATATAACTCTCCCTCCCCCTGTCATTAAATTATTAATGCCCTGCCTGAAAGAGTCTAGCCTGGGTAAGTTACCACCATGCACTCTGTGCAGAGCAGCAGATGCCAGGTGATGTTATATTCAGTTCTCTCATTTTACTCTCTAAACCACTTTTTTATGGGGCATTCAAGCCTGTCAGAACCAATCGCTGACCCGGGAGCAGGGGGCGGGGTGGGGGGGTTTAACAGTGCAAACGGATTTATATTGTCCAATCGGGACTAGACCTGTACAAATAATTTGAAAACCGGACATTCCAGTCCAAAACTGGGCATCTGGCAACCCTTGTTGAGGGCATTTAAAATAATATCTGTCAGCAGTGCATTAGCTATCTTTTTTATACTGTGTATACCCTTATTTTACTTATTCTTATACTTATATGTTGCATTTCAAATGAAGCTTTAGCTAAATGTTGTAATGTAGCTCTTGTATTTTTGGTGCTAATGTAGCCTGTACACAGTAAAATGTCCAGTGTTAAATCAACTCTAACAGAGTACGTATGAGTCAAACTGGGACCATACAAGACTCTTGCTCTGTAAGAGTTGACTTTACAGAGCCCATTTTCTGTATACTCCCAACGACCTACTGAGGCACTGCTATTATAGCACTGAGAACGGTGATTAACCTGAACTCCTTCAGTAAAATATCCCACTGTAAAAGTTGATAGCATGCAAAACAAAATCACCTTTGTAAGAAGCTCTGAATTGGGCAGTCTGATAAGCAATTACAAAGTGCAGTAGTGTAAATAACTCCGCAAGTGACAGTTGGACTCCACTGCAAGTTGTTCTGTGGTTAATAGCGTCAGCTTGGCTGTGCGTGCCCTCCCTGATGCCCATGTCTGTCACACCGATAGCACATGGAGATGAGGGGCAGTTGCTCCTTACTATCTATACAGCCGTGACAGGAGGCTAATTCCAAGGTTCACATCGATCTTTATAAACTGTGAGCACGCCAATACGTTCCTCTTTCCACTTCCTGAAATCTTTCAATAAGCGAATGATTCCCAGTCAAAATGAACTCCACTGACCCGTCGCACTCAATCCCGTTCCTCTTCCCTGTGTGTGTCACTTTTGTTTAGCGTGAGTGAGCTTTGATCGGGAAAGATTATGCACGGCGAAAATTAAACGAGCCAGGGTTGTTGTCGAACATTTTTAATGGAATGAAAGCAAGGAAAGCTTCAGTTCCAAGGAAAATGGCATTCGCTGGCTTGAAAGACTACCCCTACTATGATAGGTGTACGGAAAGCAACTGGACAACATGCATGAAGGTGGATAAACATTGCCATATTTAATTATATACAATGAATTAATTTACTTTGGCACCATGGATAATTCACTTTGTTCATTGAAACGACTGCTCCAATCCAGTTCTCAATAACACCCTGAACTTGACTTTGATCAAGCCTCCACGTTTAATATGCTGCATTGCTTTGATCTAAACCTGTCTCTCTCTCATTCTCTTTCTCTCTCAATGAAAAAAAAAAAAAAAACTGATATATGTGCCACTGTCTCCTCTCTCCAGAGTCGAGGGAGTAAAGCAGTGTGCAGGTCATATATTACCTTTGGAGCAGGACAGCACACTCTCCTGCATATTCCAAATTGAATAATAAAGGAACTCAGTGGTTCCCAGCCTTCAAACTCAGACCCCAGGCAGTGTGTCGATCACCTCTGCCAGGCAGCGCGATAGGGCACGCCGGAGCATTGTAGCTGCATATTCTACCTCTCGCGAAGGGGCCCTGCCATCTGGGGATATGGTAATGCCATTGCATTGCCTAGTGGTGCACATCATCATTATTATCATTTATTTAACATGGCAGACACCTTCATTTGTCACAGATTACTTGGCCTACATGGTTTACCGCACAGCACTGCCCACCTGGGATTAGAACCAGCAGCCTCCAGGTAAAAAATAAATAAAAATCAAGCCCAGTACTTATTACTCATTGGTCTACTGCCACGCTAACACTATTTACTTTGACCTATAGTGTGTAATTTTATGAATTCAAATGGAAATATTGTCCAGGGTATATCATGATGAACACAGCCAAATGGAAATACCTGTAGGCGTGACTATAATCATGATGTCTTACAATCTGATTTTTTTGGTCTTTTTTGTCTATATGATCTTCATTTTGTTACTGAAATCGCTAAAAGGCAACCTGCTAGCAAGCTAGCCCACTAAAATTAGCTTGCTTCACTTTTCAGACATGTTAAAATAATACATACATGATAATATTACTTGGGAGTACGGCTTGACGAGGACATAAGGCAGAAGAATTTTAGTTTCAGCGTTATTCGTTATTGTATCCAATACAAAATATCACAGAAAATGCACTACACAAACAGATGGTTGTTTTTAATGGGCTTCATTGAATCTTCTATTTGTACTTCACTAAGACATAATAACTATGCTTTTATTCACGAAACATGACACATTTTTGCTATTCTTTCCTAAAGATTTTTTTCCTTGTCCTTAATGTCTCTCTTTTTTTCAGACTGACTGTGTCTACTGCAATAGCCTGTGTCCCAGTTCTACAATAGTCTGTGAGTTTCATTTACTTTCCACTCAGTGTTTAGCTGCATGTAATTCATATTGCTTGTGGGCCAAGCTTGCATTTATTGACCATGCCACCAGATGTTGCTTTGGGGATATTTTTCACATTTCATTGCTTTGTTTATTCCTTTGTTTTGTTTCTCTTCTAATATTTTCCAGTTATTGGATCATTTTATGGTGAATTTATTATCCCACTCATGTTAAAATGTTAAAATATTCATGAAAGTGTGTGGCAAGCCCATTGTTTGCTGTCCCCCACCATGAAAAACAGGGTTCTAAAATGACTAAATATAAAGTGTTCATTTTGTTTCTGATGATATGCATGGATGTATTTACATAGCATCAGCAAGACAAAAAACAAAAACAAAAATTTCAGGCACCCACTCAATGTGATCTATTATTGAAGTTTATGAATTACATAGAATGATATTAAGCTCAAATAACACCCTAGACAATTTAGTAGCATCTTGCTAAAACTTTTTTTTTTTTTCATTTGATCCTTAACTTTGACTAACAAATAAATGCAACTGTTCTTTCTTTCTTTGGAGAGTTCATTTTGATGACTTGCTAAACTGTACTTGCGAATAAAAAATAAACACTTCTATTTCACAATCCCGGCCATAGGTGCCATTCGGCTTAACAAAAAGCTGATCCCTTTTCCCTACTCCCTCCCATAATGCAAACCACAGCAATGGATAGCTTGCCTAAATTTAACATATGCTGTTCCTTTCCCTTTTGTATTTTTGCAAGGCCTGAATGTCAAAGCACCATCATTTCAAGAGCCACTCCAGGGGAGTCATTGACTCAAGAGTGCTAAGTGTTCTATTTTTAAATTCCAAGACAAAGCAACATTAATGTGTATGACCTCCTAATAATGAATCTGCTTCTATTGACAACCTACTGCAAGGAATAGCAAGTGACTGTCGGGCCTCATCAGCCCAAAAGCACATAAATAATGTACCCTAAGGCTATGCTATCTGCGCTGAATTACAACAACTGTGCTCCTGTTAAACGAGCAAACGGTTTAATTCAGAGACAGCTTCAAAGTAAATCACCCTCACTTGTTTTATTGAGATTGCTGTAAACATTTTATATGCCCTTTTGTACCATATGTATGAATAACAGAATGGTGAATGTGCCGCTTGAAAAGTATAAGACTTAAAAAGCATCATGTTTTCAGTTAAGGCTGCACATTAAGATTCATTTTTATTCTCAGATAATGTCCTGTGACTTACAAGGTCCAGTATTTACATAATGGGATTCTGTTTCCCCCCAAGAACCACATGAAGGGTATGTTCACTCAGGTGTCTCAGGAAGCATAATAACAGAATTTTCTCTCTCTTTTCTTGCAAGGTTATGTGGGTCTTCATAAAAAATATTGAGGAATTGGATAACATATAAATCAGCCATTTTGAGTTCATGAGCAGCCATTTAGATACTGATGTATGAAATTCATTTATGATCTAATGGATAAAATAGTTGAGCATTTGAATATTGCACCTGTAATGTCTATGCCCTGAAACAGGATATTTTAACAATTACAGCATTGTATAGCTGTACAGCAGAGCACTGAATATGGCAGTGTTGAAACAGGAGTGCAAATATTCCCTACAAGACTAATCTAAGCTCAGAATTTAATTAACCCGGTTGGAGTGGATTTAATTGTAAATATTTTTAAACTGTGTGGATGTTTTTTCCCCTTTGTAAACCTTTCATATCCTACCGCTGCTACTGAAGGCTATGTTGAACTTGTTGATTTTAACCCAAAGTGCGATTAGCGGAGCAGACACAACAATCGCTCCCGGCGACGTGGCTTGTACATTAGTGTTCGGCTGGCTTCTCTTGCAGGGTCAGTGGAAAAAAATGCATAATAGCCCTTTCTATGTTTTTACAGCCGAACTATCCGCCTGAAAAAAAGAGAAGCAGTCTCAGGGGATCAAAAAGCGCAGCCAGCCATATGCAAATTGAATCAAGATGGACGGTGCTAGACATTTTTTTCACCATAACGGGCTATTGGAGTTTGTTCTTTGTGAAACAGCTGTCCTGTTTAGCTCCCTGTCTCCAGTGGATTACTGAATCTGATTACTCTGGGGAGAGGTCTTTGGATTATACTGATGTTGTGGTCTGTAAAGATTCAGCATCTCCCAGAATCAAAGAGTTGCTTCCTTTTAACTGGGTTTAATTTGAGTGGTGATATAAAAACTTAATAATGCCACATATGGCTGGTAGCCCCATAGAGTGACTGTGATGACAAAGCTTTGAGTGTCCGCCATCTCACACACTTAGTAAAGCACTCTAGTTAGTGCCATTTATGCACAGAAGGACATTTTGATTGCTGTCGAATGCACACTGTTTATTACATATTATGCTGATTTGTGTAAAAAGGTTTACATTATTTCATTTTGTGTTCATGCTGATATTGGCTTCATCTAATTCAATTTCATGCATGCTCTCAGACTTCGGATTCTGTGTTTATTTGGTCAGAAAGTGGCACATACCTGGCTATAACAACAGTGTTGGTGTACATTAAGTCATTTCAACACTCTGCATAATGTTCTGATTGTATTTCTGTTTTTCTTCAATGTTCCAGCACCTGTTTTGTTAAACTGAAGATTTCATTTTTTCCGTTGGAAGCAAGTCTGCATTCACTGCTTTAGCTTCACTGGGTCATGGGATGAGGCAGGACATTTAAAAAAATCTTTTTTGTTGTTTTTATTAACAATATGCTCGATTTATTTTGTTCAACATCCGTAAGGTAAAAAATAATAAAGCATTCTTTTTTCACCAGGTTTCTTGTCCATGGTGATCTTAGGCTTGTGTACGGCTGCTCGGCCACAGAAACCCATTTCATGGTGCTATTAATGAACAGTTCTTGTGCTGACGTTGTTTCCAGAGGTAGTTTGGAGGTAGTTTGTATTGAGTGTTGAGAGATGATTTATAAGCGCTACACACTTCAACTCAGTGGTCCTGTTCTGTGAGCTTGCGTAGACTAACACTTTGCAACTGAGCGGTTGTTGCTCCTATACATTTCCACTTAACAATATCAGCACTTGCAGTTGACTGGGGCAGCTATAGCAGCTATAGCAGGTGGCATCCTACTCTTCAGTATGACCCATTCTATTGCTAATGTTTGTCAATGGAGATTGCATGGCTGTATGCTTAATTTTATGCAATGTTAGCAATGGTCATGGCTGAAAAAACCGAAGCCACTAAGTAGATCGAGTGTCCACATACTTTTGGAAATGTAGCGTGTATATATACAGTATTTATACTTTACAATTTATACGTTATGATCTAAGCTGTTGAAAACCAAGCATTGCTGAGTGAGTTCTTTGGAGATGGGTATGTAAATGTGAGATTTGCGTACTTGCATGTGCCGTATTTTGGTAAAAAGTGAGTCCTATATGCACTTTCATTTGGACTAAAAAATAAAACACCTGTTCTGTATTTTCTAATCTTTCTGCTTCAGTGGTTTGAAACGCACACATATATCACTTATCCCTCCATGTGTCTGAACAATGTCAGATCTGCAATACTCACAATCAGCAGGAAATATAAATCTGTACATGATAAAAGCCAACTATTTTGTGATTCCTTCTATGAATCTTATAGCAGTGTGTTCTGAGATATATGATTATATTGGCTCCCCTCTCAATTACTCATGGGTAACCATGACCATATGATTTATAATTGGAATAATCAACGCTTTGGCATAGGATTGGTTTACTGGTTAGTTATGTCTTAGTATAATGTAAGAGAGGATTAGATACTGCCCATCCAAGGATTCATGCTATGTGAACGATATACCACAGATTATCTATTTGTAATGCCTTTGCATGGAGCTGCCACGCCTGACCTCTCAGAGGTTTGTAGTAATTAATGCATCGGACGGAAACATCTTTGATTTATGTGTCTCCATGCTGGAGAGCCAAAAGTGGTGTAAGGCCGAGATTTGAGTCAGCTGTAATCCTGTATTCAGCTCCTAAGTGTTCCTCAGTGAAAAATGAGGCCATTTTCTTGGGCTATATCAGCTGGTAAAATTAGTTTTAATCATACTGGTGTTAGGTGCATCAATGCATACTGCACAGTCTGTTTGGTGGTGTGTTCAGCATGCATGCGTGTGTGTGTGTGTGTGTGTGTGTGTGTACATGTGTGTATTCCCATCATGATCACATTCGTTCAGATTGACATTCCTGTTCTTTTGGTACACCCCATGATCCTCAGTGATCACAGTGAGTCGCTGCCATGGCCATAACATCCTCCTATCCCATGTTCCCATCTGCAAGACTATATTACCTCGGTACAGCTTTGGCTGAATACTTCAGTAAGACTAATATAATATTGCCTCCACACCAGATCACAGTTTATGACAAAGTGACAAGCAAAAATACAATCTGCAGTGCAGGGACAGTACAAAGCATGGCTTTGAAAGAGTTCCTGAGGAAACTGCCTTATCACTGTACCAAATGAACACCCAGGCCCGTAGAACATCATTTTTTCAAATTCACATTCTATTAGAAACTGCCAAAAGCAGCGACATCAACATGAATAAATTAACAATTTAACAACAACAAAACACTACAAACATTTTGTTTAATTAAATTTGAGTGTTTAATTATGTCTATTGCTAATAATCGTAGTATAAGAAAAAAGAGCTGTGCAGTTGTATGAAAATAGACCACTTCAGCTTGGGTAACCCTTTGAAATATAGCAATTTTCCCAACTATTTTTTATGTTTACCTATTTTTTAAGTACCATTAGGCAGAGGCAAGTAACCCACATCTAGCACCATATCAAGCCTGGTTATTAAAAAAAAAAAAACTACATAACCTGTTAAGCTATTCCTTACAGTGACAACTCTATGTGTGACAAAAAAAAAAAAACAACAAAAACTTTCTAACATCTGTGCAGAATATACTTTTAGCTAATTTCCAAGTATTCCCCTCCCCTTCCTAAGAAAGGAAAATGTACCTTTCCAAATCAACTGTTTCTTATATTTTGTGCACACAGAAAAATATATCTCGACATTGTTTTGACATTTGCACATGAAATTGGGGATCTATTTGGCATTTGAAAAGAAAATACAGAAGGTGGCTAGTTACTGACAGGCAGAATAGTCTTATATAGGACACCAGAAAAAATGAAAAATAATAATAATAATAGTATAGAAATATGTAATAAAATGTGTCCAAGTAATACCATTACTTGTTACCTCCTGGATAATAAACATGATAACAATGAAACATGATGAATACATCATTGTACATTTGTTAAATTGACAAAGAGAGCAACAATAGAATACATACCACTCTTCAAAAGAATACAGCTGTCAAACATAGCACATTGTCTGTATAAAGGGATTATAGTCTGGAAGACACAGCATGTACTTAAAATCCTCCACAGTTGAAAATAAATCCTTCTTAGCCAGTAAAGCAAGCAACAATTATAAATGAAGTTGCTTTAGTTCAGCACAACTTTGGAGCATCCAGTTGTAACTGCCTCCCTATTTGACAGTAACAGAATTGTCGCTGAACTCCACCTGTCTCTTGTGCAAGCTTTGCGTTGTTGAGAACAATCTATGACTCATTGTGAAATCTGAATTCTTTCCCAAAAGGTATGACTTTTCTGAGCTGTAGCAAACAAAAATATTGGCTAAGCCGTCTATGTTGGCTGAAATTACTTGACTATAGAGGGTTAATGGTTCCTCAGATTTGACCCTCATGTCACTCTTAGTGGGTCATGTTCATACAACTGTTCAACATGTCAGGGTTTATCCCTTGCATAATGAATTTTTAAATTTTTATTATGGCTATGTTCTGTGATGAAATGTTTCAACCGACTTGGACAAAATACGGTTAAAGAATATCAACAAAAACTACAAATGAAAAAAAACTGTTGACATCATCATGGTTGTTGTTCACCTCACTGATTCATTTACCTAGTGTAAACAGCTGCATTGAATCTTACAGGTTCGAGTTTTATTTTTATCTAAATTTATTTGATACAGTTGACAGGGACTAAATATAAATTCCAAGGGCTAAAATCTGATGTATTATACCGAAAAATAGCTAAACAGCTCATTTTTATTCCTGGTCCCTGGGCAGGTGTACAGAATTACAAAAGCACAAACATTAAACAGGTATAGTGAGACACCAGTTTATCTAGGGCAGTTTTCTCACCTGCAATTCAGTCATCGCCCAGCTGGAAGTCTGTAGAGCCTTTTTTGTGTGTCTATTGTGACATTTCCCTGTACAATAGATCTACATCAATTGCATTAAGCACAGTGAGTTTTTGGCAGCAATATTACTACACTGTGATGTGCTATTTTCTGTACATAGACATTTTTTTGATGTTCAGCTATGTTCATGTTTTTTTTTTCCCCTTTCTAAGCAATGGAAAGTTGGTCATTGCATAATAATTGCAATTATATTAGCTATACAAAAATTGTTAAATAGAATTAATTATAACAATTAAACAGCTGTGTAAGCTTAAACAATTAAAGGCTGTCACCTCAGTTCAGAACTTCCCAAGTAATCAGTGCTGTGCCTGGTTTGTGTGCCAATCATTTGGTTGAAAAAAACAGTATTTTTGTTTTGTTTTGTTTTCTGAGTCCATTCTATCAATTTCTCAGCAATTTTATTAAATGTTTTAAAACGGTGGGCATTTTAGCCATTTGCCAGTGCTGTGTCTGTTGAGCCAGTGTTTTGTATTTTTATTCTGATACAGTATGTACTCTTAAACCATGAGATAATTTCACCCAGACTTTTGTCTGTTTGTCCGGCTTTTCAGTGAACAACTTGAGCAGTGCCCCTTATCCTTTGTCATACAACAACTCCTTGAATTTCCCTGTACTGTAGTTTTTGGTGTGATGTCCAGGTCCACAAATTTGGATGAGAAATGTAAGTACTGGGAATGGTACAACACAACAAAGTACCAGGTGCCCCATCTTGTTTTCTAGGGTTTTAGGAAAAGTCTGAAACATGCATTCCATGGAATCACCTTGTAGGGCGAGTATCTGCTTGGGTAATTGCTTGAAAATCCTTTTGACTACTTGAGGAATTTGCCACATTTTTGGAAATTGCTAGCCCAAATGCTTCTTGTGAGTGGAAAAGTGTGAGCATTGCATGTTTTAAGGTATAAAGCCTTTGTGATTTTCATTGGATTTCAATGTTTCAATCTTTATTACTTAAACAGTGAGTAAATGAGTTTGATTCTGGCAGATAACAGACACAAGTTTCATTTCTAGCACCAGTTCACACTGATAATTATATTTTTATTAAATCTAAATGCACAGCACTAATCTTATCAGCTAATCAGCCTGAATGGAAGAAAATACTAGTTAAATCTTAAAGGGAAATCGACATAAAGTATAATCAGTATAAAGTGAGTGACAAAGAGGTCCTGAATCAGTAGCCAAGATATATATGTTCATGATGTGTAGTAAAGCTCACATGAACTATTCCCCAATGTGAAACACACTAATCTGTGGACAGTTATGTTTAAAAAAAAAAATCACAGATCATTTTTTCCTTGGCTGAATGGACTATACCATATCTGCAGAGAACAGTCAGTATTTTCCTGATTACTGAGCTTGACAGACAATGCATATCAGATAAAGTCAGATGGGAAAGCACCGCATGTCATTTCCCTGCGAATGATATTCCTCAAGCACCTTGGTACCTCTACGCTATGAGAGGGATTTTCTGCAGGCTATTTGCCTGTCAGATAACAGTCTCCATATTTTTGCGTAATTTAAAGAGGAGAAAAAATCAGATAGTAGCATTCAAGGACAATATCCTGTTACCCGTCTCATTTTTACTGCTTGTATGTCCAATGACATATTTAGTTCAAGGCTGTGATATCTAAACTATATTCATCACTGAAGCGAAAGGCGGCACAGAATCATTTTAAATGGCTATTTCATGAGGCATAATAACTGTTCCTTTTCCAAACCATATTTATCAAAGTGGTCTGTCTACGGGCTGTCCACGCTGTGCTTTATGGTATATGCGGCACATCGACTCCAGAATTCCAAGCAGCGTAAATTGGGATGTATGTGCCTTTTGTTCCAGTGAAGGTGAGGTGATTCCTACAACGTCCTGTTTAATTCTAAATATAAAGAGATGGACTGGGGACAATATCAAAGTAATAAAGTCGATGAGTTCATTAAGTGGAGGAGAGATCATTTATTGTAAATCCCAAGTCTGATAAGCTGCACATTAAACACCTTCTCCATCATTTTCAAACAAAATGTAAAAAAAATAAATAAAAAAATATATTTTTGAAAGTTTATTAACATCCGAAGGGGATCAGTTTTACAGGCGCAAAAATGTAAGCCTTTCTAGTCATAGGAATTGCTTCAGAGGATCTGTATTGAAGCATTTAAAAACAAAAATGTGTCATACTTTAAAAATGCAACCATTAATATATTTGATTAAATACAACATTGTAAAAATACCATTGCACACAGCGCCTGTGTATATTGCAACCCACAAATCATTTCATGTTTGAGAAATGGAAATGTAATCAACTCATTGAGAAACAATGAGATTGTTATCAAGTATTCCAGTTTATAAGGTTGGTTTAAAAATCCATTAATTTATCATCATACTATTTCCTTGTTAAAGAAAATAAAAACTGCTTTTTGTACAGAACTTTGAGTAAATATAGGGGTGGTCGCCTAGGGAACCAAATGACACATACAAGGCTTGGTATTACATAGAGAGCAAGGTGGGACGGGAGGGACATATTTTGTGTGACTTATGTGATGCCACTACTTGATAGAGCTGCATAATATGAGGAAAGTGTGCAATTAAGATGTTGGATATTATGAGGTGATATGAAAAGCGATAAAACAAATACCATGAGCATATTATTTCCAAAGAGCCTCCGATTAGCATTTAGTACAGAAATGTAGTTATATGTAGACACTGAAAATGTTTAAATAAATCCTGAAAATAAGTATAAGGATGAAAAGGCTGGGGTCTGACTACCTCAGAGTCCTTCTTCAGTTAAAAACAGCAGGACATCTGAACTCGGATTCAACAAAATGCCTCCAAACTCATTGGACAACACTTCATCCTTCAACCCAACAATGATCCTGAACATACTGCAGACGCAACAAAGGAGTTTTTCAAAGCTAAAAACTAGAAACTTTTTCACTGGCTAAGTCATTCACCCAATTGAACGTGTGTTTCATATGCTGAAGAGAAACTTTAAGGCAGTTAGCCACTGAAATAAGCAGGAGCTGAAGGTGGCTGCAATACAGGCCGGACGCATCACCAAAAATACTCAGCACCTGCTGATCTCTATGGGCCACAGACTTCAGTCAGTCACTGCATGCAAAGGATATGTGACAATGTACCAAACATGACTACTGTCATTTACACACAGCACCATTTATGTGTCCCAAACATTATGGTGCCCTGAAATGTATGTATAAAAAGTGCTGAAGTAGCTGCTGAAAAAACACACAGAGCACTGAGAGACGCTGCTCTGCAGTTCTAGTACTTGCCTCCAACATGCCTCCAAACTGAACATTGTGAGTAGATCTGCCACTTCAAGACGTACTTCATTCTAGCCATTCATCCCATTGACTGTGCCCATGCGACATTGATTCTGGAAAACACCGCCCTTCATCTCTGCTCTCTCCTGCACATTTGGGAAGTCACAAATGTGAGTCTGATCACCAGTTTTCAAAATCATTCATTTCTGCTCTAACCAGTCCACAGAAGTCAGATGCACTGGGGAGAAATAACTTTCACTTCCCCTTACAAAGTCCTGAAATAAATGTGTGCACAGAAACGCTGTACCGTTGTTGATTCAAGGTAAAGGTTATGCCTTACGAAGTATGAAAAGCTTTGCTTGTAAAAGTAAGCAACTTTTCCTTGTAGACACCCCCTCTGAAGTCAAGGATATTCAGAATTTCCCTGTGACAAACCTTGTTCATCTTTATATAACAGTCCCTTCTTTTCTTACAGAGGCTAAAGATTTTGCTGGTATTAACCAGACCTTTATGCACCATTACCCAGTGCAACACTATTTCATCGGGCATGTGTCTCTGCACAGAAAGGAAGGTTCTTTTCTTATCAGTAGCCTCGTCCACCCTGCCACCATATACCTCATCTAATACTTTTCACTGAGCATTTAAGTATGGATACCTGTAATGTCAGTTGGTCAAGACATATTTTATTTACTGTTGCAGGTTGAAGGAGCTTGAATAGAGAGGCACTTGAGGATAAAAATAAAACATTAAGAGCTCTAAACACAGAGTTACAACAACATCTGCTGAGGAAAATGAACTTCTCATCAACAGCAAAGTTCAGTGGTGAGGACAACTTATTTCTTTTCATTCTCCCTGACCTCAGAGAGTGTTCTTTAGCTAAAAATAGAATTTTCCACTGTCTATCTCTGACTGGGAGGGGGTGACGTAGAATTATTTGAGCACATAAAATGCTGCTTCTTGATTACCTATTGACATGTTCTTTATGTTCTCATGTTTATCATCATCTCACAAACTTCTGGCATGTTCTTTCTCTTTTTGATCGACAAAGTCCCAAAGTATTACAATAACATTAGCAGCAGAACAACTACTGTAAACAGGTAAAATTAAACAAAACATCACATCTGGGCTTGCCTTTGTTAGGTAATATGCTAATACCAATTACACAAATAATATCAAGTATTACTAACATTTTTGTACGCATATATATATAATCAAATGCTCTGATTATATTTGTTTTGGGGCTTTTTCTCAGATTCATTTGGGGGGCGACATATCCATATACAGAAGGAGGCTTGGTCCAGAACCCAAAGCAACATAAAATACTTGTTATATGCGAAGGAGTTGGCTGTGGGGATTTAGAAAACCAAAACACTGGGGAGATGAACCTCACAGGGAAAGAGTGTCCCACAACAAAAGCTTCCAGACAGAATCTAACCCCACAGAAACTTCAAACAATGAAGGGTGCATCAATCTTTCCAGCAGCAGCCACATGCTGTGTGTGTAAAAAATGTGTTATGGGTAGGGTTGTTCAATACAGACCGCTTAATATTTTCTTTGCTCTGTAGTGACAGAGGCGTCAGCTTGATAAGTCATTTCCACACCACCTTTTTGGCCCCTTTTCTTTCCACTTCTTTTATAGGCAATGAATGGAGCAATTATGCATGTTAATGTAAGTGTGGTAAGTAGACCCTTTTAAACCTATATGAGTTCCACTCAGTGGTTAAAGCATACTCAGGATATAATTTGAATTATTCTACTAATATGTATCAGCAGAGCATATTAGTCACATAAACTAATTCATGCACACATTTTTCTGCTATGTTGCTGTTGCTGTTTTCCTGCCATGACTGTTGCTGGACAAAAGAAAATGTATCAGTGGACATGCATTTGTATGCAAAAATATACATAATTAAAATACATAATTGGGACCAAATGTGTTACTCTGATAACATGTATCTGCATTTGTCTTTTCAGTCTACTTCAAGGAGTGGCATCAAAAGAAAAACAGAGTTGGAAGAGGGCTGGGCATTGCATAACAGAAAAACATAACGGAAATGATTAAATGTGTGTGTGTGTGGGTGGGTGGTTCACCACGGGTGGGCTGAAATAACAGAACTAGTAAGTTCTGTTCTGTTAATATTGATTATTGCTCTTATTTATTAAATAATCATACTGCATGGAAAGCATAAATAGCCTTTAACTAGTTAACAGCACACTCACATTAAGAAACATTATGTGACATTTTTTATGATATTCATCTAGTCCAGCTGATATCATCACATCAGCATACCATGCTGGTGACCAGCCACAACCATTCCGGCATCCAATTCTGATGAACACTGTCCAAAACACATGATATGCTGGTCACGCTGGTATCCAGCTATGCTGGTAACCGGCTATATAGGCACCAACTCCATATTAATGCCCGCAATTTTGAATGAGATGTTGGATGTCAGGACTTCATATATTTGTCAGGTAGTGTATATACCTATATATACCCATACTGTCATTTCTAAGGTAATTATCCCAGCTCTTGATCAGGATCCCAGGTCTTTATTTAATAATTAAATAAACTTCTGTACCCCATTGGTGTCACCACGGACCCTATTTTGGTGACAACATAAGGACAACCATGCCTGAGTCCAAGTAGAATTTCTAGTTTTGTCTCATGCAAATGGAATGCTTGTTGCCTGTGCCGGGTTTGGTAGTTCTGTGGTCTGCAATAAACTTATTTGCATCAATCAGCATGGGGCATCACAATAGCATCACAATAGGGGGTGTGTCAATAAAAACACTTGCCGCTGTGCAAGTTCGGTGTTGAATAATGCATTTACGTTTAAACTAATCCTGACCCGGCTTAAACTGAAATGCTGCCACATTGTGCTATTTTGGTGGTGCTATGAATGCACTGCACATGTGAAAGCATTATCACACAGATGCTTGAAATATATGATTTTTATTTTATTTTAATTTGACTATTTGAAATCCAAGCTGTGTTTTTGTATGATCTGCAGCCAAGACAAGATTAGCTGTTGGATTTGACGCTAAGGCACTGTTTTTAAAGTGAAATAAATGGGGTGATCTGATTGGCAATAATAAAACCACGCCTCCACAACACCCACAGTTAATTTATTCTTATTGAAACGGGTCCGTTGTGTCCAACCAGCAAACCTGAGTTGAACACTACCTAATCTGCCAGTGCCTTGAGTTACTGGCAGCATTTGATACTTGAGATTTGACTGCGGATACAGAGCTCCATCATTGAGACAGCCTACCATTGTTCAAATTGCAGGATTGATTTAGATCAAATTCCACTGGAGGGTATAAAAACATATTTTAAATGGAAATACAAAACAACTGCCACTTCCCAGATCACACTCAGTAGCCACAGAGGCTAACAATGCTGTTGCTTCTCTCCAATGATTTTAACGCACTCGTTTACATAGGAAGGGGTGCTGTGACCAACAGATTTTCACAAGTCACTGACTTAGCTGTATTACTGGACTGAATCTCAAGTTATTTGGAGGTATTTAGCTGTCAATTTAAAAAAATGGCAAGTGCAGTATCTAAATTTGATAGGGGACACTGTAACCTGGGGACACTGTAACCTGCCAGACTGCACAAATTCTGTTTGAATGAAGGAGTCATTGCATGACATCCTTTAATCTACTTTTTGAGATCATTTTGATATCAATCTGAAGGAGGAAGTTATTGAAGAATTTGATATTAGTTTTTTATTTATTTTCTGGCTCGATTTAAATTCAAACCTTGTGTGGAGTTATCTATATTTCCTTCAACAGCTTAATTTTTCTTTTAATATATCTATCCAGTCATTTAACAAAAATGCAATTATTCTCAGAGACTGGTAGTTCCTTTCATCTTTTAAGGGCCTGAACCCAACATAATACTAGGTGCTTCATGCTTTTATATGCAGTTAAATAATATGGAGGCAGAGTTCATTAACACTGATATTTAATGAAGTGCTATCAGCTTAGAGCCAACCATTTCCTTCGGTTGGCTATAAATAGATCATTTGTGCAGGATCTAGGTTATATCATTTCTTTAAGAGCTAATAGAAGTACGCTGCAGCTGATCAAATGATGGGACAAGTTAGCAAAATTAGTGCTGAAGAGATAGCTAACTCCAGTTTTAATCACTATTATCCGTCAAAAGGTAAAATTTCCTCTCGCTAACAGTGCCCAAGGGCAACCTGAGAAGGAGAATAATGAAAATACAGGTCTCTCTGAATGATAATTATTATTTTAAAAACCGAAAGGTTGCGAGCAGGGGCTTGAAATACTGTTGATTATTGTCAGTCAATATGCCAACCATCCATTTAATAGGCTGTGTTGGCTGTGTGTTTGTATGTTTGTGTGCGTTTTGAAGTTTTACATTATCACTTACAAATGGGAACGATCGAAGGAAGAAACTAGCAGAAACATTGGGTCTCAATTATGTCGTTGCCAAGCATGTATGGCGTATTTGTTTAATTATCTCCCGACATATATTATAAGTGTTTCCTTCTAGTCATGTGGTTAAAAGGAATTTCTCCTCTAGCTTAATATGTTTTAGTAATTCATGCACTGTCCATTTAGCAAGACAACTCAACTCCAAAACCTCCAACTCATGAAATACCCTATTCTCTTTGAACTATTAAACAGAGACAATGAATTCAGAGAAAGAGAGAGAAAGAGGGAGAGAGAGAGAGGGGGCGGGTGGGGTGGTTCTCATTGTCAGCTATAATAATGTCTGGTCTGAACACCTGCTTCTTCTTGATAGAGACACCTGCTATGCCTTCTTTCTCTCCTGCAAACAGTGGTCAGGGACTGCTAACAAAGCAAGATGTCTTTGGGTCACCTTTGTTAATGTCCATAAATTCCTTTCAGAGAAGGCTTCTTATAATACTAATCAGTTTTTGTTGTCTGATTTAGTTAATTTGGTTTGTCATTTGATGGACATTGTGACAAAATTGGTCTGCAAGTGTACTGATGCCATTCATACATAGATCTCAAATACCACATTCAGTGAGAAAAAAAAAGTTCATATTTGTGCTTACTTTTGTTCCCTCCAGTTTCCCTAATCAATTGGGCCTCTGTGCATATCACCGTTCAGAAAAAGGAGTAATTTGTGGGTTTTTTAAGTATAACTGACAGAGGGGGACTGGGAGGCTGGTCGTTCTATAATAACGTCTTCCTCAGGTGTGTGTTAAGACAGGTCACATGGGTCTCACAGTCCGTCACTGAGGATTACCATGCCAACGAGAGGGCCAGAAAGAGAGCGCCCTGCTGATTTAGAGAGGGGTCCGCTATCAAACCCATGACCAGTGGCTGCAGTGCATCACAGTGATCCCCACTTAACCTCAGACTCTTTTATTCTGCAGAGTCTTGTAGTGGCTTGGGGAAATGTGGGGAACGAAATCTCCTTAGGACCAGGAAATGTCAGAGTTGAGCTGAGAAAAGAAGGACACATACACAGCTAACACAGCAGCGGCACACGCTAGCACGCCTGCAGACATAAACGCAGCTTGTGTCCAGGCAGCACAGTTGTTGTAAGATGAGCAGACTGGAACATGTTACAAGGTTCACATGCTGTTGAGGCTAATGGTAATACAAGCACAGATGCTTGCACACTCGCATACAAAGGCAAACACACAAGCATGCAGGCACACACATGCGTATATACAGACATACACATGCAGGCAGGCACACAGGCATACATGTATACACACATATACACATATATACATGCACATAGGCACATACATGCAAATACACACACACATATGCATACAGACACGCTCACACACACACACACATATACATTAGGCACACATACATACACACACACACACACACACGCAAACTTGCAAGCACACACACAAACACACATGCACACAGGCACACACATGCACCAATTTTCTCTCTATCTCTCTCAATTCAATCCAGTTCAATTCATGTTGCTTTATTGGCATGAAATGTAATTATTGCCAATGCATACATATAAATAATATGTAGAATAATAATAATATTGAAATATAATAATGATAAATGTAATAACTTTCTCATTCTCTCTCTCTCTCTCTCTCACACACACACACACAGACACACACACAGACACACACTCATACACTACTTTACTTCAACATTGTGCCCACAACCCCTCCAGCTCAATAATAGCTCTCTGCCACAGCAGTGGAGCTCATTACTTTGGGCAAATGACTTTATACAGTATAATACATGGAGTCTACAGGGAGACTGACCTAGGTCACATATTGACCATGAAATATTTAGCGTGGGGGACATTACTTTGAAAATGCTTAAGGAGGAAAAGGCAACTGTGGTGGTGGCAGTAACCCCAAGTGAAACACCCCCCACCCCCAGTCAGAGATGCGACTGGAAAATGCTAAATGCACCGATGGTATGTCACCACCACTCACGCATCAAATGCAAAATAATTGACCGCAATAATTGAATCGGCACATATCACTGGAGTGCAGGCTGTTTATTGCAAGGGAAGCTGAGAGCAAAGGGATGGGCAGACTGCTTAACGGGTGTATAAGTTTCTTAAGGGTAGATACCGTACTGATACGTGTCTGATTACAGAACAAGATACAACACTGAGAAATGCACTCTTGCAAATGTATTTATTTCATTTAACATTCTCAGTGAGATATTGAGGGTGGGACCCTCATTTGCAATGGTGTCGAGGTACAATAAAACAAAATACAAAATAATTTAAAAAAATAAGAAATTGGAGAAAAAATGGATAAAAAATAATAAGCATCAGCTGAAACAAAATTGAATCATAACCATAAATCATAAAGCCTCTATGGACTCTATAAGTGATATGATGGGCTAAAGATTTTAAAGCCACAGCTACAACAACATTGTTACATAATGTATTACGAGTAACTATGGGAAATTAAGCTCAGTTACACTTGAAAACGTTTTAACCTGACGTCTCCTTGGAACATTCATAATGCTTTCATTAACCCGGCATAATATTTGCATACATAATTATGTGTAAAATTTAATTATTTAAAAGAATGACAATTATCAAATTAAATTAAGTTCTCAAAAATTAATGATGAATATAAGGTTCTGACGTAATATAAAGGTTTTGCAGTATAGACTGTGTGTACTGTGTTAAATGACCAAATTTCCAAATTACTTGGATTTATTTACTTATCCTTTTTGAACAATATTTGCTTGGCTGTGATTTCCCTGGCCCTTCTCTGTGACATAATGGGATAGGAAAGTGAAGATAGAGCTGGATATTAGAAGAGAAGAGAAATCTGGGAGAGGGGGCGGGTAAGTGAGATATAAAATTGAAATAAAACCACTTCAGCCAGGTCTTCTAAAACTCATAAAAGGTCTTCCTCTACGTTCGAAAGTTTAGCTGGCTGCCAGGAACACAAAATGATTGAAGGCTTCCTTTTTTTCTTTCCTTCTTTTGTTCTCTCTATCACACATTTTCTTTCTTTCTCTCAGAATGTCTCTCTCTCTCTCTCTCTCTCTTCTCCTGTCTTATCTGGGCTCAATATGAATGCCAGTAATAGGGTCAGCCCTCTCTGGAAGTCATCAGTCATGTGTGCATTTCTTGCATTTTCTGATCGCAGGAATATTGCCGCCGCGTGTACTGTGGCGATTATTGGATCGGAGTCATGACTGCATTCAATTCCTCCGGGTCTGAAAATGGCAGGCATTCTGAATCCTTTGATTGGCAATTTCCTGCCGCACAGAGTTCAGTCCCGTAAAGAGTTATTTCCGACAGCATGCATCATCACGTCTTAAACAGAGTGCAGAACCGATCGCGGTTCGAGTGATCGTTAGACAGTTACAGTGAGGTAGGCGGTGTAACTGCGTGCCGCGTGCCCCTTCCTGAACAAGGCTAAAACCACAGTAAAATGTGTTGTGTTGATGGGATTGCGGCAAAGCAATGAGAGGTGGATGTAGTGATTAAATAAAAATATATTGGGTGGTTATTGAAACGGTTGCCAGGGAAGGCTTATTAGAAACACTCTGGAGATGCCTGTGGTAAAGGAGCGTTTATGTGCTTCATCACCTCTGAAGGAGCATTTTTGATTCCCATCCTGGAGTTAACCTCCTCCTCCTCTCGCCTCCCCTCCGCCCTTGCCACGGGCTCCAACTCAACCACCAGGGACATTTAAAAACCCAGGACCTCCTCCAAACTGTTTATACTGTGCTGCATAAGGTAATTAGAGACAGTTGACTTTGCACCTCATTAAGCCAGGATTTGTTTGTGGATCTGGTTTGCCTCCGCTCACAGCGTTTCCTTTCTTTTTTGGGAAATGTTGGTCGGTGGGGGTTAGTGTTAAAACTCAATTACACATTGCCATTTTGCGAACCCTCTGGGAGGTGCTTAATATTTGCAGTCTGCTTGTCGGCATACTGTTGCTTTCACCACATATGGTGAAACATTTTTAAAAAGGAGGGCTAAAGGGAATCATGCTCGTGGTGTAAAGGAACTTCTTTTGCTTTTGAAAGGAGGGGAAGGTGCTGAGAGATAAGCAACGTAAGAAACAAAAACCTTGCAGCGCTAATTAAGGCATTATGCAAATTTTCATCGGCCTGTATGCAAATCCGACACTGCTCCCTGCTTAGTTACTGTACAAGTGTGTCTGCCAACCGCATTTTGCTTGTGTCTCCTCTTTGCATATGTGCTTCAGGTGCAGCTTTTCAATGGAAGACATACAAATCTGACTATTTTTGTTTGTCTGTTTGTGCAAAATGTCAGAACAGCACAGCATGCTTTTTATCGTGCTGTTTTGTGCTATCGCCGGGAATAACTATTATCATGGACCATTCCATTTGTAAAGTGACAAACAATGTATATTTAGAGGGAACAGTTCTTGAGTGAGCGAGCTCTCCACTGATGAGATACAGCAACACAGTTGCATTCTGCGGCAGGACAAGATCGTGTTAGCCTGTTTGTCAGTTATTAGAACACTGATGCAATAAACACCACTATCCCAGTACTGGAGAGTGACAGTTCCAAAATAAACAGTGAAGCAATACATCAGCTTCGAAGGCTTGCTTTCAAATTGACTGGGAAATTTGAACATGCTGTGCAAATATTTTTGCTTCTTCTGTTTACACAAAAATGCCATAAACAGAACATCAAACAATTACAGCTACTCATGATGAGAAGCTAAGATTAAATAAACTATCACAGCAGCAATGATAAAAGTTATTGTATATGGTAAGTGTATTTGAATTTCACTTGAATATAATCAGATATAAATTCTCATATGATATAGAACTTTTGTTGTAAAAGAGTTTTTCCATGTACCAAACAACAGCCAGATCCATTTTATTGTGTGTGGGTGGTTAATGGGGAGGAAGTGATTGAAAGATGGCAGTCTTACTCAGCACCCTGATTAAGATTTCCGATTGTGTCTCATTTACCTGGGGCAAATGTTTGTCTTCAAACTGTGTTTGAAGATAAGAGTGACTCTGATTACTCAAGTGTATGTCTAATACATGCGGATTGTACTTAATTGCGTAGTCTAAAGATAAATAGCATCAGACAGTATCATTGCTCATTGCAAGTATTCTTGTTGGTATAAACTGATGAGAAACTTCAGTAAGTTTGTATGGTGTTCATACAGTGGAAATGCACATTTTCAGGAGTGACCTCAACAGCCGATGAAACATACAGCGTCTTGCATAAATAATCTTGAAAACAATAAAAATGGTTATCCTCATGAGAAAGGGGGAAAATAATGTATTCAGTTTATGAAAAACAATTATGTTTTCTGCATATAATGTACGAAAGGTCCACGATAAATGGGTGAAGCATGTGTTGGTAAAAAGAACTGGCACCACTTCCACAGTTTGTTTCACCCATTTCTGCTACTTGCATCAGTCAATCGGAATGATTAAGCCAGCGGTCAATGGCAGGGAATACCAAATGCACTGATCAGACTTAATCCATCTGAAACTGCAATCCCAGAACAGTCTGAACTAGGACAGCATTAGTCTTTGAAACGGTATCAACCAGCGATCGATCAGAACACCTCATACGCAAAGCTGATTCATCCCCCTTATCCGAATGTTACAGGAAATGTTACACCTTCATTTGTATTGCTGTTATGCATTTCTTTCAAGGAAAGAAAATAAACTTTTTTGACAAGAAACTCACTAAACAAATTGGAGTGGATGTTCTATTCACAGTTTCTGTGTTGATTGATGCTTAATTTTCAGTGATGAGTACATGTTGTTTGAAGTACAGTATACATGGGCCTCAGAATTTCCGAATCAAAGGATCATTTCTCTACGGGGAAATTAATGGGAGTTTCACATGACCAGTCCTGTCACAGCCTGTGATTTAAACTAGCATTTAAAACTTTTTTATCTGGACACATTTCTCTCTTAAATGCCGCTGGAGGCTTTTCAAGCTGTTCACAGCTACCATTAGCCAGAAAAGAAATTTAAAGAAAGCACTCAAATAAATAAGGTAATTACTAACAAGAACAGCAACAATAACAACAATAAAGATATTTACAGTGATATATACAACTCTACAAAACAAAAAATGTGTATAATTTATTACACTAATGGGTAATGGCAAATGGCTTATGTGAATAATGGTTGGAAATATAGCCCTGTGTGTGAAATTGAAATTACGTTTCATGGATAATCAACCACACATACATAAGAAACTTCACATAAGAATTAATGATTTACAAAAGTATTTTACTTTCACTTCAATTTTTAGGGGGTATCCACACTGTAATATCATACTGTAGCTATACCATAATCAGTATTTGGTGAGCCCATGACGATTGTAGCTCACCTGTGAAATTGCGTTGAGAATGGCTTTGAAACGGCGGTGGTTCAAAAATCACTGTTTTATATGGGGAGAGCTGACCAATGTCAACATACACTGAGTGTGGTATCAATATATTTATATTAGTGTATACAGCACTAATGCATTTTCTTTCGTTTATAGTTTATAGGATATATCACACTTTAACCAAGCCTCTGTGTATTATTTGAGATTGAATGGGTTATGGAGCACAATGCAGTTGGTAAGCACAGTTTAATAGCCAAACACATTTCATATTTTCCACGTCTCATTAGCACCCAGCATGCTTTGCAAGACAAAAATGGTTTTGGAATGAAGTGCTGACCTGCAGTGCAACTTCAGAATGCAGGGGAAGGTGTGAGGTGTGTTTTGCAGACGCCGCACACCCCTCCTTGGCCCAGCCAGAAACGGAATCAGTCACACAGCTCTGTTTAAAAGGGTCTTTCTGGGCAAAACCACTTACCCTTCATAGCAGCTCCAATAAAGCATTAATAAACTTTTGTCTTGGGGAGGAGAGGCTGAAAGCACCAAAGGAATCGTATGCTGTATGTTTTATACTCCTCAATAAACTGGCCCTAAACAAGAAAGCGGGGCAATAAATTTTCCATCTGCTTCCACAAATCAGTGGGTCAAAACCAGGTCCACACAAATATGCTAATGCATAAATAAAATTGACCATATCCCGATAATTCCATAGTTGTTACCTTTGTGTTCTCTGTCCCACTAATTTAAATAATTGCAATTGTCTGGCTGCCCTGTTCAGTGTGGGAGTGGCTTACACCACAAAATGGAGGGGGAAGGTTTCATCTTAATTAACCTTTACCCCATTTAGTTCTGGAAATGAGTTCAAAAAGCCTGACAGTTCATATTTTTTAAAGTGTTGTGGAAAACAACAGAGTTGTTGTGCAATGACAAGTTGCACTGAACAAATAATGGTAAATAACTGCGTTCATTTCCTGTTGGTGCTGTAACATAATTAAAAATGGAATTGAAATACAATGCACTAAAGGTCTATGCCTTCCTACAAGTATTTTGTCAGAATACAACTGTATATTCTAAACACAGTAACACCACAAGGACACATATAATGTACCAAACCCTTACTTATGACTAAAAGTGAGATCTTTTAATTAGGTTTGGATGATTTGATGTTTCTACTTATTACCTGTAGACAGATTTATGTTTCAGTTATTGACGTGCTGTATGAATATAAACATGACTTTTTATTCTAAATGAAAAAAGGAAATGAAATGAATTTTAAAAAATAACTATCACACAAAACACAACACATCAAAGCATTTCCGTTTTTTTTGAGAGAGATCAAATATATTGCTTCAATATTATGCATATTTAAGTGAAGATAAACATAAAAAATAAACATTGCAAACCCTTCAAGTCTAGTTATGCTCCTAAGAAATAAATTCTACCTGGATTCAATGGCCAGTGCACTATAAATAATGCATTTCACACACAGAAGGAGTCATTAATTTATGTGGCATACTGAGCTAGTATGATTTATCGTGGCTGCTTGTTAATTGCAGATGATGAAAAAGTTGTTTACACTCTTACCCCATTTCTCTGGCCCTGAAGGCATTTCCCCCCGTGAGTTTCCTCTCCACATGGCTAGGCTTCAATGTGCTTACGGTGTGTTTATTACAAAGTGCTCAGGCCCTGACTCAGGCTGCGGATCACCAAGGTAACCTCGCATGAGAATGTCCGTGGCGATCCCAGGCAATTTGGTGGCATGAACTTGTCCCAGGCCAGTGCAATTCTCTGTCACTTACAACTGTATAAAAGTGCTTTGAGCTGTGGTTGTGTATCCACAATGATGCCATGGGCAAACTTTAGGCAAGCAGGTTTGTCCAAAGTTTCCTGTAGTATTGGTAATATAACACTACCTAGAGACATTCTTTTTAAATACACAGAGTGGTAGAGAGGCTTTCTACACAGTGACTTTTTGATGTTGGAAACGTCCACTTCCTTGGATGATCTGAGATGGCATCTGGATGTTGTCAGACACATTATACACCCCATGATCAGCTGCAGTATTAAGTGACAAGAAAAAGTGTACTTCCCCTTGTTCCAAATAAAACAGTGTATGGTTATCTTCAGTAATATTGTGTTCATTTACCCATGTGAGAGGGGTGAACTGGCCATGCCTTGCCAATAAAACAGAAAAGACAGGAGAGAAAACAAAACTTTTATCTTGACTCAGACTCTATTTTTCCTGGAATTAACTTTGACTTAAAATGGCTCACTTTCCGATACAAACACAAATAATTGTTTTCATTATTATGCTGGTCTCAGCAACTCTTCCGCTATTGCAGTATCAGCCTGAAAGTCATTAACCACCACAGAAAAAATATATTTGCGTATATGCTCTGGCATACGGAGTTTGTGGTAACAGCTAAGTTGCAGAATTTTAAATACAACAGTGGTCTGACAAAGTGGGAATCAAATAGAAAACTAATGTCGTGTGTGCATCACTATAAATTTGTAGGCTGCCAAGCCAAATATTTCTACCCTAGAATGACACTGCAACTGAGAACAAAATGTAGTTTATACAGTATTGTAAGTTTACTGTTGACGCATATCCACAGTGGTCCGGCCCCACTCAAAGGCTTAAGCCAGGCTGTTTCTTTCTTTTTTTTTAAATAACGCGGTCAGGTTACTGGGTTTGTGATGCTGTTGCTTCTGACAGGAAAATGATTAATGTGGGAGCTTCATGTATCAGTATCACAACAACTTTGCTGGAAGAGATCCGCAGAAAAACCGATTGAAATTTTCAATTTGAACATGCATGTGGCCGATGGGGTTGAGGCTGGTGGAGATGTGCGCAGAGGGGAGTTGCTGCATATTTCTGCTTTTATATCCATACATTTTTTATTATTGTTTGCACTCTCAGAACAAACAGCTAGCAGACACAATATATCATTTTAAATTTGCATGCCATCCAACAATAACTGGATGAGAGAAGTTTCCTCTGAAATGCGTTTTTGAAGAATCAGCTTTTCTAACAGAATTACCTCTCCCAGTTCAAGATTTGTTTCCCACAGCTTTATTGGTGCATTAAATATTTTGCAACAGTGGCCATTCTGGCATACTGACTCCCTGGCACCAAAGAATAAATATGACTGGTTCTGAGAAACTGCTGAAGGATTCACAGAAGTTGTCTATGGTACAGATGCTCTTGGCTTGCAGGTTGTGTTTGGGTTAGATTGTGCAGTTTGTCACATGCCTTTGGGCCATTGTTGCTTTTCCCAGGAGGCAGAGGCAGGAGGAGCTTAAAAATGGTTGGAATGTCATGCTAGAATGTAGAATTATATGCATTGCAGGCAATGGAACAAGATTAAACAATCCAATCACAACTGTGAGGCAGTTTGACAGGCGTTTCACTCAAGTTTATACAACCCACACATTTCTCATTTTAGGACGGTCAAAGTCAATCAAACTTCACTCAGACACACATCGCTCAGTCCACTTCATACATTGGTATGCAAAAAGCAGCCCTGGTCAAATTGCATGATTTGTTTAATCTCTAAATTAAAAAAAGTTAACATAACTTCTGTAATCTGTAGGCTACCAAATTAAACATACTTGTTATATTGCTGAAAAATGTAATGCACAGTTAGTACTTATTTGCTGAACCGAACAGTTTGAAAAAGTAAATGGGACTAGGGACCCTTCCATTTCATCCCTTTACATAAGGTTCAAAATGTGATTGATTTGTGAGGCCTTACATTAAACTAGGCAAATACAATTGTGGAGTTGTCTTCCCCTCTGACACATGTAACCTCTCAGAGTGTTGTGCTTACTCTCAGTGACCCCAGACTCCTTTAAGCATCAGACTGAGGACTAAAAAATAAAGAAGATTGTCCTTTAAAAAATATGGGAAGGCTATAAGAAGATATTTAAGTGCTCCCGGTCTGGAGTATCCTCTGTCAGAAACACCATTTAGAAACGGACCTTGAGAGGAACTGTTAAAGTCACGGCAAGATCTGGAAATCGGAGACAAATTTCAGATAGAACTGCTCATAGTCTGGTCAGGTACAGAAGGCAAAACCCACATATTACTGCAGAGGACCTGCAGAAAGTTTTAACTGCCATGAGTAGTGTTTCTCTGGTCCAATATGCATCATTGCTATCAAAAAATAATCTGCATGGAAGGGCTGCCAGAAATAAAACTTTCCTGTGATCTCAGAAGTCATTGTTTGAAGTATGCAACACGACAATTAGATAAGTCTGCGTAAAAAGTGCTGTGATTTCTACATGGTGAAATCAAAATTTATGAAAATGGAGTACAGAGCCAAATCAAGAAAAAAAATACCTTTGTCCCAAGTATTATGGATCTCTCTGTATTTGCATATGTGCAATGGTGCATGTGAATGGAAGGATGGATCAAACTCAATACTAACAAATCCTAGAAGCTAATGTCCCAGTGACGGTGAAGAAAATGAAGCTGAAAACTGTTTGGATATTTACAGTGATCCAAAGCATACCCAAAAACCAAGCAGGAACTGCTTAAAGGAATGAAAGGTGAAGGGTTTGTAGTGCAGTTCAAAGTCCCCAGACTTGAAAATTATTGTAAATCTGTGGGAGGATCTCAAGCATGCAGTGCATGCAGGAAGACTGAAGTATATTTCTGAACCTTCTCTGCAAGCCAAGAATAGACTGTTGGCTACTAGAAGTGGCTGGAAGCTGTGATTTCTGCCAAAGGTTTTGTTACTAAGTACTGACTGACAGCGTGCTGTGCCCAAACTTTTGTTCTTTTGTACGTGCCACATTTATGATTTTTTTTTTTAAATAAAAATATTTGGAATTAAAATGAATTTTTTTTTTTTTTTACATTTTCACTACAGATGTTGTGTTAACTTTTTTTCACTAAGAAAATTTATCAAATGTGATTGGACCAGAGCTGCCAAAACTTTTGAATATCACTGTACGTGTCAGTCATACAGCAGGAAAGATCTGTCGTATGAGTAGATAAATAGATTTATATAGTGATATATTTATGAATAGAAATATATAAATATTATATAAATTATGACCAGAAATGTAGATTAGAAGTCCCACAAGCACAAAAAGGACGGCAATGACTTTCGGCCCAGTTCTACAGCGGCTTTGAATTGGCTCATCATTTGAGTGAGGGGGCCTCTCTGGGATGAACGCAAAGCCACAAGAGCAGTGTAGGCCTCACTTTACCAGCCCAAGGAGTCTGTTAGACACTGTTGGATAAAATTAATTCATTCATTCATTCATTAAAGGAAGGGAAGAGAAAAACAGCAAACAGACTCTGTTTCAGGGAAATAAGCATTGGATGTACAGTGCAGTGGCACTGATTGTTCAATGGGTTGCTAGTTGCTACCCATTGTGCTAAATTGTAAAAATGTGTACACACACACACACACACACACACATGTATTCTTGCTGATATTCTTGATGTTCAGGAGACATGAGCCTGACTTTTCTGAAGGCTCAAGCCTGTCCAAGTCTTCTGCTTCCTCTCAGTTTCTGGCATTATAGCTTTCCAGACCACAGCTTGATGCACAAAGTCATTGCAAATTGTCTGTATTTCTGAGAAGCTCTCAAAGACGAATGCTGTTATTAAACATCTGATCTGGCCTAGAATGAAAATTTATTTTGAATCAGATTCACATTCGTCTAAGGGCTGCCAAGCATTTCCAAGTGATTTGACTGATATAACTGGATCAGTCTCCCTATCTTTGAAGATGTACAGAGAGTTATATATAAATATGTAGATGTATTAAGAAAGTAAATAAGCCGTGTGCACAAATGTGCCTCTTTATGTTGGAGATTTTAAAAACGACTGGGAGAAGAGTGCCCCCTATGAATAACTTCAAAATTCCAACTGAACACTCCATGACTTTTTAGTCAATTATATATATATATATATATATATATTACACACACACACTCGGGTGACAAATTAAAGGAAAAACCTGATTAAATGAGTGGAGAAAAAAAAAAAACTATTGCAGATGCTTCCATACAGGTGTACTGCATAATGCAATTAAGCAATTAACATCCTATCATGCTCTGTGGCATGTATAAAAATGCTGAACAGGCCCAGATGACTTCGATTTTGGATCAAGATAGCAAGAATAAAAAATCTTAGTGACTTTGAAAGAGGGTTCATTAGTGGGGCACGAATGGCAGGAGCTTCAGTCACAAAGAATGTTCAACTGACTTGTGTTTCAATAGGAATAGTGACTAAAGTACATCTGCAGTGAGGGGGTCTGGTGAATCTGTTAGGAGGGGAGGGGGGCATTTTTATGGCATGGTTTGGGTCCACTTGTCCGCTTTGACAAAGAACATCTCCGTCTTGAACCACAATCACAAAGAAAGTCTCATCCCAGCCCTGTGAGCACCCAAAGAGAGGCCGAGATGAAGTGTGTGCTCCAGGCCTTTGTGTGTTGTTCATCAGTGAGCCTGCGCCTCCAGTACCTGAGTGCGCTTGTAATCAGCTCCCCCTGTCTGAATTATTAGGCTCCCTCCACAGGAACCTAGAAATATCAACCATTTTAATTCGCCAGCCCCTGTCCTGTTTTTAAGTGGCTGTCAGCGATGATGAACAGGGCCACTTGGGAGATGCCGTTCCTCCTTGTTTTGTGCTCCTTCTGTCTGCCGGCACTCGAGAGTCTGGAGGGAAGGAAGCTTAAGAAAGGGAGAGTCACGGATCTATAAAGATGTGCCAAGATGACAGAGACAGAAAGTTTGTATTCAGAGTGTGTAACCTTGGCATTTTGCTAACGATACCAACCTCTGTGTTTCCTCGCTAGGCAGTCCGGTTTTATGGTCTCATGGCTCTTTGGTTATTTTTACTGATAACGTCGGCTTTGGATGTTGTTGTTCTTGCTATTGCTGTTGTTTACAGTGTTGATGTCATTGCCTTCACCGCTGCTGTTGTTGTTTGCGTGTTGTGATTGATGCTGTCTATGCTGTTGGTGCGACTGTGACTGTCGTGTCGGATGGTGTTGCTGTTGCTATCACCACTGTTGTTGTGAAGGTTTTTTGTCGTGGTCATCACATCACTGCTCTTGTTATTCATGTTCTTGTCAGCGCGGTTGTGGATTCACGTTCGCCAGATTCTGTTTCATCAAGTTAACAAAAGGGTATCGAGAGTGTAATTCACATAGCTTGCTCCATTACTTATTGCTTGTCTCTCACTGTTAGGGAAACCTTTTGTTCTAGTAATGACCACAAGCTTACAGTGTAATGTCTGGCTCAGAATAGATTAGGCGTGGCAATGTCGCAATGCTGAAGCAGAGAGCGGGTGACAGATGTGTCACAGTAAGTGTGCGTCATACAGGTAAGGCTTGGCAGTGCGCCACAGGTGCTGTTTGGGACGGCGGATATTGTCAGTTATAACACAGCGTGCCGTGTCCTCTAGACAGCAGCACCACCTGGGCTCCTCTCTGAAGAATATCTGGTGTGAGATGTTTAAAGCACTTTCAATCTCACTTCTTGGGCCCCTTGAGTGTGTGTGTGCGTGTGCATGTGCATGTGTGTGCATGCGTGCGTGTGTGAACATGCATGTGTGTGCGTGCGTGCGTGCGTGTGTGTGTTTGGAGAGGAAATTGTACAGTAATGTTTAATACCTGCAGTTGATAGCAGAATTCCGTGTAATATTTCATTCACTGTTGTTTTTCTCTTCTCTGTATACGAGACAATTTCAGAAAATATTTATCGGCTGAAGGAGTTTACATGACCATCTGGGCTTCTCCCTGCAGTGTTTGGATGAGATCAGAATCCATTACTTTGACAGAGCAAGACTTACATTTTGGCATTCGGGTATGAATTAGCCATAAAAGTAAAAAAGGGGTGTGAGCTAGCAGGACATGCTGTTTCACATACTAAACAAACAGCTTTTGTTTCCATAACCTACGTTTTTGGTTGTTTACCCAGATAAGCAAATGTATTTAAGCCCATGTGAGTTGTTGTTTGTCATGATAATTTCAGGACACAATTGTTCTCATTTAAAATGTTAATAAATGTCCTGGTAGAAGTAATAGGTGCAAACACCAGAACACTATTTTATAAAAATCAATTGAATGCAAACAGTACACGATGAACTTAATGCAGCTGAATATGAATTTGGCGTTAATGGACTTTGCTGGCCAAGATGGCCCCAGCGATAATTATTCTAACAATGTGATGTACGATGATGGACAGTACATTGTGTAAGCAGACTCATTTGCTTGAGTGTTTCATTGTTCTGAATGGAAGCCTTTTAGTTTGCACCATAACCTTTTCTGTTCAAAGCTATAACACATGAGCTACGTCATTTTCCAAATGTGATTTTTAAATCCAGCTTGATCAGACAAGGAGACATAATATGACCTTTTAGTTTCTTACTCTGCAGACTCTTTTAGTTCTGACCTTTTTAAAATGTTGTTATGAATATATTATGACTTGGATATGGGAATTTTTGATTATCCAAAATGTGGGCAAGTAATTTGCCTATGTCATGTGTGTAGTTGTATACATACACACTGGCTTATTTGCTTATCCACATAAAGGGATACATGTTACCATAAAGAAGTGGTTGGGTTGGAAAATGAACATTTTATTGTATAAATAACAGATAAATGTTATGAACTACATGGTTTAAAGATACCATATAGTTCATATCACAGTCTCAGCTCGTCCACCTTTGCTCAACATTCACTACACTAAGCTATACCTCCCTCAGTCTCAGCTGTACTTTTTCGGCCTTATCTGAATATCCATTATAAGCAATACCCCTGCCAATCTCGCTTGTACTTTGTTAACAAACTCAAAGTAGCGGTATGCTAACTGTCACTGCCCATTTTTGCATGGCCTGACTGATTTGCATGAGGTCAATTTCATGTGCCCAGTAATGATGATTTATGAAGGTATTCATGACTTTATGTCACAGCATGCTAACAATTGCTGCCGCGTTGGCAAGCAAGCTAGCTAATGTTAGCCACCTCTCATTAACATATTCATGTTTAGCTCGTAGGCTAGTTGACTAGCAGGCGTAATGCTGCTAGCTAGCCCACTCTCAGTGCCTACCACACCATTCATCAACTGCAGAGGAAAGGTGGAGGCATAGATCATACAATCACTAACACACAGTGCTAATCCTCCCACTTTGGCACACAGCAAGTCACAAAATGACCAAATTCAGCTCTGGCACTTCAAAATCAATGACGAAAATACCACTTCGCCAGTGTGTCGGCTTTATGTTTCAATGATATTGAGAACAAGCATTCCCAATGGTCACTGTGCCGAGAGTACGCACAGGCAGTGTGTGGTATATTGTGGTCAAGGACACTCACAGTAAAAAAAATGAACACCATATTCTACCCAGACTGCTCGTTATTTTCATTCAGTAAACAAACACGACAGTTATGAATGCATTTTAATTCTTAATTTGACATGCCTCCAACAGCATTTCTTTTACAAAAGACTTGTACGGCATAGCTGACAAAGGGTTGCAAATGACACAGTTAAAAGCTCAATCAACCATAATTACTTTAGAATTACTGATTTGCAAACTAGCCTCCCCCCAGCCTGTTGGATCAGGTTCCCTAAGTGACACAATGCATTATGACATTGACCCAGTAAGAGGCTATTGAAACAAAACAGAATTGATTAAAGAAACTCAATTAAGCTTGACAATCAGATCTGCGGATAAAATGGGAAAAAAAAACAAAACAAAAGCAAAGTACATTTTTTATGAGATGCACTACAACTGGGTAGGAGGATCGCAATCAGTGGAATTATCTCTGAATTGTTTGCCTGTGGATATGTTCATGCATGTTTGTGTGTGTTTGAGCACGTATTTATGTGTTATGAAAGGGGGCAGGGCTTGTGTTTATATCCAGCTGTTAGTCCTGATTACGAACACTACTTGAAAATTAATGACCAATTTCCCTCAATCCCATAACCCCCTCCCCCAACCACATCCCCCCCCACCCTCCCCCCTCCCTCCTCCCTCCCAGCACTCCACCTGTGCACTTGTGTCCCTAAGCGACAGCAACAAAGGCTGTTTTTAGTGCTCATGATTTGTGCTCGAAATCAAAGCTCCACTCACAGCCAAACAGCAGGGGAGTTGAAAGCATCCTGTGACAATATTCCACAAATGGACGGAGATTAACGGAGCCTCGGAAAGAAAGAAAAAAAAAAAGAAAAATGGAAAAACAACCTCACCTTGACGCCCAGATAAAAAAAACAATGCTTGTTATACAATTTATCCAGCGATGCTTGGTCCTGGTGGCTAAGTGGCGTGACCTGCCTTACCTCTGTGGGCTTCCTGGAAATGTCCAGGGGATACAGTTAACTCTGCATCAGTTGCATGGCCCGGCTCGTTTCCTGGTATTGCCGTACCATGTGCTCGGCCCAGGATTAGCCCCTTTGCCTTCTCGTGTCAGAGGTGATATATTGCAATGTGTTATATGCCACACAATGCGCTCATGAAAGCTGGCTGACTTTGGAAGGCTTTTTTTTCTTTTCATGGTCGAAGTGAAAATTGAAAATATGGAAATTTGAAGAAAAAAAAAAAATCAACACAAATCCTGCAAAATGACCTCCTCCCAAATAGTCATCACTCAGGAGAGAGAAGAGGAGCTGGTATGCATTGCATCTAAAAAAGGGGCAAAAAAATCTGAAAATACAGGAATTTCTGAAAAGCATTGACACACAGCCAGACCTACACACAGTTAAACACTCACAAACATACACACTTGCATATGTACATATATATAAATGTGAAACAGCTGAGCAGCCAATTTTCCAGTTATGTTTAGTCCCCTAAAAAGGTAGGAATATGTATAAAAGGGCCTGCAATTCACTGTATGCGATATACAATACCAAAAGGCATATTCAGGCCACGCACACATTAACTGAAGTGATTCATAAGCTCTTTAAAACAGTAGGGGCCAGTTTGCTGATGTTCACCAGATTATTATGCAGGATGAACACCATATTATTACTGTATGATAAGGTTAATGACTGCAACAAATGCTGACCATGTATTCTTGCCTAAAGGCTGGATAAGTTTGCCCATTGGACCTTATCGCCGCCACAGTTCCTCCTGATAATATCTGGATTTTGTACATATCAGACATACAAAGATAAGATAGATGCTATACTATCTCTGTCTAGATTAAGTTCATGCATATTGTACAGCATATAGGACTCAACTACCTGAAGTATACTGAACAGTGTTCAGCAGCGTGTTTGCCAGCGGCTCATTTTCAAAAAGTGTGCGCATAATTTGGAATATACTACCTAATTAATGTCTTTTGTGATGCTTATATGATGCCTTCATTCATTGTGACGCAACATCTATAGGTCATATGCATTAGCCAGGTTTGGAAGATTACGCCGAACATGTATCCAGAACAGGTTCCTGTTGTTCCATGTATTCCATGGTATGTACAGATAGAGATAATGAGAGTGCTAATACTAAACATAATTCTTAACATTCTGTTATTGGACAAAACTGATAATATATCAGTTGGAGAGGCACAAACAGTACCTCTTGGAGACCAGTATTTTATTTTATTTTATTTTTTTTATGTCTTTATTGTTGATTCTAATATTATAGGAGTGATTATTTTGGCGATGGCCAATGTTTGGTCATACCAATAAATAATGATCACTAAAAAAGAACCATAGAACCATAAACACAGCTGGATGAATGGCCTCTTCAGGATTTCTGCAAATAAGTTATCATCCCAAATTCATTGAATTGGACCATTAAGTAACAAGGTTGGAGGGCAAATGGTAGTATGCCTAAATATTTGTCTCAATGATAAATATATGTATCATACATTGAGATAGGCTACTTAAATTATAGCAGAAAACTAATTACAGGTGCAGCTTCAAAGTCCTCATTGTTGCCAAGTAATTCTAGCGCTGAATGACTATAACAAATTATTCTGCCGACTAAAAGAGAAATATCATTTAACTGAATATGTGCTATTTTGCACACAAAACGTGTGTAGTGTCTTCTTGTGACTATGTCAGGTTCCCTGGTTATTGGCAAGTTTGTGCATTTTTAAATAGATTACACCTAATAACACCATGTATTAAAAATCCCATTTTTATGTTCAATTGTGTGTCAATTTGAGATCATCTTTGTAAATAGGATAATACCTGTATTCAGCCCTATTTATATTTAAGTAATTTATTTTGGTACTGGATTTTATGTAAATCACACAATAATCCATTGAACACGTGATGCGTTTTAGGACTAGTGATGGTTTAATGAGCACAAAAGCATTTCAGTCCTATTGTGTATTAAGGGTCTTAAAACTGAGTTGCCAGGACCAAATCCCATAACGAAACAGGAATGAAGACTATTCTTAGTTCATGTCTATGAACTGTACAAGACTTCAAATTTGACCTTATTTGATTTACTGCATCAATTATGATTTTCCAGGTCCATTTGAATATTTGATTGGAATTTATATTAGTCAAGATTAATTGTATTAATCACATTATTAATCATGATTACTAATTTTAAACTGTATGACATCCCAAGTTTGAATATGTGTGGGTGCTTGTGTGTGTTTGTGTGAGTGTGTGCAGATGTGTGTGTATTTTTGTGTGTGTGTGTGTATGTTATTACTGGATTAATGCACAGTTACGACTTCAGATTTGCAGCTCAATTATCCCCTCAGTACAAGCTTAATTTTTAAAGCATTTACAATATCCTGTATCTTGTATGGAAAAAGGAGAAAAAATAGGCCTTTTTGGTGTAATCTTTCGATTCTAATCATTTTTAGTGCCTCTAGATGGCAGTGGTAAAATAAGCCCTGCCTGTTCCTGCATCCCCATTGAGAACTGATGCAAACCCTCACAGACAGGGCTGTTACAGCTAATCATATTAATTTAAATTTAAGGGAATTAATCTATGTGCCATTTCGTTTCATTTAAAAGAAGAAAAAAAAAAATGTTGGCAGCTAAATTCAATGAGTCAATAGAAAGGGCATGTCAAAAATAGCTTGCCTAAAGGTAATCTCAATTAGAAGCTATTCATTTCCTCAGATACTGTCACTTCATTTCATTTCTTTCTTCTGGAATGAATGGGAGTTGAATGTGATGCACTTTGCAGGCATCCCCAGCATGTACTGTGCTCAGTCAACGTAGATAAAATTAGGATAACGTTTAGAAATGTATACGATGCATAACTGCTGTCCCAAGGTGATGGCACAACACAAAACAGGCAACATTGTTAACCTGTACAGCAAATGCAAACTGAAAAGGGATTTGAATATTTGCATGTTTGCAACCATTTGTGAAAAAATTATTTGAATTCATACGAGTTTATCAAAGTCTTGAAGAAGGCCTGCCCTACATTTGTTGACCTGAAGCTGTACAATATTAACTATGTTGTAATTGTACAGTATTATAATGAACAAGCAAGCGGCGACATGACCTACATCAATAAAATAATGCTTTAAACCTGAAACACAGCATCCCTTACTGAACTTGATGCCATTCCAATATTTTTTTAAAATATTGTCATGTCATGTCATCAAAACAAGCATATGAAAATCAAACAGCATTATGTGCCAAACTAGCAATAACAAGGGAGGCAATGTCCTGTTTGAAGCCTGTTTGCTCTCCTAAAGTACCAAATACTATTCTGGTCCTGGGAGAATTAATTTACTCATATATTTTGATAAATGGATTTCCATGGACTGTGAAACTCAGTCAAGCATACCAGGAATACATAACCACTCGTGGCATGTTGCAGGCCTCTACTGGTGCATACATGACGCACCATTGTCAAAAAACCATGCTTGCCGTCAGATGAATCCCTAACTGGATAGACCACAGGCTTTAGCAGGCTTAAGAGATGAACAGTGACAAACCGCGGTGCATTAAGCACGTGTCAAAAATGTGGGGTCAGGAAGCATGCGTTCTCATAGCCTTCCTGGAGCATGTTTAATACCTGAACTACTGCAGCATATCATTATTATAAATCATTCATAAGCACGTGTCCTGCAATTTCAGTTTGACCTTAAGTCAAGTGACATCATGTGGTATGTCAAGGGCCCTGTGTTTTTGGCAAGAGGCTTTTACAGTTTTTAATTCAGTTTGATACCACTTGATACAATGGCTACAGTAGCTGAACACATCAAGGTAATCAACTGTAATTAAATGGTATTTAGTAGAATAGAGATCCCTGCCATAATAATTTAAAATGCATTATCTGAATAGACCTGACCACTGGCTTCTGACAATGGAAGAAGAGATATCAAAGGTTTTGGTTGTGTACAAATGTATATATTTTGTGCAAATAGCAAGTTTTTGCAAAACAGCATGACTCCAAGTCATTATAATGAAGAACCTTTATACTTAAATATAACACAGTAAAACCAGTTGATCCCAAAGGTGTTGGATGGAGTTGAGGTCAGAGCTCTGTGCAGCCCAGTCAAGTTGTTCCACACCATTCTCGACAATAGATTTTTGTATGGACGACGCTGTGTACCCAGAGGCCTTGGCATGCTGAAACAGAAAAGGGCCTCCCCCAAACTGCTGGGGAAGCACAGAATCGTCTAGAATGTGATTGCAAGCTGTAGCATTACGATGTTCCTTCAGTGGATCTAAGAAGCCTAGCCCAAACCATTAAAAATAGCCCCAGGCCAAGGGGTATCCAGACACTTTTGGTCACATGTTAAGAAACATTAAACATGACATTAAAGGTTGTAAATTGCAACTAGGACTCTTCCTGCTGCCTTCAATTTCATTTTTTTTGTAATTTTGATTTTAGAATGCTGTATATAATATGGTTTGGTGTTCTGTGGATTCATTCTGTAGGGTGGTGACTGGACAAGATGTGGAACTGAATGACCTTCTTGTAGATTGACAAGCATTTTCTATGATAAGAATCCAGTGCTGGACATCTCGTTAGCTTATAGAATCTGTGAGTTGTCAATCACTGACTTTCTGTAGCAGCAAAGCACTGGGGCTGGGTGAAATCAGTCAATGAGGTACATGAAACTTCATAAAGTTTCTCTCTCACATCACCACTTATAAACACTGCAGAAAATGAGATATTTCTTTCAAAGAGTACTCAAATTGTTCTGTTGGAAGAATCTCATTCAAATAGAAACTCCTACTGAAACAAAAAAAGAAAAAAAAACTTTTTAAAGAAGGAAAAGTGAGGGAAAGCCAGGGAAGTCATTAACCTTTATGGACCTTAGTTAAGTGCTCTTCATGACTTGGGTGATGCAAAGTGTTTCTCAGAAGCAATGAACTGCCTGCAGCCACAGAACTTAAATGAGTAACTCCTAACTTTACCCCATCTGAGACACCTCACGGCACACTTTCCAGCTCCATTCTGCAGAACTAATGAAAATCCATCTCTTTTATTTGCTGCGGATTTGTTTAACATTCATTGGAAAGTCGGACAATGCACAGCATTTGTAATGACAACAAGAAAAATAAAAAAGGATGGTGTTGTGAGTGGTCTATACTGTGGAGCATTGTATTGTACTGCATATTGTTTATGTATCATTCAGTCATAGGTATCGTATCATATAGATCATTGAATCTTTCAGATAGTGTAAAGTGTATTAATATGGTAACATATACAGTCAGTACAATATGATCTATTCGTTTAGTAGTTCATTCAGTCAGGGAAATTATTTATAAGAAAACAGAAGGTCAAGGTGTTTCAATCTATAGGCTGTATATTCTGGTGCCAAAGAAAATCAGTCAGGCACCATAAACTTACCCCTATAATGAATAGATTGGTAAAATACATTTGCATTACACTACTACAACCCATACGTTTTCTGTCATATACCCCGGGCCCTCTGATATTGTATACTTTCTGTAGTTAGTTGTGGAGAGTTTGTCACTTCCTTCCATACTGCGGTTTGATTAGGGCCTGCACAGACATGAGTATAAGGAAGACTATATATAGATCAACAGATGAGCTTGCGAGAACCCAATCGACCAGTGGGGGGTCACTAGTGAACAATGAGATGCAATCATCCAAGCTGACTGAAACACTCTCATCCATGGATAACACAAGCGCCAACAGTGCATCACATTGCAAGGCTGCTGGCCACATTCGGCACTGGTACCAATTCAATACCAGATCATGGGGCCTGTCCATGCACTAGAATAATACCTCAACAGGTTAAGCCCTCCAGCTGTCCCTGTCTACTGTTACCTGAGTTTAGCAAGGTAGGCACAACCGGTTTACCAAGTACATTCTATGTGAGTATGCACAGTACTGCACCCATATTTGCACTTGAAATGGAAATAAAGATTCTGATCCGATCCAATACTAGCACTGTGTGATTTGTGCTTTTAATGTGGAGGACAATGGCAGCCATCCATCATACTGTATTCTTCTACTGAAAGCTTTTATACTGTAAACATCTGAAAGGTTGAAGGATTGTCTGCAGTCCCAGAACATGGACAGCCTGCAGTCTCTTATTTTTACTGAATGCAGAAATGATTTTGAAAATATTTGTTAAATTGGTCGAGGGATATCTTTTATTTTCAAGAAGGAACACCCATGGTGCCCAGTAATGCGTGGCCGTTCTATGAATAAGCAATCTTGTGTTTGTGTACGTATAGTTACTGACATGGCACAAATCACAGGAGGCTGCTGAGAAGTGTGACACCTGGCAGTGTCCATTCATGGCTGTGACGGCACGAAAAGTGGCCATTTATTATACAGGGATGAATGTGCAGTACAGGCATTTTATATTATTTACGTTTAGTAAAGGTGCAGACAACTTCGGTAGTTCTAACTGCAGTCATGGAGCCTGACCCCCTATTTTACATAAGCCTTTAATATTGTCAACTGCCATGGTTGGAACGGACAGCTGCATTATTTTGTTGTTGTTTTTAGTTCATTGTTAGATGTTCATGTCTTTATTTGTCACCACCTTTCAAATGTGTCCTACTTGTTTGTTGACTGGATAATTTCCTGCCTGGGCAGACACACTGGATGCTGACAATTTTGACTGTCAATTCATTTCTTGAGTTTCAGAATTTTTTTTTCGTAAAACAGATTCTAGAGCATTACTATAACCACATAAATAAATAAATAGATTAAATAGAATAAAAACATTTTCAGGGGTTTTATAATTAAACAAAATAGATCAATACAGTGCTGTGAAAACGTATTTGCCCTGTAGTGAGGTTTGGTCAGGTTTATTCAAAACAAATTAAGTTCAACAACCAGTTAGAGTTCTCTACATCTGTAGAGCCCAGCTAAGTGAAATAATGTAGACATTGCAATGGTTTTAAAAAATGATATATATTTTGTTGTCTATGATAATGAATATATGAGTAGCTGAAACCATCTAGTGTGACAAATATGCAATAATAGTGCAAATCAGGATGGAGAAAATACTTTTTTATAACACTGTAGATCAGAATATATCAAGCTATCTTCTGTTTTTGTTTGAAAATGAATTTTTTGTGAATTTATGTGAAATTTATCAGTAAGTTCACCATTCGACCATCATCAGTAAAATTTAAGTAAGGCTGCACTTATGACAAACTAGGAATCTACTTTGTAATCCTCTGAGACCTCTGATCGATTTGAAAACCCAGTAAACACTGTTAGATAACCGACTGTGAAATATCTTTGAGGTTTACAGATTCCACTAAACTTCTTGTGTAAAATAAAGTGCAGTCCAATCAATATCACTGTTATCTGGATGTGATTCAGTGTCGGTTGTGGCTGAGGGGCAGAAGGGATGCAGCACTACAGTATCTGCTTGAACTCCAGCTCCCCTCTTTGGTTTGCGAAATAAGGAACCTTGTTCACCATTTCTCCTTGCCCGTAATTAGCTTTGGGAACTGGGAGTTCAGAGTTTGACTTGTATGGTACCCGACTGTAAAACATTGCTTTGGAGAAAAGGGAAGAGAGTTTGGCCTCGCCAAATTTCTGCTACCCATTTCTCCCTATCACTGGGCGTCTGTCATGTCTCATCGTACTGCTAGACCTGGCGAGGCATCAGGGCTTCTGGGGAGACTCCTGTCAGACTCCCAGTGCAATCTTCCCAGACCTCCCGAAAATTCATTACCTCCACTGTCACCCCAACCGCTATGCCTGGACTTTCACAGCACACAATGTAGCTAGAATATTCCCCACACAATCTGCAGGAGCATACTTCCTGATTGACAAGACAAAATGGCAAAGCATCATTCTAATATTGACCATCTAAAAGCAATTATATTACCAAAATGTGGAAATAATTAGCATTTGAGTAAAACAAGTAATAGTCATTGCAAATTCCTATATGTAGTACATACCAACATAATTGAGCAGTCGAAGGTATCTTACTGGTGGAAATTTTAGAATCAGTTCAAACATGTATTGCTTTGTTCAGTATTTTTGGATGCATAGATTTTTTTTTTTTTTTAATGAAGTTATTAAAAACTTTACTGAGGTTATACAAGACAGTTCTGGAAAACATCAGCATATTTGTTACTCTATAACAAATTTGACACTGATGATTTTCAATTCCATTCCATATTGTGATGTTATCTTGAATTCCCTGGATGCCCGGTTACTTAATATTGGCAACAGATGAAAAGGGCAGAGTCACGTCACATCGCCTGGCAACCTGCTTTGTCACCTCCTGTCCGCTACAGTAGCTCTTGTGAGGACCCAAACGGTGGCTCTGGTTTTAACCACAGATTCACAGACTACATCAAGCAGCCAAGTGTCTGTTCTCAATTAAACCATCAAAGCTCAAATGTTCAAAGCCTAATTTACATGGTGCACCTCTTGTTTGTGTTTGTGTAAATTAGAACAGATCTTAAATCAAAGGAAGGAACACATTCTCACTGATTAAAAATTCAGGTTCTATAAATGCAAAAAGCAAATTGAAAAAAAAAGACTTGTACTGTTATCTTTTTAGTAGCTGCTGTCCAGCTTTTCTTCACGTATCTTTTTTATAATGCAAATGTTAGTGTAACTGGGGTAATCTTTATTTTAACAAGACGTGAAATGTGTTTGCTTGCAGCACCTTATGGGCAAACTGTGTAAAATCACTCAAGTGAACTTCACATTTAGGTCCTCTTGGTATCCTTAAGTTCAAGCTTGCCCAATAGCTGCAGAGAGAGGTAAAGCAAAGGCAAGAAAAAATGCTAAATGCTTCATTCCAGCATAAGGATGTCTAATAGTATCTGAAAAGGGTCAATGGGGTGCAGGTTTTTTTTTTATTTTAGCCCACCTGATTCTACTTATCAAGCTCATCAAGGTCTTGAATGAAGACCATAATTATTTGAATCAGACGTTGTAGGTCTGGACTAAAGCACATACCTGCACACACATTGGCCCTGCACCCACATCTAGCGGAAGATGGAACGTTTTCATTCCGGAAGTTCCATTTCCTCAAAAAAGAAGCCTTTTCACAGGTCTTGCAGGCGTCACATGACATGGAGGTGTGGTCTCCTATGCAACAGTAACATGGGTCTGTACATTTCCTGGCCAGCTATGGGTTGAACGAAGCTAACCCTGAGGTACAAGATAGCACCTGAATTAAAGATGACAGAACTGACCATGGGAGGTCGGGGCTCATCCTGCAGTCATTAGGAAAGCAGTTTTAGGGATGAGTGAGAGAGAAGGCATGAGATGTGACAAACCTTTCTGTAACAGGCTGCTGTGGGTTCACTGCACCAGAAGACCACATCTCCCGGGATTATGTGTTTTTAATATGTCTTAGCACAGAAGTTCCCAATCTGTGGGTGGGGATCCACTGTTGGGTCATGGGACGGGTTGAGGTGGGTCTTGTGATGATGTTAAAAAGAAAAATAGTCACATTCACACGTCAAAAGGCAAATTTCATGTGATTTTTTTGTAAGGGTGACATCGGAAAGGTCCCATTCCACGTAAATGAACAGGATAAAGTGCATGTATGCAGGACACAGTTCCATGCTGACAGCAATAGTGACCCCACCATAGGTATGTGTAGACGAGGCTTTCTAGTGTAGGACAAAGAGCTGGTTCCTGTGTCACACTATTTCACTTTCCTCATGCGCATCACTAAAAGAAGCTCTATCAGCACTGTTATTAAATGTCAGTGACCACCACATCTGCATTATTTCTATGATAATAACACTTTAAAAAAGCAAGATGACCATATACTCTATATATTTGTAAATACAGACTTGCAAGCCAAGCTGTTAAGTACAACACCCTGGACATCACAAACATATCATCTCTCACAAACTAGACAGCTAATTTTCAAAGAAACTTGAACTTGTGATTTTTTTTGTTTGTTTATCCTACCATCTCTCGATGATAGAATGAAAAATATTTCAAATAGCATCATGACTCATTTCCACCTACAGATCATTCTTTTTGTAGAGCCCACGTTCCCCACATTTCCTTTCAGCATACTGAAGTATGTCAGAAAGCAAACCCTGCATAAGAAGTCATCTGGTACTTTGTGCGTCTGGCGAAGAGATCTCACATAAGAGGCATTAGCTGCTAGCCAAGCCCACCAAAGTTTTTTTCCTACTTCAAGATCATATAAACACAGAGGTACACACTATATGCTCCAGTGTGAGAGGCAAACAGGTTGTCAGTTAAAAATGTAAACACATGACAATATTTTATAATCAGAGCATCCCATTCAGCCCACGCAGGCCTGACATTTAGCAACAGGCTTGACAGTATCCAACGTGACATCATACCTGGACTTGAACACCCTAACGGTATCTGCCTATGTTGGATGGCCTGACAGGTGGTTCACACGTTCTCAAAAATAAATAAATAAATAAATGAATAAATAACTCTAAGAAGCACATTATTCATTTCAGTCCAGACTCAGCTGGCCTGGTCCTTGCAATAAGGAATGGCAATCACTGTTATGCACCTATGCAAGCTTGGTGCCTTCTGTCGCTCATGAATGCACAGAGGCAGCAAAAGTATTTAGTGTCATGGCGCAAGGTGGATTATCAAAAAATAATAATAATAATAATAATTAATCAATAAATAAATAAAGCTGAAAAAAAAATCCCTGAATCCCAAAAATTCCCCTCAACCTATTAAATGACTTTGCACTGGTGTTTACAACCATTCATACCTACATATAACAACAGCTTGGAAAACTCACTTTATATTTTGTGTATGCATATACAGTATAGCTTTAATTTCCATCCATAGGTTTTACATCACTTAAAGTACCAGACCGTGTACTATATGTTTGTATTTTAACGGTAGTCATTCCTGCACTCTTATCTACTTTGTCTTATTTGTAATTGCTACATTTCTCATGCGCACATCAATCCATTCTTTATGCAGTACGTCTTGATCTATGCCGTAATAGGCCTGTGGGATAGCCTTGAGACATAGAACCTCAATCAAAATTCTAAAGTGCCCAGAGAAAGACACTTGCTTATAAATGCAAACAGCAGTTTCAAAGTATGCCAGGCTCTTTCATTTATAATCTCACAGTGTGCAAACTAAGCTTCCCTCACTTGGCAGCAAAATGCACACAGCTATCCCTGACATTTCGGATTTGCATTTCATCAAGTTTCTTTTGAGCTGTGATGTCTATACATGGGTATACCATATACAAAAATGTGTTTTTCATTTAGCAAGATGTGTATCCTTGCATCAAGCTTAATTTTCAATTTGTAGGCAGGCATGCAGTATTTACATATTATTATTATATGAGGTGTCTTGGGGTATAAAGACATGATACTGCTTGGGTGCAATATCAGGGCTGTAACAGGTAAAGTAAAGACATCAAATCACAACTGTGAGTTAAATGAGGACAATGATAGTAATCATGGGATATAAACCATGTTTTCCTCTCATTTAATGTATTGTATCATATAAGTATGTGCCAGGCATTATTAAAAAATCTGAATCATAAAAATCTTGTTTTTCTTTTTAAAAGTTTTTCTTTTTTTTCTTTCATATTATTATTATGAATTTTTTATTTTGGCCGACAAGCATGGAATAAAATTGTTTTTGTTGTTTAACATTGACCCTCCATTTTCCTTTTTTTAAAATTTATTTTCCGCTTATTTTTTATTTCCCTTCAGAAATTACCATTATCATTTCTATTTATGTCAGTCCTTCAAAGCTTTTAAACAGAACACTGAATAGCAATTGATTGGGATCATGCACATCACAAAGATGAAACTTATACACATTGTATAAGTGTGTAAGGTGATTTTTATTTAGATTTTTTATTTCTTCTACTTCAATCTAAATGTGCAAATAACTTTTTTATCTCTTTCCCAGAGACTCTGTCCACCATCCATATCCTTTGTTTTGTATACATTTGTGTTCATTATTTTCTATTCATTGTACAGATAGTGAAAAGAATTGCTTGCTTGCAGGTGAAAAAGCTTCATATCCATTTAAATAACCCTTGCCTTCAATAGGGGGAGGCAAGACATTTCCTGGAGGATCAAAGTAATAAATGACTGACTTAAATCACGGGAAACTCATCTGCATCGTGATGTGCATTATACGTTTAACAAAAGGCTCCCTCGCTGAATCCATCCTGTCATTCCGCCTCCCTTTGACATCAGCTGAATATTAAACACTGCGTGCACAGAAGCAACAGAGACATTTAGAGATAAAGAGGGAAGGAGGGCTGCACCACCCACACAAAGATATCTGAACATAAAATGGTGGGCTTAACTTTGCTGCGTGCCGTATATTTGATATAATGGCAAAGTAATGTCTGAGCACCACTTTGCATGAGCAGTTCAGCCTCTGTCTTTAGTCAGCATTAGGTTGGCGCAGAGGAAAAAAAGAGCAATATTGATCCCTCTGTTTTAGAACAAAGCACCTTTGGTTTTGTAAGGTTAAGCCACTTGTGTGGGGAAGCTGTGTGGGGTTGAGAACATTCACAGTTTTTAGCTACAATCTCATCTCTGCTGCAGCGGACTGAAGCTGTGATTATGGAACAGGGACATAAACATCATTTTTCAATCATACGCAGAAAAATTGATGGGAGAGGTGTGCAGTAAATTATGAAGAATGCAAATTTGCACATTTATATTACAAAGTATTACATATTGCTTTGGAAAAAAAGAAGCACTTTAATTTTTTGTTGAAGTTAAGGAACAAAGGTTATTGAACCCTGGCCACAATGATAATGACAAATCTTTGCACTTCTATGTTATTTTCTGGGTTTACCCCTTCTGTGCGAGAGCTATTCAAGGTAAGGGAACCTTTGGGAGAGCAGTCTTGGACAATAAGGCTCTTAGACTTGAAATGCAATTAATCTAAAAACATACTGCAGGACAAATTCTTATCCATAGCTTTCACTGACTTTGTGAGACAATTTGCTCTGTGCAATAATTTAAAGTACAACACTTCTGAAATCCCATCATGCTTACAGAGTTTGAAGACAATGACAAAAGAAGGAAATAACATTTTGGCATATCTCCTAAATGAATCACCATTTCACTTTCCTTTCAGTTCAAATTAATGCTGTCACTCCTTTGAGAGACTGACAATGAGTATAATCAAGGTGTGCTGTAGCACAATCTACATGATAACAAATTGCTTTAACCTCAAGTTATTGTTCGTGTCAAGAACATTTTAATTGCTGCATTGTGTTTTGTAACTACCAGAGAAGGAAAAAAAACACAGTCTATAGAGTTGTGGGTCTGAAAGCCACAATGGGGACGTGGCACAGGCAACACCGTTCATATTCAGAAGTCATAATTAAATCCTCTCTAGCGCCACACCCTCTGACTGCTCTTGGGTTACAGGGCAGAGACAGATAAAACCGCAACTGCTGGTGTAAAGGGTATAGACAGAGAGAAAACAGCATGTGGAGCATCGCTTGGATGTGGCTTAGGGTAACCTTCTGCATTCACTTCTGACAAGCAGGCGTCAGGTCACCGCATTTTATTCCTGGAGGGCCACAACACACGGAGCCTCCTTCTCACTCAAAATACTCAGTTAAGTTCTCAACTCGCTTAATTGCGTTCAGCTAAACTGCCACAACTGAGCTATAATTGAATTTAATTCAATTGAATCACATGCTGCAACACATTTGCCATGTAAATCAACTTTGCTTGTGTACTTTTTAACTCCTTTAACTCTTTGAGTCTTTAGCAAGTGTGTTTGGTCTCCAAGGGAACGGATGATCTGTAATGCTACCCTGTGCTGTCCTGATTTGAATTTTCTATTGATGTGCATCAGAGCCAGTTCAGAGATTCAGAGGTTAGGAGTTTGTTAGCAAGCAGAGTGTGAAGCATTCTCTTTCTGCTGAAGCCAATTCCATCTGGGCTGTGTCTGTGCACCTTATAAAACTTAATCAAGACATCCCCAGTCATCATAATTGTTTCTTTGACATGTATTCTTAACTGTTCTATTCATTCACCCATCTTGTCTTCAGAAATGATTTAGTCTCTTCCTTCGCCTTACAGGTTTCCAATTACTTTTTCGAACGTATATGCCTATATTACAGGAATGTTATGGAAGAGGTGTAGAAAACATCTACATGCTACTTTACAACTGAAATACAATATGTCACGACCCTTATTATTGGTGAATAGGAGACGTGCATTGCAGCAAATTAACTTCGCTCCTGACGTACAAGGCTTAACTGTCACCAGGCACCATCTTTTGTGTTCTCTGCAGTCCATGTACTGTCTCTTGGCTGTCAATGGCCTTGCTGCTATCTTGCTGCTTTAGCCATTGAACTACACTAGGCCCTTCAGTTATAAAGCTTAACCCATCCATAGTTCTTATTTTTATTTTTTATTTTTGGGCCAATATTTCTAACATGCATCTGTGTTTTCAGCACGCACAGTTCTCTCAATATCTAAATACACTCTGCCAATTGAATTAAATAAATGAAATAGTCATTTAAAAAATGTTTTGTTTTCTGTTTACCCAGGTTCCCTTTGTCTAACTTTACATTTTTTATAAAGATCAAAAAACATTCAGTATGACAAACATTCAATATTTAGAGTTATTTTTTATATTTATCTGGTACTGAATGTAATACCCTGAGTCCTGTAATATCACACTGTTCTCTCTGAATGCACATTAGAAGATTCTGAAACCTACAATTCACGTATGCTGCTCACTCTAGTTAATCTATGGTTTCTCTCTCTATGTGATTGCCACCCTTGGAATTGCATCGGGTTTACTGTGTACTATAAAAAAGAAAATCACGTATGGACTATATCGCAATAAGGAGTTCTGAGTCCCACCCTTAACCTCCCTTTTTGATCACTGATTGAAATTGGGGGGGGGGGGGTTGTGTAAAGTGTTATTTATTGTGTGTGGTGTGTCTGTGTGCATGTGTGTGTGAGTTGCAGGACACATGGCTTCATAAGCAGCGATATCAGCTCAAAGGATCTCTGACAGTCTCCTCCAGACATACTCACAAGGTCTTCATTAATCTTCTTGAGAAAAGAGCTATGCCCATCCATAAAAATGTAAAAACTACCTTGCTGTAATTCACACAAATTCAATGTGTAATTAATATCCCATTAGTGTAATCCTCTGTAATTACCACAATATAATTGAAATCTCCATAATGACAGGGTGAGCTACATTCTAACAATTTTAAATGGCCTTGTCACACAAAGGGAATGTATCGTGATTTGGTTAATTGCTAGCCCCATCTTATCATTTTTTCTATTTGTTTAGTGCATGGATTCACAGTTTAAATTCCAACATACAATAAGTGACAGTTATAGCATTTTGATAAAAATGTCGACCAGCATTTGTATTATAATTTGACTTTTTGCTATATTGTGAAACATTTTTTTAAAGCTGTTTTTCTTTACATATCACAATGTTGAAACAGATTAAGGAGGTTGAGAATCTAAGGAGTATTGTACCAAGGAAAGCTCTGAAAACAAACCAACACTATTTTCCTATTTGTCTATTTCACGAATGCAAAACAACACGGTCCAAGATTAGTCAGATTGCCTTTTTTTGTTCTTTCTTTTCCTGTCTTTCCAACACAGGTACAATAGTAAAGTATCTGAAGCCATAGCATAGTCACTCATTCTTTTGGGGTGTATATGTATGACAGTTACTGCTGTCAGATCACTCCAGTTCTTAGATCAGTGCCACAGTGAATACAGAGCACTGTACTGTGGCAATGATTCACATTCTTATGATTAAATCTATGATTAAAGCTATATCCAGAGGGACCACAATAATATTTGTCTTGTCACAGACTGAGGTAAAGCCATGCTATCATAATCAGCCTTTAAAAAAGCTTGAAAGAATGCTATTGATTTGCTTTGGTTTCATTTCCTCCCAAATATTATTATAATAACTCTGAAGCGAAATGGTCACTATTTGCAATATTCATGCCAATGTTTGACACTAAAAACTACCACTGTCTGTAATGGAAACTGCATCCTAAATTCACTTACTAGATCTGAGGTAGGGTTCAAAAACCACATGTGAACACTCAACATGTGAGGAAATTGTGATTATCACATGTGAAAAGGCAAATTCTTATGTACTTTTTTCATAAGAATGGTTGTTGGACCCTGATACTACACATGAATATGTTTTAAAAAAGTAAACTTTATATATCAGACGGCATGTCTGCCTTATAAATACATATTTATCTCAGTCTTTATCAGGTTGAAATATTCCATTAAGGATAAACTGTGTATGCGTGCATGTTGGTAATCTATGTTCACAGTGTGAGTTAATTTTCTTTAACATATTAATGCATGCATTACATTATCCATGCCTGTCTGAACAAAGATTTAATTCAAATCTTTAAGGCAAAGGGGATTTCTTATTTTGGGGGAGAGAGCTTTTTTTTTCCTTTATTAAACCATTATATTCTAAATCAGTAATGTGCTAAATGTTTTTCTCACACTTCTAGGTGTTTGTACCATTCTCGTAAAGCAGAGGAAGTTAAAATGTGACAGACAAATTTGTAATTTCATTTTTAAGCAATTAACTTCACTAATTCTGGTTCTGAGCTCGATATATATATCAGAGCAAAAAGGCGCTTTTTGAAATGTTCTGGATGTTCAAATTTCACATGAATCGCTGGCCGATTCTGGCGCTAGGGCCCACTAATATGTGCGTCTAGACCTAAATGCATTTTACAGCGTATGGGACTGAGCCTGGCAGACACTGCACTTCTTATGAGCACACCTCTTCGCTACTTCCTGTTTTACTAAAGGCCTTTGGAAGAATAACAGCCTTTGCATGTTCACCGCATAACAGTGGGGGGATAGAGAGAGAAAGAGAGAGAGAGAGAGAGGGGGGGAAGGAGAAGACAGCCTGCCAAAAGAAATGTTTCTTTAGATATAAAAAGAAAATGACTGAGAGAAAGAAATGCGGATGCCATTAAATTTATTCGGTAAAGGGAAATGTTCCAGACTCCCAGCTGCTGTCACAGATAACAGGTGTGCCTTGTTCCTCACACTGGGCTGAAATCGCAGCATAGCCCTCATAGCGCAAAGCCAGCACTGCTCTCAAAGCTAGGTGTCATGTCCGCCCTTTATTGTTATTGCAGCCAAAGAAAATATAGGCTTAGTTGCCGTAGCATCTGCCATTTTAGTCCAGGGGAAGTGGGCAAAAAGAAACCGATGCTGGAAGAAAAACATTACAAAACAAGTGTCCCTGTATCAGATATTTACATTGAATTACATTGCACCATTTTCGTTTAACAGATGCCCTAAATTAGAGTCAAAAGTCTTTTCTACTATTTTCCTGACCTGCTGTGGCCAGAGGTGGCAAGCCGAGAGCTAGCTGAGGAAGGTGGAGAGGGAGGGGAAGAGTGACAGACAGGGGGAAGGGGACCTAATTTCAGCACACTTTTTCCATGAGCAAAAAGTATCCAAAATATTAGTATTTTACACCTCCAAAAGACCCACAATGTCATTTGCTCATTAAGTGTCCTTTTGGAGTCTCCGAATGTTCTCAAAATCTGCTTTGACATAGCTTAGAAAAAAAAAAAAAAAAAACACAGAATGTTCATTTTTGGTGGTATTGTCATGGTAAATGGTAAATGGACTGCATTTATATAGCGCTTTTATCCAAAGCGCTTTACAATTGATGCCTCTCATTCACACACACTCACAGTGAAAGGCTGCCATGCAAGGTACCAATCAGCTTGTTGGGAGCAATTAGGGATTAGGTGTCTTGCTCAGGGACACTTCGACACACCCAGGGCGGGGGATCGAACCGGCAACCCTCTGACTGCCAGACAAACCCTCTTACCTCCTGAGCTATGTCGTCATCAAATTTGAACCAGGATTTGTCCAGTGTTGTGGCTGTTACTCCATTGTTTCTAAGCCCACTAGGCACTGGCACAAGCATCTGTATCCACTCAAAACAAATGTTTTAGGTTGGAGAAAAGAAAAAAAAAACTTCCACTGTGAGCTTCTGTCATTTTGTTTAAAGGAATTCTGACTCTTGTTAAACAAGCTCCCAGTTGTTACCTTTCAGTAGTCAAATGAGTTCAAAAACACTAACTATTTAATTTTGGGTATGTCATTTTCAGCCTTGTGTTAAAAAGGGGGAGCCACAGAAGGGGTTAAAGATATGTTCCTGCTGTATTTTGAGGGCAAACCAACCTGTCTTATGCTTTTGCATCACTCAGACACCCAGACACTATCTGCCTATCAACAAAGGGCATGGGAGAATAGGTTGACAGCAAGTGAATATTGTCAGTCATAAACTCTTTGAAACTGGATGTCTGGCCGTAGTGGTGTAGCCAGGCTGACAGACATACTTTTTCTGCTTGACTTACCCTGGTATTACACACTGGTAAGACAGCATCATGTCAACTAGTACAACCTTTCGACAGAAATTCCTGAGTGTAACTCTATGCAGGTGGCTGAGTAAAGGTAATCTTACAGCAGCAATTAGGATTGGGTGAAAGAAGGAAGCTCAATTTTTCTAATTAAAGACAACAAAAAAACAAAGGGGATGTTACTTCTGTGGTCTATTGCCCAAGCCAGATAAAATTTCTAACTTTATCTATTGGTAGTGACAGTGCCTTGCTAGTTGCTAGTGCACCTTATGTGGCTTTCTTGGCAGATGTTGTCACAAGTTGGGCACATGTTGAACATAGTTCAGTGCCAGAAGTTCCCACTGTGACAAACAGCACACTCTGGTAAACACTGTCCTAAGATAACCCCAATAACACCGTGGTACACTTTCTCTGACTTACGAAGTTTTTTCTTTTTTTTAGAATAAGGCTATGTTTTTGAGGACTCCACACAATTGTGTGAGCTGCACCAATGAGAGGCCAGAAATCACCCCTCTGAATTTAGAATCCAAAGCAGCAGAACCTGATTTGTTTCTGGGTGTCCTCACATGACATCTGGAGCTCGAAATAGGATGGAAAGGGAAAGATGTGCGGGTGCTTGAGCCAAATATACAGGTCAGAGCCAGTGACCCGCTCCCTGTAATCACTTACCAAAAACCCAGGCGACAGCAGCGGATGGGCACGTCCAACCAGTGTATGAGCCGCCCCAACACAGCACCCGTAAGCCCCTGGATTAATATGCCATAAAGCCTAAAGCTCCTGTGTGACCCCAAAACCTTGCTGTGAATGACAATTAGCTACTTCACAAAATGTGCTAACTCACATATTGTCATAGTAACTCACAAATGTGCTTTGGACCTGCTGCTTGAACGGAAACGTACATTATTAGGTGGGTCTCTCTTCTTTCAGGTGTCTGTTATAAAGTTGACAGTGAAGCATGTATTAATGTCGAATTATTGCCTTAAATTAGTATTATTGGTAATAAGAATAATAAGAAGAAGAATGAGAAAAAGAATAAGAATGATATTCAATTATGAATCAATAACACACAAATACATTTTCACAATAAAACATTAAACTACCTACTGTCTTCCAGAAGAGTTTTTAGTGATTAGTGATTATTTAGTAACTGTATAGTGTGACCAGTAAATCAAAACACACAGACACGAATCCTAATCAAGCCACCATTTGTATATGGACAATAGTGGATGGGCTGTTGCATTTTGTCCTTGGTAAAGTGGTAACTATATTCTGCCATGCAGTACTGTGTTTTACCTGCAGGGTGTTCTGCAATGTTGTTCTGAATGGTCTGCTGCATGTTTAAGAACTACATGTCTAACATGTCAAGTAGACAACATAGACAGACAGCTACAGGAAATGGCTGTCAGATTTACAGTGTCCATATCATATATTCCTAACCTCTAAAAAAACAGTGTAAGAAAATTTATTTAGCATACATTTAATAGAAATGGCAACAGCTCAGATTTTGGCTTAATAAGTGTATCAAAAATAGAATAGGATCACTGAAGAGCCAGCTGTGAGGTTGTTTAATTGATTTGGTCTCTTTTACCCTACTAAAATTTCATGCAGATTTTTTTATTTATTTTATTTTAAAGCGCTTCAAGTATGTAAGCATTGGGCACTCAACCGGCTTGGTAGGCATTGATCAGCCACTCAAACTGAGCATTTTTTCTTTGGTCTTGCTTTAAATGTCCTCTGGCTCTGATAAGGGTTGAAAGAACCATTATTCTTTCAAATCTAAAGCCTCGTGTGTATGGGAGCTTGATTATAATGGATTTCTGGAGGGAGGCGATAGATGGAACACTGAGGTTTGGAGCCAAAATGCCTTCGTTGCTACCCTGGTGGAGTTCCAGCTCAGTTTCTGTAACTGTGCGGATTTCACAGTGCGGTGAGGGTTGCTTCCTCGGATATAACAGGGATCTACCCACCCGTTCACAAACGCAGCCAAATGTGATATCTCTATAAACTCCACAGCAAAAACAGAGCGCATGTTATTCGAACTGATATTCTTTCTTGCGCTGATTGCACAAAAAAAAAATCAAAATAAAAAATAAGTGCGGATAACAAAAAAAGGGTTACTATTATAATATTATTCATGTCGTCCATGTGGATGCTTTTTCTTTGGGACTGACTTTGATTGAAATTGTCAGCTAACATGCCTCATTACTTTAGCATTTGATTGAAGTAATTTGCTTTTCTTGCCATTCAGTAGTGACAAGCCATCCGATATAGCTTATTGCCCACCTCCTACCTCCCTCCCTTCCTCACCCCCTCCCCACCCCCACCCCACCACAAGGGAGCAGGACACCAGAATTAAATTAGTGAGTACAGGCGCAGGACATCAGCAGAGATTGGCACCGACAGATACCGGCTCGTGTTCTCTCCGCAAGGTCCCCTGTCGGGCCATAACAAGGGCTCTTTTACAAATGACTCGAGCGTCACGGGGAAGATCTGAACAGATTAAGGGGACGGCGAGGTGAAAGCACGATCTCTTTGTCGCCTCCGTCGCCGCGCGATAAACACACGGCGACTTCCAGGCCTCACTCAACGTGATCCGCCCACCGCGACAGCCGATGGCTTCCAGAAAGACGGATAAGAGAGAAACATGCACGGTGCCAGCAACGGATCAAATTTTAACATTTTTTTATGTTGGATGCGTGTGCACAGCATATGCGAGCGAAAGGATTCGCCATTTGAATGGTTTATCGCTAAGAGCGAGAAATGCCTGAAACCATAAATGTACGATGCAAATGTATTGAAGAGATATTGAGGGTTTCTCTTTTCTATATGAATCTAAGAATCTTTTGTTCAAACCTGAAGTGTGACTGGAGAGATATGACTAGAGAGGTAACTCTCATATGAGCGAGCATGTCAACCTATTATTTGGCTACTGTGATTAAAAAAATGGAGGCACTATGTATAAAAAGGACTGTAATTTCTGCATGGATCACTCTTTGAGAGTACAAATACTCTCAAATTAAAGCTGACAGTCGGCACTTTGTCCTCATATTCATTGTTTCATTTCAAATCCAGTGTGCTTGAGTACAAAGCCAAAGTAACAAAAATGGTGTCACTGTCAAAATGCTTGCAGTATATATATATATAGTGAGCACCATGATGTCTGGAACAAAGTCCTTGATTTGGTCCTGTGCTCCAAAATTTTAGATTGTAATCAAAAAATCCACATGTAGTTAAAGTGGCTACCTTAGGGTATTTTTATACATTTTTAAACATTTTGGTTTCACAATGTATAAATGATATCACTTTTATACATAGCCCCCCTATTTCAAGGCACCATAATGTTTGGGACTGATGGTTTCACAGGTGTTTCCGATTAATCAGATGTGTTAAACTGCTTCCAGGAATAAGAAAGCTTTTACTATTTAGTCTTGATTCTAGGCTGTTGCTTACCTTTGGCACCTGTTATAGGTGTTTGTCAACGTGAAGGCCAGAGTTGTACCAATAAAAGTCAAGGAACCCATTATGAGAAATAAGAAAAAAAAACAGTGATAAAAATAGGCCAAATCTTAGACTTACCAAAATAAACTGTTTGGAACATCATTAAGAAGAAAAAGAGGGCTAGTGAGTTCAGTAATTGCAAAGAGCCTGTTAAGCCAAGGAAGACCTTGTCAGTTGACAATCAAAGAATTGTCACCATAATGAAGAAAAAGCCCCAAATAGCTGTCCAATGGATCAGAAACGCTCTTCAAGAGGCAGGTATGGATCTATCAGTGACTACTGTCCACAGAAGAATTACAAACAGAAATACAGAGGCTACACTGCATTAATTTTCTGAATAAAACAGAATGGCTTGGTTACAGTTTACTAAGAAGCACCTTAGAGCCTGCAATGTTCTGGGAAAAGGTCTTGTGTATCAATAAGAGAGAGAGAATATATTATGCCATCTTAATTATGCCCATTATTACAGCATTTTAGAGATTATGATGTTGTTAAAAGGTTTACTGTAAGCTTTAAAGGAGTACCATGGTGGTTGAACGTGACACTTCCCAGTTGTCTTCAGGCAACAACAAAACAAATGTGCATAATTTTTTTATTCTTCAGTCATTTCAATGTACTTTAAAACGTATTTTTCTAAGCCTAAATTTCCCACTATAAAAATTCACCCGAACCGTCTGGGCGTGGTAATGAGAACTGTCAGTTAGCTATGATTGACAGACCGTGCCCCGTTACCATAGCTACCCCCATGATACGCGCTCTCTTTGGGAGACTGAATATTCACAAGCTAGCTAGCTTAGTAGTATATCAAGTATCGATAGATAGCTAAGGTAAGGACGTTGACTTGTACCAGTTACAATTTTGCTATCTAGCTAGCCAAGTTAAGATAAAAGCACAACTATAACGTCCTCATAAAAGCGAACTAGCAAGCTAACGTTATCGATAACATTGCCTTATGAAAGCAAACCTCCTAGTAGCTAACGTTAGCTAGCTAGCTAAATGCATATAACCAGAAATAATCTAAAGGAACTCTAATTTAAGTGAACCTAACGTTAGTCAAATATTTGCATTGTCTGAACAGCAGGACAGTGTGTCCTGTCAGATTTCTTTACGGGGCGTGGAAATAGGAGTGGTTACTGTATTCGTGACGTAGAAAAATGACAACTTTCTCAACCGGTTGAAAATGGGACGATGAATTTAAAACGCATATTTCTCCAAAAATACAGAACGGACATATTTAATACTTTGCTCATTGTGTTTCTTCAATGCCTCTTGTGCAAATAGCACATAAAACAGAGAAAGTGTGAAAATCACCATGGTACTCCTTTAAATTTGGGGAGATGAAGGTTTGAGCCCTGCTTAGACAATGTGATTGGATAATTAAGCAACCTATCAGAATTGCTTCAGTTGCCATCCTGATGTAAAAATGCATATTATGGAAAATATAACCAGAAAAAGAGTGTCATCTATGTATAGTGGAAAAGAAAGGTACAAGTTTTAGCAGTATATCCAGATGTTAAACTCAGATGTTAACATTCAGATGTTAAGCAGTAGTTCCTCCCTTATCCCAATGATTCCTGTGTTCGGTTCTGCTCCAGAGAAAACAGAAACAGCTTCCAGCTGGAAATGGCTGCATTATAATTTACAAAGACACTTTTTTTTTCTTTTGCTCATAGCGAAACACCAAGAAATTTGCAAGACATACAGCTGCAATAAATTGAGACATCCTCTTATGCAGCAGCAAATATAAAGGCATTCTCTTTCCACAGCGCCGTTGCCAGCAGGACATAAAATCTTTATTTATCAACGTGTCACCATGTTCTCACGTTTCAGAACCTGGCCTGCTTACCGGCCTGCAGTGCAGGAGAACGGGGCTGATAAACCAAGGCTCAGTCTCTCTGGAATCAATCAGTGCACTTGATAAAATGAAGATGGGGGGTTCATTGCAAGGGCATAATGATACGTAACAGCACATAGCACCATTCATCTGAGCCAAGCAGGGGAAGCCATCCCACCGTGCACTTAAGGTGCATGTGATGGGTTTGACAATGTCATATTAAAGGGGCCAGCCACTCACTTCATTCTGGTCTAACTGGACTCTGAGATGGAATTTTCTGATGTGCTCTTTTTCTCCTTTTCTGATTATTTTCTTTTTCTTCTGTCGTATTCCTTGTTATCTGATTGCCTGGCAGCCTTCATGGTCCATTAGCATACCATAAAGTTCTGTGGGTTTGATCAATATTTAACAAGGCCAGGTACTTGGAGAGGGAAGAAGAGAATTCTGGGAAGGTGGAAGGTAACAATGGATATTGAATGGCTTCGAAGGGCTCTTCCCATACGTCAAGGCCAGCATTGGTCCAGGATGTCATGGCCTTTCAGGTAGAATTTGGATGTGCAAACAAAACCAATTTCTGGCCTGATCAAATTTCAAAATCTAGTACAGCCCCTGCTGTTTAAAAGTAGCCTTGCAGAATATTTGAAATGATCATGTCTTTTCAGTTTTTATGCTCATCTGCTTGTTAGGTCCAAGTCAAGTACATCAGCAGCAAACCATCCGGGAATCAATCTAACACATGTCTAGTTGCAGGACCATGTCTTTGAGAGTGACAATGCACAATCGCCTGTGCGGTATGCACGTGTTGTAGTCATTGTTAAACGAAGTTGAGGATTTGCTTCACTTCTCCCCATTTTCAACAAAATGAAAGCAATAACATTTTACATCTCAGTTGATGCATCAAAGGACACCCTCTCCCCAAAAGCGCAGGAGAGACCTAGGCATAGACGTAAACTACTGCGTGCCCCAGCACAGCTGACTGATAGCTTAGAACGTGGGAAGAACTCTCTGTTCCCTATAAACCAATCGGTACTGGCTGACCAAACGATATAGGAGTCCAGGACACACAGTTTCACACTTCTTTCTTCTCTTCTTTTCTTTTTCTAACCCCTTCCACAGAGTGCTTTGTAGCTTTCTTTGTCCCTGATTGGAACAAACTGCTGAGGCCTCAAGCCGGCCTGCCCTTGTGATCAGACCATCGTAAGATACAGCGTCAACTATGCTGGGACTCAACTTCACCCCATTACCTGCGAAGGAAGATTCCAGGTAAACCTGAGGTCAAGACATTGGTTTTGGTGAAAAATCCCAACCAACAGACCTTTGCTGGAGAAGCCAGGAGGAAGGACCATCCCATGAGTTCCCATACAGCCTAAAGACAACGTCCTAAAACACAGCCTTTCCACAGCAGACAAAGGACGTCATCAAGAACCAGCACAATTATTTAGTAACAAACAAATATAACTTCTATCTTGAGAGCCTTGAGAGTATTAAAAGACTATAGTATCTGAGCAAAATACAACTTAACTTCTATTAATCCTTTTAACGATGCCTTTTGTTAATTAATTGTACGTAAATGTTTTGTGTTACAAATTGTGTCATCTCCTTATTCTAAGTGGGCTCTACTGATTAAACAAACTCAAATTAAAAGTGTCGCTAGGTTCCTCCTAAATTATTAATTATTTACTGTAATGTGAAATTTCATTAGCTGTGCCCTGTGAAAGGAAGAAAACCCTGATTAACTTCTGAGGCAGATAACTCTGATGGGCAAAGCAATAAGATACCCACAACATCACTACATACTTGGTATCTTGTGTGAGGATCAGGTCAAGATTGAAACAGAATGGTTTGTCAATATACCAGGATGTACTGACTTAAAGAGACATACATGTCCACTGAATAAATATATGGTGTTATTTTCTCCATCCTCACCATATCAAAGTACATTAACCCTATCACACTGGAAAACGCAGAGCAATTCTTATTGTAGAGCGGCCATGTTGCTAGTGGTAAAGACATGAGTTTCCTGTTTATGATGCACCAGCACCCTCAGTCCAGATTCCCTCCACATGTAACTCACTGCTGATATCCATCCAGTGATGTCAAATCAAAATCTGGAGTCGCGTAATAGTTCAATCAGCCCTGATTCAGCAGGCCGAGCGGGAGATAACACCTGCATACTTAGCGGTCCACCGGGACTGAGAAACAATGTTTCAGGTTCAGTTCCATTAGCGAGCAGTGGTGCAGCGTGCCAAAAGCTTCTGCAATCAACTCTCTGAAGCCCACTAACTTGCCAGCAGGTCAGAGAATGTGTGCCTGTATTTAAGGTTGCCAGTTTTTCTTCCTTTCATTTTTTAAAGCCAACTTAGCAGGAGTGGATCCTATTCTTAAATGTTGATCTAAATGATGCAACAGTGGTATCATTTAAACATGGAAAACATGCAGTTGACATAGTTGACATTTCATTATTATTATTATTATTATTATTATTACTACTACTACTACTCACTTTTTACAGCATGTAAAAAACATCCATATATTCTTCATTCTCATTGTAACATGCATTCATTGTTTTATATGTTTATAGATATGAATAAATTGATGATTTTACAGTCATACAGTCAGGTAATTGCATCAGTGGAAGAATTTACACACCCTTATGAAAAAGGCAGACTGTGCCCACCTTGTAACCACTCATGCCCAGGGGACTAAAACATTTCACCCCTTTTCCTTTGTCAGTGAAGATAGATGTTTTTGAAAAGGTGAGAGTAAGAAAAAAAAAAGATGGAACAGTGAAATGTGTGGATCCCCAATGACATCCACTAACAGCGCCTGTCAAAATGTTCTTTTCACAATTTCAGTCCTCACATTGCTCTGGAAGAAGTTCCATTGCAGCTGATGTTTCATCTGTGTGTGTGTGTGTGTGCGTGCGTGTATTTTTAACCACAAAAGGATCTCAGTTGGGGGGAACTCTGTCAACAGCGCACTTGGGGTTGAAGGCAAATCAAACACAATTACACATAACAAAGCCAGATAATTGCATATGACATGTTATCCTCTAATAGATGTTGGTTTATTTGGTTTAGGGCTGTCCGTTCGTGGCCTCCAAGAGTTCAATCAGATTTTATGTCCAGCATTCTCTACCAGTTATGTGGAGTGAGATAAAAAAATTTTGTTTAAATAAAGCCCAAGGTTTTGATGGGATTGCAGCTTTAATCTTAAGAATTGTTTTACTGCGCGTTGTTATAGCCAAAATTGAGTTGGGAGCTGAGGCAGGGTTTGAGCTCCCAAGTGAATATGGAAAATTCTGTGGAAAATGGATAGCGGGCTCCACGGGTTGGTACAGAAATGACCATGTCGGAGGGCAGAGTAAACATGCTTTGTGACTCTGGCAAAGCAAGCCTCTCTCCTCTCCCCCCCCGTGCCAGTGCTGTGATTGGGGTGAGGCCCAGGGCGTGGGGGGCGCGGGGGTGCGAAACAGTCCGGGGCGACCGCCAAGACAAAAAAAATAAAATAAAGCGAAATCCCACGCGCTAGAAGGTGGCGGAACGAGAGAAAAAAAATCAGGGAGACGGACGCTCGCGTCGGAGCCTGCTTTCCGCGGACGTGCGGTGCATTTAAAAAGTGAGACGCGCCGCGCCCAGGAATCACACGAAGGGCCCCCGTGCATTTTGAGCGTGCGTATTCAAAGGGGGCCGCCGCTGTTGTCCGGGGGCCTGGCTTCAAATCTCTTTTATTTGCTTTTGATTAGGGCGGTGGGGCTGCAAAGGCGCGATGAATTTTAGCAGTTTGCTCAAAAGCGAAAACGCTGACTGACGGGTGCGGTTACATCAGGCGGGATTAGCGAAAGGCTGCACCAGCCCTTCACAAACAGAGACTGACAGGCGCTTGCTGCCACGGCGACAGTCTACCTTTTACCAAAGCGCGCGGTTCAATCCTCCTGTTTATTTTCCGCTCAATGCGGTGCCAGGACAGGTTGTCCTTGCTTTCTGACTGAATTATAATAATGCAATTTTGTATTTCAATCTGTGATTAGAATAACCTTTTAGATATTTGAATAACAAATACTGCCCTCTGGGCTGAATGCACACTTTGAGTTATGAAAAAAATGTATTTATTGTGAGAATGCAAGGGCAAGACAGGTCCTTTTAATTCAGCAACATTGAATCAATGTGGATGATTGTGCCATTCATTTGTCGAGAGGTGCTCTTTACATTAATAAACTATTTTGAAGGTTGAGGGATACATGCTGCTTGTTATTATCACTACTGAAAATGCAAATAAAAAGTTTCTGTGTTTTAAAGATTTCTGTTGTTGAGATAAAATAGTTCCAATAAATGTTGCATTATCAGAAACTGACTTTTTAAATTAATTGGATCAGTGAAGTTAATTAACTTACTTACACATCCCAGTATTCATTATTTTATCAATGTATGGCATTCATATTAATGAGGAGATTCAGTTAAGTAAGTAAGTAACTAAGTAAAGTAAGTTGAAGTTTATGTATATAACCTGCAAGAACAAGTTCCCAAAGTGCTTCACAGAGAGAACTATAATGAAGGGTTGTATGGAGGCTATGACCTGGAATGTTCTTGTTTTGTTTTGTTGTTGTTCTTCTTGAGGAAACCACTGCATGGATCATAGGTACAGATTGTGGTTGTTCTGGAAGCATATTGTTGCTGCAGGCCATGTCTGCTATTGTCTCCACTCTTCCATCCATCTCCATTTAAACCTTTTAAGATTTATGATCAAATCTCAACCATTCCTTTATATTTTCCTTCTTTTTCCTTCTATTTCCTTTCTTTATAAATTGATAAATGCTTGCTTGTTACATTTAGAGACTATTTCTTATTTATTTTGTAAATATCAAACAGACTAACTGATCCATGTACAGAAATCTGGGGATACTTGTCTCACCAGAAAACTCGACTAGGCTAAATAAAGCAAAATTGTCCATTGTCCCTGTCCATTCAAACGGAAGAATATTTTTCACAAAAAAATATTATATATGGAGGTCACAGGACAACACAGACAGACTTGTGAGGGTGCTCCAACTGAGATTCACTACCACTTGAAGGAGAAGGTCAAATAGGCAGGTCAAATGAGGACGTACAGCCTTTGAGTGAAGGCCTTGCAGATATGCTGCCATTACAACACCAATTTACTCTTGTCTGCTTTACAGCAAGCTGCCGACAAATTTATTTCCATTTTGTGACATTTTGCTAATGAAAGGCTTCTTGCTGGGGGTTTGTCTTTTTATCCAACTTGATAAATATTCATCCTTTTCTGAATGAGGGATGGAACGGACATCAGATTTGAGCCTGCAGTCAGAGAACGCCTGAAGAAAGAGAGCCAAAAAACATTCCACGTCTTTTAAATGGAGAGCCCTCTCTAAACGGACCTAAACAAGTGTCCATCTATTGATTTCCTCCTGAAAAGATTTAATCTGAAACTTGCCATGATTCACAGAGGACAAAAGTCCCTCTTAACTCTAATTGTGGAATTGTTCTGTCGAGGAAAACCTGCTTCATATCTCCTGCTTTGGAGCAGTTTTTTTTCTCTTCGAATAAAGGCATTGTATTATAAATAGTACAAATGAATAATTAAAGTCAGTTGATGATTAAATGTAAATGCGTTACCTAATTACTGCCCATGTATACATTCATATATTCTCGCACTCAGAATGTCAGAATGTAGCACAACCGGAAGAATTATTACTGTTGGCTGTTCAAGTTTAAACTGTTTCGCACTTAAGATTGTGGAAGTCTCTTGGTGGTGGTGGTGGTGTGTGTGTGTGTGTCTCACTGGAAAATATAAACAGTTCCTCTGGAAACATTGTCAAATGAGAATTACTTCCAAATTCCTGTAGATTTCTTCTTTTTTTTCTTGTAAAACCTCAAGCAGATATTGACACAACATAAGCAAGGTCACAAGAGACAAGAGTACATATAGAATAATTTGGCATATTCACAGATAGACACCAACATGTGCTGATACATATGTCTCTTGAAACAGCAAAAGTGCCCTTTGGGCTGCAGCTTTGGGGTTTTTTCTTAAAAGGACAGGTGCCCTTTACCCTGCCAACTATCATTCCTAGGGTTACACAATACAGTGTCATGCAGGTTAATATCTCTCTGGCAAAATCTATTAAAACCATGACTCTATTCCTGCTCAGTGAAACTGTCATAAAGCATATATTTTTAAAAGAATCAATGTATCTTCCCCATGTAGAATATCTGCCTGTCTATTCTTCTGCCTACCATACCGATCTGATTATATTGACCTCTGTTTTTTTTTTTTTTTTTGCTTATGAGGAGGTCTAACAGGACAATGTGGGCCTCAATGTGCCTTAAGTAATGTGTGTGAAATTGAGGGGAGAGCCATGGGCCATCACCCACAGCAAGCACTCAGCTGCACGCTAGCCGTGTCCTACTGGTGCTTTGAACACTAATTACGGAAAGCCACCTGCTGCGAAAACCTCTATGCGACTCACTCCGCGGATACCGCTGCCCCCCACCACGGCTCCTCGTTACTCCCCCAGGAAAAAACAGAACAACGGCGGGACGTGAGAGGGCAGCACTTTGAGCGAGAGGCCCCTGCCCTTCGCACAGTTACTACACCCGAGCGCACCTTTCATGCCACGTCCTGTGTGTCGGTGTACGCATGTTACCCTGTGTGCGCCATTGGCAGCTTTATTTAGATGTTACGCAAGTGTACAGATGACTGAGCGTGAAGGGTGCTGGTTGTAAAAGCAAAAGGAATGTGGCAGACCTCATGTATTAATGAGAAAAAAAAATACTAAAATTAATTATAAGTAAGGGTTTGTGCGCACATTCAAATTCAGTGCTTGCTGGGATATGTATGAACACCTTGATAAATGTTATAATTAACTTGATAAAGTAAAAATAACTGCCTGGGAAAATGCCTCTGGATTTTAACTTAACATGTTAAATATTTTCAGTCAGACAACAAGAAATGGGCATACAGTAAAGCCTGAAGCATATTTCAATATCATACCAAAAAGGTTTTCTCCTTATCTTCGGGTACAGAGCAACTTCATTGGTATTTTCTCTTCAGGGCACCAAGCCTAACCCAATTATAAAAATACTGCCACAAGTTGTTTGTACGTAGCATTACGTGTGCACTTCAGCTTGAAGCGAGTCATCTGAGGTAAAGTCCAGAAGAAGAAAGTTACCTAATTTTGTTTTTTCCATCTTTGTTATTTCTATCCATCTTTTTTCCCTGATATTTTGCTCTCTCCTGGGTCAAAAGGAAGACAGTATCCCGGAACAAATTCATATGGAAAAAGTGGTTGGAATGCACAGCTTCTGTGTAACTTTGTAAGGTATGACTGAGGGACTCTTTTGCCTTTTATACTCCATAATTTGTGAATTTGTGAGACAGCTGAGCTTTAGAGGGAACTTAAATGCTGTTGCAGAGGCACTGTGAGAGTGTATTTCTCACAAGCGTTTGAGCTGGTCATTCCTATTGGTAGTGGTGAGGTTCCTCCATGCATATTTGCTGGGACTATCCCTCGGACTTCTGTTACGGTGTCGTTTATTACACTGTCATCCAGTGACTTCACTGAAGCCTTTAAAATGGATGATTTTTATTTCTTTCTTTGTTTATTTTTATTTTTATTTTTTTACAGAGGACAAGTCTACAATGGCTCTTACATTCAAACCTGAAACAACTTATCTACAGTCTATGGTCTGTCGACTCAACAACTTGCTTCCCATTTTATTCTTTTTTTTTTTTTTTAAGTATCATATTCTCTTTAAATAAAGATTTGTGATTATCATCATTATCATTTTCAGGACTGTTACTTCCTCTAGAATTAACAACACGGTAGCAATAAATATGAAAGAAAATGGCATTTAAAAGCTTTTGATTTGGGATTAAGGTAGCACTGATGGCTAGCAAAGATCAAGGTGCACAGAATGTAAAATTGAATTCTTGCTTAATGGCACTGTAACATTTTAACCTGAACTGCATGCCATAAATATGCATAATTGCAACTCGTAATGACAAATGCCATAACGTTGTCATTATTTATGCAATGAATTTTCGAAACATGTTCACAATACAAGGTGCATTAATTATGACAGTTAAGACAATTGCCATAGGTTGTAATTCACTTCAATGTCATGCCATAAACAGGTGTTGTTTATGTCACGCTTATAACAGTGTAAAGCAGGTTTTATGGAGTATTGTTTAATCAAAGTGATACCAGCTGTTCTCAATGCTCGCACGTGCTCAGTGCATCCAGGACATGGAACTCTATGCTCTGAAAGGAAACAGGAAACGTGTCCACTGAACTAGACCACACTGAGCCACTTTATTATTGTGGATACATAAGACATTGGAATATTAATTCAATGATTCTGTGGGTCAAATATTAATGTTATACTTATTATTTCACCTGGGCACGCACAGATATATATGAATAGTGTTGGGCAGTGATGAGGCAGTATATTATTAATACACCCTATTTATACACCCTTCTCCACCCTAACGCCCCAGTGGTGAAATGAACTTCCTCAACGAACCGCTCAGTCATTGCCCATCTTCTGCTGTGGTCTCAAGATGCATCTCTTACCTGGACTTACTATCACTACTCTGCAGGGCTCTCCCAATCAAGGATTGCTCTTATCAATTGAATCCTAATTTGTCCCTGTAGCACTTCCATGTTACACTTGTATCTCCATCCAGCACTTTATTCCACTTGTATCGTTATTTTGATGTTGCAGCTTGTTGTCATGTTTTCTAGTTTGACTTATCATAACTTTCAGACATGGCCTATGCTTACTGTGTAAACTGCACTTGTGTTCATGGGTATGAACAACTGAGTACTGTACCTTATCGGACCAGTGTTTTGTAGTTGTTCCAATGACCTTGGGCATACACTTGTTGTACATTTCTTCTGATAAATTCGTCTGCCAAATACATGTAATGTAATATAATATAATGTAAAAGTTATTTGCCCGCATCAGATAAGAATTTGTCCTTAAGCTCGACATATAATTGAATGCAAGTATTAGTCATTATTTTTTCCAGTGCAGTTTGGTGAGTTCAGCGACGACCAAGTTTTGTCTTTTCAAGTCAAGGATACATTTTTATTGTATCCAGGCCATTATCTTTGGGTTCATTGTTTTCCTTGGACTGCACACCCCCCCTTTCAGCTTTGTTTAGAAGTGCACTTCTGTTTTGATTCTGAACATCGATTTTAAATGGGCTTAGACACGGTTGTGCCGTTAAAAAAAAATCATGACTCGGACCGTGGGTGAAACAATGATCTATTATACGGTCTGTAGAAAGTTGGAGCCTTTGGAGCAGAAGGACGCCCACTCCTTAACGGGAAGAGTCTAATCACAAAGCTGCCACACAAACCATTGCCTTCTGGGTAAAACTGATTTGGGAAGTGTAACATGAACAAGACACTAGACGTGTCCTTGAGAGCCATTTTCGCTGATGTCCTTCTTGTCTTTACCAATTCAATGCTTGGAGAGAGAAATAAACTAAACTATAGCCTTTTTCCGGTGGAGCAGCACAAAGTGATAGTGAAGGCTCTTGACCAAAGTAGTCACAAATTCATATTTGATTCTGCAAAACTCAAACGGATCTCTTTGTTGTGTATACCCCGTCTATTCATTTTGGCATTGCTGTGAGGTTGGTGCATTGTAATTATGTGGTAAAGAAGCTGGGAAGACATTATCATGTTTATACAGGCATTCATATACATATTTTATTGTATTGTTGTCAATGTTTCACAGTGATATGCATGCTATATTCCCTTGGTTGAGGATCTAGGTCTTTCATATGATTTATTCAGTCTCTAAATAATCTCCACACTCCCCCGAGCTGCATGCAATCCTCCTGGAATGGTGGTTCCTTTTCTCAAAGAAAAGGGTGGTTGGTCAAAGGGTGATGCTTTTATATGCTTGGGTCCAATAGCCAGAACATAACCTGCCCTGGGCCAGGTTAGCCCGTGCAGCATAAGTTACCATGGTAATACACCCCCATAAAAATGAAAACCCAGGGTTAAAGCTTAGGTTAGCTCGCTAACCCCATAATCTTGCTTCATAATACAGCCCCCTGTTCCCTGCACAGTGGGGGTGAAGTGCTGAATGTGGGTTGCACAAGAATGAGACTCATGGAGGTCTGAAGTAGTACCATCCCTCATCTCTGAGTTTATATCTCAGCACTGCCACTCTTCTCCCCTCCCATCTGATAGCAATGAGCATTTCTCACTGCAGTATCAAAACAGTTGGCTGCCAAGATATTTGGAGATATCCCTCTACCTTTCCCCTTCTCCCTCCCTCACTTCTTACAGATGTACACTTCAAGGTTTTGGCTTTAAAATCTTGTTGATCTTGTGTCACTTGTCTGGTGTTGGGTTGGCGGGAGTTCTGCCAAGTTCTACGGCAGGTGGCTTTTACGAGGGCACCGGTGCCAACAGACTGTGGCACCATGCCCGCTGTAGACAGGTGTAACGCTGTGGAACAACATGACCCAGCAAGGTACTTAAGTAGCTACAGAGAAAACCTTGGAAACTGTCATACAGTGAGCTTTGGGGGGCTGAATAAATAGACGGCTTCTTTCATAACCTCCTGCATATCTCAAGGGTTGGCTGATGTACCTGTTCTCTGACACTGAGTGTCAGACCAATTAATCAGTATAAAAGGTTTATCTGTGATCTGTTCCAGCAAATGGCCTGTTGGGAAAAATAAAGTACACACCATGTTGTAACCAAATTAACTGTCAAGCTGAAATACATGTTGCAAGGGGTGCAGCTTATTCATAAAAAAAAAAAAAATGATGTAATTAAATTCCTAATAAATAATTAAATGAATGGAAACCTAAATTTCATTATGTGTAAAGTAAAATAGTATCATTCCTAGCAGGAAGTATACAACTGTTAATTACTGCATTTAGTTAACAAAATATAAGTACATATTTATTGTTCCCTTGTGGTTATGTTAACTGGGATCCGACAAGAGAGAATGGTGTGGCACATTATGCTATGTGGTACATATTAAAGTTACATTTTAAGGGTCAGAAATAGGCAGAGTTAGGGGTAAGAGTTATCTGATAAACTCAAATAACACAATTAAAATTGGTACTAGCTCATGTAAAAATTAATAAGGGAGCAAAAACTGTAACTGATGTGGAATTATTGTGAACAAATAAACCTTAAAGATGTTTACTTTCAGGATTTCATGGATAATTGCATTCGCCAAGAGAATAAACACTAAATAAATTACAAAGAAATGACATTTTCTATGGTAGGTTCACAGGCAGTACTCCAATCTGTTCTGTCTGGGAGCGCAGAACTAACAGATGCAGCATTTATGTTTTAGCTGGCTTAAGTGAATTAGTTTATGCGTAAGACTTACAATTCCCCACAGGTGAAAATTACTGAATATTTTCATCTAAGTTTTCACCACCTCCACGCTAGCGCCTGTGGCAATTTCGTACACACGCGAATGCAGCAGTAGCACACGGAACATTTAAATCATGCTCGTAAGCGTTTAAAGTCAGACTCACTCGACTGAAGTTCACAAACATATCCAGGCTAGGAATGTCATGGTAATTAATTTGATGTGGTTTGTGTAATCACAGTTCTTGTTTGGGAAAGCCAGGGAGGGATACTGCCTGATCTGTTTTTTTTGCTAAGACAATTCCATTATAATAGGGACCACCATGGGGCCAGAATCTCTGACACAGGAGACCACCATTAGTGCTTGATAGACATACAATCTGACAAACTCAAGTAACAACAAGATCGACTTGTAAATTGAAGGAAAGAAAAAGGAGATTTGCTGGAGATACGATAGTGGATGGGGAGAGTGTGTGTATTTGACACTTCAGAGCTACCATATTTTCCACCCCACAGTTGTATGGTGTAGTGGAAAATATGGTAACCCCGAAGTGTCAAACAAAACAAATATTAAACAAGAACACTCTAAATCCACATGTGGTTGAACTGCACATTCTCAGCTTTCATGTAAGTATTTATATACATTTTGGTTTCACCATATTTAGAAATTACAGCACTTTTTTGCAGAGGACTCAATGCTGTCCAATGAGTTTGGTGGCATTTGTTTGAACTTGAGCAGATGTTCCTGTACAATTCAGAATTCATGTAAATTGCTTGATTACAAATCTAAAATTGTGGAGTACACAGCCAAATCAGGAAAGAAATATGTCTTTGTCCGTAACATTATGGTGGCCTTTGTATGTACTGTATAGACAAGCACACATGCACATGCATGCATGCACATACACACAGGAGCTTTAGTATTATGCAGCTTTTGTCGTTCTCATTCTTTTTTTTTTTGCCAGGTATTACTAGTCTCCACATAGATTACCATTTTCCACAATCTAACATTGGTCACCCAAACATTTTTTCTTTCACCCTTCTTGCAACTGTGTGTTGCCCCCTAGTGGCTTGGAGCTTTTCCTTTTTCTGAAATGCGGAAACTACTTTTGAAAGCAGTAGTCCTGAAGTTCCAAACACTACTTCTGGGCTACCATTCCAAAACACTACACAGTGAAGCTGAAATAATATAAACGGAAGTATTGAAAACAAAACTAACAAATAATTACTGCGCATTATTAAATATTACAAGAATTTTTAAAAAATTAAATGAACAGTAAACACAAACTCATGTTAATTTCTGAAAATGTAATAAAGTTGCCTTAGTTTTATTTGGTACTTAATTAAAAAGAAAAAAAATCTTTAAACAAAAAAAAAAACTTGAATACAATTTGCCAACCCAGTTATTATTTGAAAACAGATGGTCAAAATGTAACTATTGATAACTATGCGTGTCATTTTGTCTCAGCATTAGATTTGTGGATGGGTAAAAAAACATCCATCTGTTATTTATTGTGGACAAAATTTTTATTTGTTAGACTTTGATTTAAATAACTCTTCGTTAGCTCATTTTTCAAATTATAGTAGCACGCAACAAGTTTGAAGCTCTGTCCTCCTGCATAGCCAGACTGTAGGAGGAAAGTCTGTTCATGTAAAATTTAAGAAGACTGCTTTGGCAGAATGCAAAAGCCTTTAAAAACCACAGGCTCATAAAAGATTTATGTCAAAACTGAAGGAAGGCTATTGAATATTGATGCCTTTGGCTCCCTGTTGTAATTTTTTTATAGTTCCTACTATTTTGGGTATTCTTCCAAAACAGCAGCCTCCAAAGGACCTTCGGAACGCAAGCTCTGCAAATATTTTTTACCTCCTATAGATGGTCTGCTGCATCTCACAGCTCTCTGGCCAGCTGTGAAAGGATCTCCCTTTCCCTGCTGTGTTTATTATAGCTCATCACTCGTGTGTGCTGCAGCCCTCGAGCGGAAATGACAATTGTATGCGCCTGCTGTTTTTTTTTTTTTTTTTTTTCCTGCTTGTGCATTTATTGATTGCTGTTTTTTTTTCTACACTATTGGTTTGCTTCATACCCCCAAGAGGACCCTTGGCTAAGGCTCTCTTTTGGCTAATGGATTTTAAACAGTGAACACTATGAATGCTAAATGATACATTGGTGCAGAGAATAGGGGCCAATTATTTTAAGGAATGAAAATCATCGTCTATCAAAATAAAACTATGGGCTATATTTGTATGCCAACATGTACACACATATCTCATGCACACAGCTTTGAATTAGCAGCAATAAGGGGGAGCCTTTTCCTCTCGTCTTCAGTAGCTGTAAGAAAACAGATGGCATTGCTGGTAGGCGATGATAGTGGTGGTTGCATGGAGGGTAGTTCTCTTTCACAGATTTGGTGGCGAGTCTGTTGTGCTATCTGAATAGACTCAACAGCGTTCTGCCTCACTGCCAATGTCTCTCATGAGAGCTAAATGATATCATACATATTTTATGCACCCCATTACATGAGCTTTTTTTAACAAATCATCCCTTCTTTTCCATGCAGCTCACATTATCAGGGACATCATTTGTAAATTCATAAAAACCAAACATATGCTCGTAAAAACAATAATAGAATTGCAATTACCATAAACAGACACCCCTTAAGTTCTCCCAAAATCACTTTGTGTCTGTTTTGTCTGCACTCTGTATTTTAGGCTGTTCAGAAAGGGCTGCACAGTCTCCCAAATTTTTGAATGAATTCTTCTCTCCAGGCTTGTTATCAATGCAGTTTGCCCAGAGGGGCCATAGAAAAATTCTGAATCTTTCGTTGGACCTGTCTGGGTCCCTGATTCCCCCTGTCTGGGTAACTGCACAGACCATCAACTGCCTGTCTAATGGGTCCTTCTAGGGAGCCCATCCAAATCAATACGGCGAATAGGAGGAGGCTACCACACTCAAACCAGGTGTTCCCAGCAGCCCAGTTGATTGACGTCCGATGGCAAATATTTTTCACAGCACATAGGCTCTGATTCCTGTCCGGAAGTCTTCATTACCGCAGGACCCCCCACCCCATCCAGTCGCAGAGCGTTTGTTACAGGGTCTCAGACTTGTTTGTTTGGCTTCGGGCCAGGATGCTGCAATAATAGCACTTGTTTTGTTTGTTGTTTTTTGTATTCATAGGCCTGCTTTTATTTTAAAAAAGAAAAAAGATTATTCACCCGACAAACAGACCAGAAAGCAACAACAAAAAGGTAGGTAGGTAATGAATTGGTTTTTTTTTTTTGTGTGTGTGTTTTTGACATTGCTTTTTTTATGTAGTATTTCCTTCCAATGTACTGCCATTTTCCGAAAGCACACCAGATCCCAAGCCACATTCACTGAACATGGTTATGGTATAGAGAGAGACAATGGGAAGGCAAGTCCTATTGCATCTGGAGGTCATTGCCTATTCAGAGGGAAGTGTGTTCTAGCTTTAAAGAAACCTTGCAACAACAGCTATTGCTGACATTTCTACATACTGCTAGATAAACCCAACAAGAATTTTAATTGAAGCTATCATCCTCTGGCACATTTAATAGTCACATTTAATGGTCGCCCCCAGAAGTTCTTGTATGTCCAGACAATTACTGAAACAAAGCCAGACTCATAGGAAGAAAGCTTTGCTGTCCCCTCAACACTATAAAAACCCTAACTGGACTAAATAGAGATTGCACCTGGCCCTCTTTATGGAGGTTATGCTCCCCATCTTGATAAGCAGCGGCAGCCAATGGAGAGCCTGGACCTGACCTTGGTTCGCACCTTCATGCACGCTGAACGTTGCGTTTCATGCCGCCTTGTGAGAGGGGTGAAATTTTCCTTTGATGTGGACCCCACTGGGACTTTATTGAGGGCTGTTGTGCCCACTGAAGACCGGCCGGGAGCCCCTGGGGTGCGGCAAAAATCAGTAAGAGCTCCTTTTAGCACCCTCAGTGGGGAGGGGAGGGGAGGGGAGCACTTTGTCCGAGGCACTTAAAGCTGGCTAACTCTGTCTGAATGCACTTTCAATGTTTTTGGTTGTCCTCCAAGTTCTTTTGGTTTGTCTAAAGGCAAAGTGTCTTTTTTTGCCTGCTTTCTAATGGGAAGGTGTGGTGAGTGGTGGCATGCCAAGGTTGATGTTGTGGTTAAAACTAGCTGGGATGTCAAGTTGTGGTGAAGTGTGAGCTTTAAACAGAGCACACAGAAATCGCACCTTTACACTGATAATTGACCACAGCTGGTATCAGTTTGTGTGACTTGATGAACAAGCATGGCAATTAGCTGAATAATCTTTACCCACTGACAGGTAATTTCCTTTTTCTTAACTGTTTCTCAGTTAATAGTGTTTTTTTCTTTTCTTATTTGCTTTAGGTTAGAATAATGATAAGATCTAAACGAGACATTTGCCCAATCGTTTACATGATCTCACAGTTATACATTATGTACAGTTCATGTATGGCATGAAGACTGTTTCTTTGCCCATAAAAAAAGTTTACTTTGATTTAATATACGAGTAAACCAGCATTGGCGCGCACTAATTAGCTGAGCCAGGATAAATGGCTGAAATTAAACCGGCACCGACAAGCCCTGAAAAAAAAGACATTTTAAATAAAACACTTTCAACTTTTAAATGCTCAGACAGAACAAAAAAGTGCAACTGTTTGCAGTGCACATCCATACAGGAAAAGAAGAAATGGCCTCTCATTCTGATTATTCATTTATTTATTGTGCAATTGTTGACTAAGCAAAGCAAAGAATATAGGGAGGAGAAACAGGTTCACAGAGTTGGCAAGTTTGGTGAGCTGGCTGGCGTGAGATTTGTTCCGTTTGCAGGTGGTGGGGGCGATCGCGGGCTGGGTTGGAACTGAGATTGCTGACGGGATCGTTGTTGACTGGGGTGGTGAGACTGTTGTCTCATTTGGCGTGAGATTCTTTGGCTGGCATAAGAGCACGGAACCGAGCCCATGTGCCTCATGTCCAAAACGAGACAGGTCACACCCCTTTCTTCAGCATCTCTGAATCTCGAGCAAACCAGGCCCAGGAAGCAACACTAATGTACTGTGTGTTGTCTGGTCTGCTGTAGAATCAATAATGGAATATAAGTGATGGCTATGTGTGCCGTGAAGCTCGTGTCACACTGCCCCCCAACAAGATGCACTTCTCTGGTCTATTCATAGCTTTCACCCATGTGACTTTTCAAACACCTAAAGGCATGTGCAGAAAATCTGGACACCAAAGTAGTCTGTTAGGTTAGACAGCATGTAACAGGTCCACACAATAGCACCTCATATGGTGGTCAATACAGGAAGTGACACCATGTGACACCAATTAATAATTCATTACTCGCCTGACCTGCTGAACCATCATCCCCATCAGCAAACAGCTGCTCCTTCAGGAAGAGGTAAGACATGCACTTGGCCTGGTTTGCTACACAGATTAGGTGAAACAGGACACAGAAAGAGACAAAGGGAGGCAAGGAGGAACAGAGAGGCGTGTGATATGAATCTGTGATGGGTTTGAAGTTGTCACTCAGTAACATATTGTAAAAGATAAAATACAACTTCATGCATACCTGCATCCTAAACATTATTTAGATTTTACTGTCCAATTTATAAACCTCTTTGTGTGGCCCACACTTCATGTGGATCTTTTTTGTAGTGAATAAAATGAATACAGTGCTATCGCAGTATTTTTTTCACAAATAAAGCAAAAACACGTGTTTTCAGTCAGTCATGTAAAAACACAATAAATTTGAACTTGTGTTCTAAATAAATTGCCCTTGAAGAGGTAGTCAGGACATTGATTAATCTGCTGCAAATAAGCTTAACAAAAACATCTTATCACAATGTTAGTAGATTGCATTGGGCTATTGTCCTTGTCAATCTGTTGAGAGGACAACATTTGCTTTAATTAATGGGTTTTGCATTTGAAAGTCTAAAGCAACAACAAAAAGCTCTTATGGGGCAGGAGAAATGGTGTGAATTAATGAAAAAAAAAAGATGAAAGGGCATGTCTTGATGAGAGAGCTGAAGAGGCTGACATACATGGCGAGAGAAGTTCATTCAACTGGATTGTCTGTGCTAAGGGGTGTTAATGTGTTTTGATGGGTACATTTATTGATGCCATATTCTACATAATCATATGATTATACAAACCTCTACAAACATATACCCAAACAGCTGTTCACAGATCATAGAGATAGCACTCACAGTCCAGGTGGCTGTGTGTGTGTATGTACTGTATGTATGTGTGGTGGGTTGGTGTGTGTGCTTGTGTGAACACGGATGAGGCATATTTGTGTAAATGTGAGTGTGTGTGTGTGTGTGTGTGTGTGGCTGTGTATGTGTGTGTGCGTGCACATGTGTATAAATGCAGAAAATGTGGGCTGGATATGGAGGAACCATGAAGACTTAAATAATAAAGAAAAAATGAAAGCATGTGCAAATAAATGCATAGAATATGTATGGTGTGTACTTGAAAATCATTGCCTTAGCCCAAGGGCCGAACAAGATTGTACCTGGAGTCTACCCCCCACCCCACACCCAGACACAGACATTTTGCCCTATGGGAACACTTTTTTCTCACAATGTGGACTTGAGCTCTCTCTCTCTCTCTCTCTCTCTCTCTCTCTCTCTCTCTCTCTGAAAAGGTTTTCTTCTTCAATTGTGGGTTGGCTGAGCTCCTGTTGAAACCCAAAGGCCATGAAAACCACAAGGGACCAGATCCCATTAGAATGAACTTCTGTAAGTCTGTTAAAAGTACAGTAAAAATCCAGCCAGATCACTCCTGGCATGAACAGTGCCAGCACAATCTTTATGCACAGATTGCCATTTCTAAGCAAACAAAAGTTTGAGAAACATTAGCACAGTAACATACCAGACGCTGAGAAATATTTTGACAAGTATCTCATTACAACTTGTTAAAGATGCAGAAGCTATTGCAATTAATACAGACACTGTTATAAAATTGCTGTTTGTAGAACAATTAGAAGGTTAGGTTCTGTTAAAATAACATCAACATACTTGTCTGTGTACTCGTAGCACATTTCTGAATAACACTCAGTTATATTAAAGGCATTCATCACAAGCACACAACAGTCTAGACATTGCAGGTTGAAGCCTAGTCTGCCTCTCTTTAGTTATGACCACAATCCGCCAGCTGCAGTACAGGGTTGGCCTCCTCCCATGAGGGGGTTTATGGTGGGTTGGCCAAGGTTCCTGGGGTTACCACTTCATGTGTACCATCGTAAGACACACCAGGTGTCCACAGGCAGCCAGTTGTCAGTTGAGTTTTTGCAGACTCAGTTCGCTTTCTGCTGTTTTAAATATTTGTCTACAAGAAGAGAAATATGGCCCCTAAATGACTTTGCCTTCTGACTTCCGATATCTTCAGTCCGTATCTAGGCTCACTGGACCTGATTCTGCAATCTGGGTCCGCACATACAAGCTTCACGTTCAGCATAGTTCACAGAGATAACCGAGTCAAAGGTATTTGCCTCAAAAACGCCACACGTGACCTTTTTTTTCTCTCTCTGAGTGTCAATTCACACAAGACAGTCCTATAAATATGTCATTACTAGTTGATGGCGCTGGCATTTAATCATAGGTAAATATAATTGTAGCATTACATTAGCATTATATATACATAATATATTTTGAGTATACACAAATAGTTTCATTTAAAAAGAAAACATAATTTTAAAGCCATTTTTGGACTAATGGCTGCCCTAATCTCCCTGCCACTCTCAATCTCTCATTCTCCCTCACCCTCTCTCAGTGAGGCTGTGGTTGCCGTGCCTACAAGCCGAGGTGCAGGTGCGTGTCATGTGTGCCTGCCCTACCGTCACCTTGCCCAGGTGATTGATCACCTCCATGGTGAGAACCCGGTTACATGACAGGTCCACATGTCGATGCCACCGGGGCAGAACCCGTTCGGGCCAGGCTAAGGAGGCTACCCCCATCAGGCCCAGACTGCTGAAGATGCCAAAACCTCAGTCCCCCTTCACGCATCACATGTCATTTATAGCCCAAGCCTTGTATATGTGTGTGTGTGTGTGTGTGTGTGGGTGTGTGCATGTTTGTGTTTGTGTGTGCATGTGCTTGTGTGTGTGTGTGGTTGGGGATGCTCGTAGCTGCTGGTCCATAAGCTGTCTGATAGGAATTCTGATGCTGGAGAGATTATTCTTGTCAGTTTGGGCCAAATCTTGGATTTTTAATGAGCCCAGTTGGATTAAAATGATAATTTCAGATGTGATTATGTTAAGAGTTAAATAATTCAAAGCATTTAAAATGTGCATCAAGACATAATTGCATCGTATAAAACGTACACATACACACACCTACCCACACAAAATCATATTAATGCAGAAGCATGTGTGTGCTTTATGTTAATTTGTTAAATTGATGAAGCACATAATAAACAACATTATCTGCACGCTGTAATGCCTTCAAATATATATTTTTCAACGGGCTTGACATATGGGGCATAACACCCACACATTCTTTTATGGGAGCTCTGATAATAGAAATCTAGTGTCAAAACTTATATATACAAACATACTGTATAACAGACTACTGCAGGAAGAAGCACTTCTGATGCATCATATGAAAAATGGGTGGAGCACAGAGTGAGGGCCCTCCCCCAAGGGAACAAGCTATTGACACAGTGATCAAATTAGTCCCCTCTTCCACTGGAGACAAGTGGCATCCAAACCTCTGTTCAGTAATCAGTCAGAGAAGTGGAGCCTGATATACTGATTTTTGGCCCGTCTGGATCAATATCCACACTGTTTTGAAAAATTGTATTAGCAACAAAGCCATCCCTTGGAGAAAGGAGACTCAGGTTGAAAAAAGCCCTCCATTTTTATCCTTTCTTTAACGGGCGCTCCCCTATTCCTTGCAGTTTTCAAGGCCTTCCAGAGCACTTATCAGCAAGTGATGAGGTCCACTTTGTCAAGACTACTGGTTCTCATTGCCATCAACACCCTGACAACTTCACTTCCCCCATTTAGCTCAAGCATGCTGAGTTCGCCCGCGGCTGCATGACCTGGCATGGACCGAGTATCCCACAAGAAACAAAAAAACCGGCAGCCATACTGGCAGATTGTTTTTAACACTCCTATTGTGTTTGGGTCAATTTTTACCTGTTTTAAAGTCGATATGTCAGAAATACCATATTGTTTGTTTTATTGGACTCAGACTTCATTGTGTTCTCAAGAATAATTACGTAAACCATACAAAATCTCTATAAAATTTTGTCTGCAGTGTTATAGGTCAGATTTGACCTAGCAAAAATATTGGTTGTTGATAGAATGGCCTGCAGCATTAAAAAGTTATGGGTAGCTCTGTTGACCAAATTTGACCCTAAACAAGATTATACCTGCAGTGTACACCCAACCCCACCCCAACCCCCCACACAGACATGTCCCTCGGTGGGAACCAATTTTTCTCTCTCTTACAGACTTCTGGAATACCTCTCTCTCTCTCTTTCTCTCTCTCTCTCTCTGTAGCATCCACACATTTCAACATATGAAAAAGATTCATAGCCATTACTTGTCCAAAATCAGCAAGATCCAACTAAAAAGACTTAATGATATCACACTTTCAGCAGTTTGTCATGTATGTACCAATGGTCTAGCCAGCAAGGCTGAATATAAAGACTATGCTTCTTCCACAACACAATAGGTTTGTCACTCAATCCATAGGTAGGTACTGGTGGCAGTGCACTGTAAAAGTGTCATCCCGTTCAGCTACAGTGCAAGTTATAGGCCCCATTTCTGTCAAACCAGCCACGCGGCCCATCGTTTATGTGGCTGGAAATATCAAACACTGAACTGCATTTTCATAGACAGCCATACAGGCTGCGTAAACTGTATGGGGGTGGCAGCAGTCACCAGGATGAGCCGAATGTCCGCAAGAGAGGGTTTGAGTGTGGCCACCTCGAGGCCACCCTCTCCAATTATGCGCTCAAATGAATAATCGGCTTACGTCTGAAATACTTGAGGGGTTGCTGAAATTTCAAAATCTTCAGCCATTTGTTGCATGTTGCATGTGTCTGAGAAGCCGGGGACCCAACTGTGGTGAGTTCAAAGGAACTGTAATTACTCTGATGGAAAAGTGATTAAGTGTCCTGCTGTGCGTTGAGTCCCAATCATTCAAAGAGGCAGAGGAACACTTCTCACAGTGCAAAATATTGAGGAGAAGGGATGGGAAGGAGGGATGGAGAGAAAACAGAACACACAAATGGTCAAATAAAAAAAGGATGGAGGGCAGAGTAAGTGACAGTGAAAAGAAAACTATGAAATGCTGTATCATGGTGATTGCTCATTCAGTCACAGCTCTCAAACACCCCCACCCTCCCATGACATTAAAACACCCCCCACCCCCCTCCAACCCAGCTCTTCCTTTCCTGGGGAATGAAAAGCCGGATGATTCTGCCGTTGTAACTGGGTGACAGGGTGAACGAAGCCATTTACGCTTGCACGCTTGGAGATTATGGGTTCCATGCAGGAGAAAACCAATATTAGGCTATATTATCTTCTCAAAACGAGGCCCTGCTTTCCATTAGAGGAGCGCATTGAAGTGTAAATTCCCACATAATTTAGGGTTTATGAAGAAGGCGTGGGTGCGTTTGTGTGTTGGGGGGGTGGGGGGGTATGGGTTGGGGGTGCGCACAAATCCAGCTGCACACGCATACAGTGCGACACAGGCATACACAGAGGGCTGATTGGCCCTCCTTTCTGACTTGAGCATAGTTAGATGTTAGGATTCAATTTCCATCTATGCATTTATAGACACTTCACAAACCATAAACCATAATACGGTATTTTTTGAGCATGAGCACAAAATTAATTTTTGTGACATACTTCCCCTCAGTGCATTTGAGAATGAGCAAAGTGTGCCTCTGCACATTCTGAGGCTGTTAAGCATTTGTGCCGCAACAAAGAGGGCAGTTGTGCTTCAAGGTTGTGAAAGCCTGGGAGAAAAGGAAAAGTCAAGCGCCAGCATCATTGTCTTCTTTTTATACCCATGTTCTTCTTCTTCCCTGATGACTTGTCTAATAATATTTTAGGCCCACCACCTCAGTAACAGGCTCCTTCAATATTAGTAGTGTATGAGGACAACTCTTCAGTTCATAGCATGATCTATTATCCAGTTACTTTGCACTTCAACAATGCATTTAATTTAACTACATTCGAAAGTACCAGCATCTTCATTGTTACTAGACAGCAATCAGTTCCCTTAGATTGGTTTTCTCATGCTGATGTTTATCTGCAATGAAAATCCCTCTCCTCTGCATGTTTTGTCCGACTTCACTATTAGATTTCCGCATTGTAAGTTGTTTACACTGTCCTCAGATCTGTGTGCCCTTTTACGATAACAATATGATCGCACCATCCACTAATTGAAAACAGATACTGAAAGATATTGAAAAAATTATCTGTTTGCTGATTGTATTTAAGTGGACACAGTTTCTGGTCAGTCTACCCAGAGCCTGCTAAATCGCTTTCATAAAAAGTTCTCATACATTTACATCTGTTTTAGTTTCAGCCATCAAATGGACAATGCAGTATATCTCCAAATGTATTTAAGAAATCCTTGCACCAAAACAAAGCACACAAATAAAAAACAAAGGGAAAAGCGTACACCATGTTGCTCTAAAAAAGTGGTACTTCATCAGATATTATATGCATATAAAAGTACAAAAGATTATTTGCATCTGTATCAATATTATCAGTATTAACTATAATCTGATTATAGTTCCACTTCATCAAAGGTGCTCTATTTGATTAAGATCTGGGGACTGTGCAGTCTTGCCATTGGAGTAAACTGCAGTCACTGTCATATTCATGGAACCAGCTCTAAACAATGAGTGTGTTGTGACATGCGCACTATCCTGCTGGAAGTATCTTTTTGAAAAAGGACAGACTGTGGCCATAAAAAGATGCACAGAAACAATGGCCATAAAAAGGTCAGAAACAATTCTTAGGTATGCAGTGGCATTCAAAGTGCCAGGGATATCTGCATGCATTTTCAAACAAAAACAAACAAAGCTAAATTACATTCTGTGAGTTTAGAAACAAAGAACAACTGTCAGAACTATTTGCAATTCAAACCCAGTTTTAACCCATCACGTGATTGGTTGTTTTTACCCTGTCATTAGAGTATGTTTATTATAGACTAAAATAAAAGTATATAAAAATGCAGTAACTGAAAATCAAGCCTTTTAAATTTACTCTAGCATTTTTTAAATATTCCAAGAATGTCCATTTTGTCATCTCCATCCTCCGATAAACAAATAAATTATTTTATTTTGTCTATGTGACCACGTGAACTAATCAGATCAACATTCACGATGTATGAGTAAGAGATTGGAAATTTAGGGCCCCAACTGAATGAGTCTTTATATCAGTTTGATATAGTTATAAAATATATAGTTATATAGTACTGGTTATATGATTTAAAAGTCGTGTTAAACTTATATATACAATATTAATAAATATTACATGGATTTGGAAATGTTTTATAACTGTTTATCACTGCATAAATGGAACAGTGATATTGCAATCCTCGATTCAAGGTGAGTGCCACATTATCTGCAGTAGAAAATACTGAACTGTTGCGTTGCATTCTATGCTCGATGCTCACGTCTTGGCTGACGTCATACGCAGCGTACGTTTCTTACGCATTCACGAGCCGGGAAGGTCGCAGTGACCGAATCCAGTTCCTCGTTAGCGAGAAAGATGATGTCCCTTGCAGCCCGTTCGGGGGCTTTCTCCCCTTATTTACAGGCTACTAATTTCGCAGTAGCTGGGCCGCTCAAAGCTATTGTTCCAGGAGTCGTAGTCAAAGGAGAGAAGGTCCTGCTGGACGTGAAGAAACCTTTCCTATGTCGCGAATCGTTAGACGGTCAGAGCCCCAAGACGGGACCGGCTGTTTCAGTTAGCATCAATGGTGAGTTCGCCGCTCTTGGATTTATTCGTGTGCCGTGGACTGAGACTGGCCTAGCTACAGATAACTCAAGGACACAGTTTTATGTCTCATTAGGTTTTCTTTCTAGTCTTAAAATAATATAAATTGTAGGCGTCTGAATGGACGTTGAGTGTCTGTGTAGCTGTTTGTTTTGACATATTCAGTTAGATTAGTAGACGTTTTATGAATACAGTTTTGCTAACGCATGAGCTAGCTTGACAGATTAGCTATACGCGGCCTACACGACCCCGAGTTAGCTAAGTATGTATCTGGATAATTCCCTCACGGGCTTCGCATTCACATTTAAACTTTGTACCTGGCTGCTAGTTGTGTACCCCATAAAAGTAGGTCTCTGATAACTTCGCTATTTTTCCTAGCTATATAACGGTGGGTAGCTAGCTAGCCAAGTAGCTAACTGTTAGCAAAGTCTTGATGACGGACATTAGCCAACAGTTAGCGAAGTGAACTTGCTAGCTAAGTGCTTTATAGCGGACTCTTTAGCTTTCCGTCTAACTTTGGTGCGTGTCGTTCAGCATTGTGATTAACGTTAAGGCTATCAGAAAGTTGTCATTTAATGTAAATTTGACGTGCGAAAACTTACAAAAACGTACACTGACTTATTTGTTATGCATTTTCGAATTCTTATGAGAAAGTTAACGTTGCTTCCGGTTTCTCAAGGTTAGGTAGTTATATTATTGAGTTTGTTTGGTGTGTCTTCAACGATTTTTTACACCAGTAACCATAATATTTATTGTTATTTAGTCCTGCTTTATTAATAGGTGCAGTGATATTTCTGTCTATACATTTAGACTGTGTCCTTAAATAACCTTTCACTGTGTCATCTATTAGTGTTGATTGCAATGTGTTTTTAGTTAGTCTTGTTACTAGTTTGTGAATGGCTTGATTATGTTTATTGATTTCTGATTTTTGTGCCATTTCAGCCGGTGCTGGAATTCGTTTCGCTCACACCGACATCAAGTTGCCAGATTTCTCCGACTACAGACGACCCGATGTCCTGGACCCGAAGAAGCCTTCCCAGGACAACAGCGAGTCACGGCGAGCCTTCTCCTACCTGGTCACCGGCGCCACCACCGTTGTGGGCGTGTACGCCGCCAAGACGGTGGTGTCGCAGTTTGTCTCGTCGATGAGCGCGTCGGCCGATGTCCTGGCCCTGTCCAAGGTGGAGATCAAGCTGAGCGACGTCCCCGAGGGCAAGAACGTGACCTTCAAGTGGAGAGGCAAGCCGTTGTTCGTCCGCCACCGCACGCAGAAGGAGATCGAGACGGAGGAGGCGGTCAACCTGGCCGAGCTGCGCGACCCCGAGCACGACAAGGACAGGGTGTTGAACCCCGAGTGGGTCATCGTCATCGGCGTCTGCACCCACCTGGGCTGCGTGCCCATCGCCAACGCCGGCGATTACGGCGGCTACTACTGCCCCTGCCACGGCTCCCATTACGACGCCTCGGGCCGCATCCGCAAGGGCCCCGCCCCCCTCAACCTGGAGGTGCCCTACTACGAGTTCCCAGATGAGGACACGGTCATCGTCGGCTAGACGCGAGACTGCCTATCTGTTAGCGCTTCTGTTCGATCTGTGTGTCCGACAGGGTTTCTCCGAACGTCGTTGCTCATACCGTGTGCACCTCAGACACAACTTCACACTGGGGAGGGAGAGGGGCGAGACAATTAAGCCAGTTGTAAGTAATAAATGTAAATTTTACCCGATCTGAAGCAACTTGTGTGTAGTTATTTATTCCCGTTAAATAAAATCGCTTACCATTCCGAGCATCGCCCACATGTGTAATCAATATTTCTATGATTTATTGTCATAAATTCATGTAAGTTTTTTCTCGTGGAGCTGCTTTCTCCTTTTGGCACTGCGTACTCATACACACCAGTGAACACCGTACAAGCGAGTCTGCTTTGGGCTGAAAACATGGGATCTATCTGAATCATTTCTGATGCAAGCCCTGAACAGGGTTGTTTGGTAATAAAAGTATTTTTGGGTATTTGAAAAGCAGTGAATGGGTTTTTTGTTTGCTATCATTTTGAATTTCAAAGCCATTACTGTGTTTAATACTTGGCTGGGTATTTTAGCAAAGAGATTGTGGAGGTTTGGTAAGGCACCGAATGTTTGGTTATGCATCTTGAGTAATTTTGGGAAGGCAATGGTATTATCATATTCCTTTGCCACAAAGACTTGGAAAAAGACAATGGTGGTTTGTGGAGATGTCGAACGTGAACTCTGTAACACCGCTAATAAGTAAATCTTTTCTCTCCTCATGCGTTGCTCATGTACATAGAGTTCTGTAAATCTATGTACTCGTACATGTGTGACAAATAAAAATTTGACAGCTAACCTGTTGTGTCTAACACAGTGATTACTTAGAGCTTGCTTACCAAGCTTGATTTGTCCTCCATTGTGGCGAAACTCATCAGGTCAAAGGTTCACTAGAAGCCTCATCAGCAAACCAAGAATTATAATCACTGGTTGCATCTTCATTGTAGTTTTTAAGACAGGTGACCAGTTAACCTTTTTGTACAAGTATGTGATAATTTCCTTATTTATGTTAAATGGCTGGTTAGGCTCTGTTCCCAATCTCAGCTGTGATTATAGTCCCTGGAAGTCTAGAACTTTCCAAAAGTAACGTTGCTAAGAATTGTAGTGAGTAGAAGCCTCAGGGTGGCATGAGCCTGCTACATACAGTCAGAGTGAAAAAATCTCCAATGATTTGAACAGTTGTGGGTTAACTGATGTTCATGCCTTTACAACTGAAGGACCCAACACTGAATTACTTTCCTTTTTTTTGTGCATGGACCATACTGGATGATTTTAAGTAGCCATTCTCAGTGGTTTTCTGTAGGTTTTGTCAGTGTATTGTGTGGCTGTTGTCAGACAAACTGGACTTGGATTGGAGTCATACATAGTGAAGCACATTTCAGGTGCATTACTGAATGAATTACTGTGTATGCATGTTTGAATGAGTGCATATAGACTACAGGTAGCCATGTCAGAGACTGCGAACAGGTTCACTTACTGTTTTTTTTTTTTTTCTTGATATGTCAGTTTTCTGCTTGTTTTGCAGTAGGTGTAGGGGCATTGATGGGTTCATGGTTTAAAACAAGACCAGTTCATTTCAAGTAACTCCAAAGCAGTTTGTACAGCAATGTTACATTTCCAGAGGCTACACATATGAGCACATTAAAAGCTAAATGAAAGGAAAAAGTTACTGAAATTACCAGGCAAATTAATTGCAGAACACATAGTCAAATTAACAGAGTTTAACTTATCAATGAAGCATAGTATGGGCAAAGTGTTCAACACTGCCAGACAGAAAACTAAGATAAAAAATTTGTTCTCGTTAATGTTACAGTCATTTTAATTGTGTCTCTTTTTAAGGGGAGGTATCAGCCACTTATCCATTTCCCAGTGGGACACTAAATATTTTCTATTGCTAGTATTTCTAAATATTGCTAATATTTCAATAATCGTACAGATTTTCTTGATGTCAGTAGCATAAAAATACCGGATTGCGATGATTAGCTAAAACCATTTTGTGTTGTATGACGATAAACCAGTTAATTAGGTAGATTATGTTCTATCTTGTGGAGTGCAGTAGTAGGAATATGCATCAGTCAACATTTAAAGCTGGCATTTACACGATCATATTAAATACCCTAAAGTACAAACAAAAAATTATTTTTTTAACTTTGTTTTAACACCATAGATGCCCCCACATGACTTACTGTGAGTTTTACTTGCCAACCAATAGTTTGTGCGCCGCTGGCCTAAAAAAGAACTCGCTAGCCAAACAAGAGCGTCAAGGACAGTTATTGTAGGCAGTTTAGCAGAGTGCAATAGGGATTACGTGGGTCGCCTCTCTCTCCATTGAAAATAAATGACTTCTGGTGAGAGTGCCATGGGAATGCCACGTTTGGTGTAAATCCAGGAAAACTCAAAAACTATTTCACGACTCAATAGATATCTCCCATGACCCAAACTTGTGTCACGACCCACAGTTTGCACTGCTGTGTTAGAGGGAAAAAAGACCTTCCGGAAAAGACAACGGCCCCACACAAACCTCAAAACAGACACGGAAATGGTTCACTGAAACCAGAATCAGCGTTTCAATGGTCGTCTCAGTCCTTGGACTTAAATCCTACCGAAAGCCTGTGTTCTAAATTGTAGAGTGCTGTCCATAAGCACAGACCTATGGACATCACAAATCGTGAAAGCTGTTGCATTGGAATGGCTCAAAATACCTCCAACTGTGTTCCCCCAATGTAGTCAAACATTGGAAAAGACTGAGTACCCTTATGGTTTCCAAGGGATGCTGGGCCAAGTACCAATCACATGGGTGCAGTACAATAACTGATAATTGTATTTATTTATTGGAAATATATATATATATATATATTGGGAATAAGTGCTAAAACTGAAGAAAAAAAAAAAAAAGCCATATACGAATACAAAGACATGTACAGAAAAGGACACTCAGTCTGAGGTACATGTTGTACTAAGAGGTGCAGAATAGCTCAACGGATGAACGTGCTGTTGCAAATTGCTGCTGGCACATCTCGGCCTATCCTGGTGTGAAACCTAATGGGCGAGAGAGGGAGACGTGAGATGGGCGTCACCATCTCTTTCGGTGGATGACAGCATCATCCGTGGGTATCCTTTCAGGTGAGCCACCGAGCTGTAAACACATTTCATGTGCACTGGAGCGCCTTTGCTGCAAGAGGGTTTTTCCCACCGAGAACAGCAGCACGTAGCAAGGGCTTTTTCACTGATACACATCCTTTTGGACCAGCAAATCGTAGTTTCTGTTCCACTGTAGTCAGGGAAACTGGTTTCTCTTTAGTTGCATTGAGTTCTTCCTATAGTTGTGGTGCAGTTTTACAATAGTTTTTTTTTTTTTTGCTAGACACCACAAGATATTTGCCTGCTGCCTCTTGATCTTCCTGGTCTTCTCCTGTTAACATTACTGCCGTCAGCGGGACACTTTTGGGTGTGTACTGAAAACTGCACCTGGAAATCTTAAGCTGTTTTGCAATTTCTCGCTGGGAATAACCTTCTTGCCACAGTATGTTTACTTGGCCCCACAGATCTAAGCCCAATTCCTTCTATTTCTAGTAACTTTAGTGCCTATTTCACTTGCTCCACAGGCTGAAGCTATTTGGCTACCTGTGGTTTAAAAAAATGTAAGAATAAATAAGATTTCTCTCAATTTAATTACCCATCCGTCTCCCTCCCACTCCTCTACCTCCCACTTTGCAAAATGATTGGACTCTCAATACGTAGTTTTGAGGATATTTGTGTCTGAGATAATTTTTTTACAGTAATATATATATTTTTTAAAGTAAAACCCATCTTTTAGTGTTATTGTAGATAGAAATAGAAAAAATCAAGTGTGTATTCTGTTATATGTTTGTTATAACTGAATTATTCTCTATCTGAAGTAAAAAAATTAAAAAAAAAAAAAACACACAAGTGGCCTAATACTTTTGACCTGTAGTGTATATGTTCAAATTAATCCTCCGCTTATTCTTTACGAGCTTCAGACAATGTTATTTAATTAATAATTATTGTTATGGGTTTGAATCTGGGGAAAAAAAAACAACTTTGTAAATATATTTGCTGTGTAAAAAAAGACGAATTCCTCACTCCATTCCCCCGATGTCCATCTCTGTTTGATTAGACCACCTGGTCTCCAGCCGCTGGCTGTTTGGGGCCATGCCAGTCTTGCCCATCAAATGCCCTTGTATGGCCCTGGAGTGATTGATGTAATAATGACATCACAGAGGTTGTTTTCGGTGCTATGTCAATCTGACATTTTAAACAGCAGCCCTGTCCCTCCTGTTCCAGACCCAGTAGAATTTATTTTCGTTTTACTCTGGTTAGCGTCCAGACGTATTTGTCATGTTAGCTTTCTGATGTCCTGTCAAAGCAATTTTATTTGCCATTTAAAATCCTCATCCACGAGAGGATGACGTAAATGTGTTTCCTGCTTATCCGGCTATACCCTGTCTATGACAGCAGTGTGAAGTGTCATTAAGGAATCGCTTCTCTGTAATGACTTCTTTTTTGGGGCCTTGTTACATTTACCACCGAGGATCGCAGTAATCATAATATAAAATAATGTTTACCATGGTTACATCAAAATGCGTAAAAACAAAAAAAAAAGGTTTTTTCACAGATATTTTGGAAAAAGGTAATATACAGCTAGTTGCAACACAGCACTTTAAGTGCAGTTAACTGATTTGTTTTTAGTGTTTTTGCTCTGAATATCTTTATGCATTGCAGTCTGAATTCCCAGGATCCCTTCAGGCATAAGCAGTCTCCAACTGATTACAGAATAGGTAAGAATGGCATTTTACATCTGTTGAAAACACAAACTGAGTAATTATTTATTTATATAGCACCTTTCAAAACCCGGGTTACAATGTGTTTCACGATATAAAATCAAAAATTAAACGCATAAGAACACAAAACATCATGTACATCACGTTACATAGCCAAGAGCTCAAGGACTAGGAAACGTAAGAGAATAGGATAGGTCTTTTTTTAAGTAATTTTATTTATTTTTTTATTTCCAGAGGAAGACTGTTCTAAAGTTTAGGGGCAGAGATAGCAAATGCTCAGTCCACCTTTAGCTTTAAAATTGTCTTAGGGATAACCGGCAGCCCTTGGTTTAGAGGACCTAAATACAAAACAGTTTTCTTACAACGGCAGTTTGAGCTTTAATGTTCAATTTTCACGAACTATGAGGAATTTCAGAAAGGTTTTGTTTTAATGAAAGGGACATGTGCGTACTGAGTGATTCTAAGTGGCTCAAATGGACTCCTGCTCAGATATGGGGCAAAACCCATTAATACGGTTCCACCTGAAGCAATCAACACAATTTCCAGTTTTGACAAACAGCACACACGGCAATATTTGTAAATAAGATGGGTTATTTAATACATTAACTATTACATATGTAAGTAACTGGACAGAAGAATAAACTGCTGCAAGTGCAAATAAAATTCCTTTCTTCATGGACCATTAGGTTGGAGGTGAGGAGTGGGTCTTGCTACCTTTTTTTTATTCCTCCCATATAAAAAGGATTGATTTAGTGGAACAGTTCCACTGACTGAAATCCAGGAACATGCCTTTGTGATGTACTGTTGACCCGGAGACCGAAGCATCCAATAATGTGTTTATTCCAGGGAGCTCTTCCGTGAAACAGTCCAATGGGAGGGCGAGAAACCAGTGCTTTGCTCGAGACCTGTTACAATGGACCCAGTGGCGTGTGCAAGACAAAGGTCTCCGGGACTCAAAGTAAGTGACCTCAGCACTGCGTAAAGGACCTGCAATCAAATGCAACCCTCAAGCAGTGTTCTGCATGACCAAATGTCCTAAAAACCCTCTAGATTCAATGAATATGAATTACAAAGTCTTGAGAATAGATAGTATAGATCCAGTCATACAGCATACAAAAAAATTGTATATTTGTATATGATTTATTTAAAAATGTGAAAATGTTCTATTATGAAAGAATTAAATGTACTAATTTTATGCATTCACTCGATTCACCGACCTGACATATAGCCGACTGCCTTTTATGTGAAGGAGGGTTTACAAGAACTAAATTACTGGGGAAAATGAAACTTCCCCAAAAAAAAAAAAAAATGCTCAATTAAATGATGCCTCCGTTACAACAGGATATATGCCTGAGGAGAACATCTCGCTGCATTATCTGTGGAGGGGTACATGAATGAAAAACAATTAACAGTGACTCACACTGGCTTGCACTTTTCCTAACCGAAGTACCCCGGCAACATATTAATCCCTCGGCTGTCTCCAAGCTAATCTGATAATGATGAAAGGCTTATTCTGATTTGGTGATTTATCCTATTATTTTTTCATAACCATTTAAATCATTTCTTATGGTTGTACAGGCCAGGGGTTCTCAAACTTCCTGGGGCCCCCTCTGTATGCTGGGTTTTTTTTTAACCTAACCAGTCACAATCCCAGTATTTTAACAAGCTGCTATTTTTTTCTTTATTAGGTACATCTCACATTTATAGGGATCATTTACTCTCTTCAGCCACATTATGTCAGAAATAGCTATGCATGCCATAAAGAATAAAAATTCCATGTTCATATTGTGCTTATTGTGTTATATCGCAAACAATTGCATACAAATAAGTAAGACTGAGATGAATCAGCACTGCTGATTCTTCCACACTGTTTTCAGAAAAATCATTTCTATGTGAACCTCACTGTGTGCCTGGGGGTGTTGTCATGCTGAAACAGGAAATTGTCTTCCCCAACCTGTTGGGGAAGCACAGAATCATCTAGAATGTATGCTGTAGCATTAAGATTTTCCTTCACTAGAACTAAGGGGCCTTGCCCATCCATGAAAAATAGCCCCAGACCAAGGGGTGTCTAGGGGCTTCATAGCTCAGGAGGTAAGACCGATTGTCTGGCAGTCGGAGGGTTGCCGGTTCAAACCCCGCCCTGGGCGTGTCGAAGTGTCCTTGAGCAAGACACCTAACCCCTAACTGCTCTGGCGAATGAGTGGCATCAATTGTAAAGCGCTTTGGATAAAAGCAGTCCATATAAATGCAGTCCATTTAGATACTTCTGGTCATATAGTGTATATTTGCCACACAGATACAATACGTGAATCTGTTGGCCGATTAGCTGTTTCTGTTTGATTTCTTATCATATTTTTTTCTCATTCTGAAATATCTATAAAGGAGTCTTACAAGTCCAAGCCTGTCTCTATGGTATCTCTGATATCACTTTTGACATTGTACACTTTGCCTTTCTCATTCTGCTTGTTGGTTTCATCAACAACTCCTCATTGTGACCACAAGGCTGTCTGAGGGTATGAAAGATGCCCAACACCTTCTCTGCTGACACCTCCACACCTCAAAAATACACTTTTTTCCCCTGAAAATATTTCTATTTCTGATTTCCGTGGTTGTAATATCCAAGTTTCAGAAGCTAACAGAGACTCATATTCAGTCCCCCTCAGTAGGGCTGGCAGGTCTGTCCAGAAAGCAGACTCGCCCATACGAATAGTGCTAGAGACCTGGTGTCCCTAAATTGGGATTAGCCTGAAGAATACATTCACAGGGGGACCTTTTGGACTCGACTTTCTTTTTGGGGAAGATCTGTTCCTGGCCTTTGCAGCCAACAACAACTTCTCAAATCAAAACGAAATCTCCCTCTTAATTACCTTAAGCCCTTCCACAGTTTTCTTTTCTCACTCAATATTTTTGTCTATAAATTCAGTGACTGCTGAGTTCATAATGATGTCAGTTTGTGCCTAAAAACCAAGCTCTAAAAGAAAAGCACATTGATAAACTGAACCAGGGCCAGAGGCGTGAGAAGATCTCGTCCCATTTCCCACAGTGCAGTACACCCAGTCCTGTGTGTGTCAGCATAAGCACTATGCTACCCCTAATAACTGGATGAATGTCCCTCCTCTGGCCATGGAAACAAATTAATTTAATCTCTTAGACAGGGTATTCCAGGGGGTAAAGAGAGATTCCAGTGCCTGACCTGTTGACGCGTACTTTAAGCCCCTCATTTCTCGCAGGTGCTCCCCCTGAGCCAACAGTGCTGATAAAAAAGGTCCCATGTGACCCCTAACCCTGGGCTTGGTCCCTGAACCCCACTGAAGCTGAATGGCTGCTGGAAGAAGCTTAAATCATTGCAGTAGCATTGGTGAAAAACATCGCTGCTGTTCTGTTCTAGAGCCACAGCCACTTCCTGCTGGTGGAGCATTGGTAATTAAAAGCCTTGTTTCTTCCAGCTGGGTAGAAGGAGCAATTTATGGGGCATGACTTCATTGTGGTACACAGCCGCCAAATAATGACACATAATTGGAATTTATTCTTTATTTTTGGCTGGACCGCAACAGCGGGGCCAGCCCTACAAACGTGAATGTCTGTGACTGAGTGTCTGAGTGATCTGACTGAGTGATGAAGTTACACCATTGGTCAGCCGGATCAGGTGTGTTAGGCCCAGCCACATACTAAGTTTTGACCTGGTCTTGTTTTATTTTTCCCAACAGGCCATTATACGACTGTCACGACAGCCCGTGCAGATTGTAATTGCTGTGTAATTTTGTACATGAGAGGGAAGCTTATTAGCAATGGGTCATTGTCGTCTCACTTGCGGCTATGCAGGCTTTGCCATTCAGAGTTTCTAAAGACTCCAGAAAGATTTCGACAATCAAGAGTAAATGATTTCCCATTTTTTGGCAATGTGACCTTTTCCGTTGTATTGTGACAAATTACATAATGCACGTATTTTTGAACAAATCAATCCTCTATTTGGTGATTCATCCTTTTTCAGTAGAAGTTATATTGTTGTAATACAAGTCACTAAAGAATGCAGAACAAATGTTGTGGAAGGATGCAATAAAAAACATAACTCATTATTAGTGATAACAATGTAAAATCCATTAAAATCAACATATATTTAAATAAATAAATAAATATAATACAATAACATACATAAACTATTAAAAAACACACAATAACTGAGAATCAGCTCAGCTCTTCATTTTGTGTATTCACAGGGTGCATGGCAGGCCTGTGAACATTTCACAATCAAATTCCACCTAAATGCAAATCTTCCATCACAGAGCAACTCCTCAAATCCCAGTACTTCACACGCAATAGTGATCATGTGCTGATTTCACAAGAGGACCAATGAGCTGTGTTGTGCATTAAAATACAATGCCAATGAATATACCTTATGTCTTTACGTGCTATCACCTGCTGCCAGTTTCTGTTCTCCATGTTGTACCTGCCTAGTTCCCATATCTAACCGGCACAACATCAGCTGCACAATGCATGCAGACAGTGACAATGAGGCAATGTTAAATTAGTCAGATGTCTAATTGCTGCTCTGCGTAATTATCTTGTCCTCATCTTATGTTAAATGATGGGGTTATTGTGCTTTCTCTGGCAATGGTTTGTGTAATAATGTTTTGGCCAATCTCTCGAAGGGAATTCAAATAACTGATGCCCAAACACCCAATAATGTCGAGTGGCTTGGGTGGTGAACCCTTATACATCTCTTTTGTAATTAAAGACAAGATGGGAGTGGTTATGGACACAATGATCCGGATTGATGTGCCTGTTTTCTAACATGATGTGCCTGATGCATCTTCTCCTCTTTCTGGCTTTTTCATCTCTCTCTCTCTCATCAGGATAGTTTAAATTAACTTATTTCAGTACTGTAATGTAATGCAATGTCTTTTCCTGACAGGGAACAGTTTTAAATTTCACAGATAATTTCACAGTTTGCATGTTGTCTTCTTAATGTGCTGCTGACAACCTCTGTTCAGAAGAAAGGTTCTATCAGCATATAAAATCTTGCAAATATTGTCTTTGAAAATACAAACATATAGAATGTAACAGGGTATATGATTAGTATATATATTTGCATAAAATGTACATATTATTATTATTATTATTATTATTATTATTATTATTATTATTATCAGGTTGACGTCAGTTTTGGAGCTCCCTAAAGGACCACAAGCTCAAGTAGCATTATTACCGTGCCTATTCTTACAGAGCTACAGTATGCGAGTCTTAATACATAAGTGTACCTGACTCCAACACAGACTCCACTCACCCAAGGGTAATGAGTGGCTTGGGTGGTGAACCCTTAAACATCTCTTTTGTAATTAAAGACAAGATGGGAGTGGTTATGGACACAATGATCCGGATTGATGTGCCTGTTTTCTAACATGATGTTCCTGATGCATCTTCTCCTCTTTCTGGCTTTTTCCTCTCTCTCTCTCTCTCTCTCTCTCTCTCTCTCTCACACACACACACACACACACACACACACACTCCCTGACTGCATTCCTTGGAAGCGCAGCTTTTGGCTGAGGGGGATGATTAATGGGGTGTGTTATGACTGAACGGGCATATCACTCGATTCAGTAGACATGCATGTACTCATTGACTGAGCTGTCAGCGCGGAGGTAGCCCGTGGTAGCGCACCGGCAACACTGAGAATGGATCAATATGGTGCTCTAAATCACGCGGTAATGGCAGGGCTCGTGAAGCCCATGCTGTGGCCAAATGGACAGGCTAACGAAACAAAATATGGGCCGTTTGATTGGCGGGAACGAGGGGACTCCGGACAGCAGATGAGTGGTTTGTGAGGTCTTACTTGCATGTGATCAAGAGTTATTGAAGTTTGACCCAACTCAACCCATGGCGTTGGTCACTCAAGGGAGCCAATGAAGTTGGTGACGGAGCACTCAGCCTTCCGTAATGCCCAGCCTCTGGTTGACAGTGACTGCTCCCTATGCTAACGCCAGGATCAGATTGTGCCACACACCAGATAGAGTCAGTCACAGTTTCCTCCCCCAACGCTTCGATTTAGTTGTTACTCTCAAATAAAGAGCCACCGTCACCAGTCGACATGAATGAGTCCTCTATTCCTGTACTGTCATCTGGTTGCAGTTAAGGGAGGTAAAACCAGAAGAAACCAGCAGAGCCATCCTCGTAGTAAGGAGCCTGATTGGCTTATCTAATGCATGCATGAACTCTCACCTGTAGACAATGCCACTTCAATGCAAGAGAGAGTCTAGGTATTGCACCATACATTAAGTTAGAATTTGCCAAATTATTGGATACAGCAGAGAACATTTTGTTGATCACTTTATCATTAAGGAATATATATAGACACACGTACACAGTACAGTCTGTATTGCTTTGATTAACAGCAACACATGTATGCAAATACCATGAAAAAACCTGATTGTCTGTACTTTTGTCCCATTTTCATCTTTTTATCTCAAATTTGAATTCCTTAAGTACTGTATTTTGCATAAATAACTCATTTCACTCTTCCATTCCCATACTTCTGAAGTGCAGACAGCCAGCTTTAATTTGAGGGTATTCACATCCATATCAGGTGATCCATGTAGGAATTGCAGCCCTTTTTTATACACAGCCCCCCGCCCCCGATGTAGGGAAATCTCAATTTAGGCTGAAGTATGGTAAAGTTCTGGGTAGAGTGCAATGATAGGAAATAAAATCACTCAGAAATACATATTAGTCACTTCATTGTGTGCGTGTGTGCGTGCGTGTGTGTCTCTGTGAGTGCAGCACCCACGTGCAAGCTCTTAAATTGGGTAATTGGTTTTATGGTTTGTAAGGGTTTAAGGAAAAGCAGCGTCTCAGTTCTGAATGACATGTTCTCCATTGTTTCACTCAGCAGTGTGGTGCATTAATACTGGAAATCCACTAACGTTCTAACAAGCTTAATTGTAATCTGCCCAACGCGTTAAATGGAAGCAGCACTCTACTGTTCAAAGAATGGCCCCAGAGCTCAGGAGCAGCCAGTCACTGTGCGACTGAAGGAGCTGAAATCGTTGGTCCATCGCTTTTACAATAACAATGGGAAATTTGGTGAGGGTTACAATACACTTGCATTGCATTTATGAACTTTGAGGATGCTATTATCCAGAGCAATTCATAGGGTACTCTTTCTTTATTTATCGTCCATTTGCACATCTGAATATTTGCTGAAGCAATTCCTTAAATGGGCAATGACAGTACCAAACTAGGAATCATACCTGCAACCTCTGAATTACGAGCTCTGCTCATTGAGCTTTAAGCTGCTTGCTCATGATTAGCGTCAACACGCTCAACATGGCGTCAGACTATTCACTGTTTATGGAGGGAGTTGCTGACACCCGACACTAGCAGCATAAGCCTGGCGTTGCTCAAAATTAAGGCCAAGTCGCGACCCTTAGATTTCAAATTGTTTGAACTTTGACCTTGTTTGAAGCTGACCTTGCGTAGCACGTCCAATCACATCACGGATTTGTATGAAGCAGGCAGATGTAAACATGGAAGAACATTTTGGGATGAACCCAGGACTTTTGGTTTCGCAATGCGAGTTCACAATTAGGCGTTATACCTCGGACAACCTACCACAATCACCACTTGTTACAGTTTTCAGAAACAACAGCTTTTCTGGATGAATGATGTTGAGTTTAAATAGCTGGCAGCACTCGATTCTTCACTCTGTTTGATTCTTGTCTAGTGAAAGTTGCTTTACACTACATGATTCCCTGCTTCCATAGTAGAGGGCTAGAACACACTTCAGGTGCATATGCGTCATAAACATTGCATTACATATGCAAATGTCACCTGAAATTAACGTTATGTTATTTTTTAAACGGATACCTTATGATCATGGGATGTAAATGAGGTGGGGGCAAGCCTTGATTAGTGTGCAACATACAAAAAATGTATCACACGTATCTCAAGTAAGATGATAGGATGATCGCTTTAATAGTTTGGTGTCCTGGAGTTGATGTTGCCCTCAGAGACATAGACGTACTCAGTTACTTTCCAGAAGGTTCTCGTAAACAGTGTGATTTGTTCCCCCCTCCCCTGGTCATTCATCTCTTTGCAGTACTCCACGCTCAATGCAGCGAGCGTGATTTCACCGTCTTCTAATGGTTCAAGAATATATACCAATTAATGTCTGATTACCGCATACCCCAAAGACGTGGTGAGCCATAAATCAGGTTGCAACGATGCTTATAAGTGCTGACAAAAATATTAATCTCTTAAAGCCTCATCTATCTTTTGAGCTGGATGAGGAAACCCTGTGCTTGATGTATGACATGTAAGATGTGCTCTCTCCCTCTCTCACTTTCTGTCTCTCTCTCTCTCTCTCTCTCTCTCTCTCTTTTCTTCCCTCAGCATTCAGGGAAATCTATGCAGTACTTCCCTTTGTTAAGTGTGTGCGTGTGTTGGCTGAGGCATGGGGTAGGGTGTGGGTGTGTCTGTGTGTGTGTTTGTGTGTGAAAGTGAAAGAGAGTGCATTTAAAACCCATTTTAGAATTTCACAAACAAGACGGATTGCTGCCCACAGCAGATCGGCTTTGTGAGAGGTGTCCTCTGCATGCTGAATCTCTACAGTGTGATGCTGTGATATTCTCCAGCAAATGGAAAACACAAAGGTCTGCCTACAGCTGTCCCTGTTTATAAGGTAGAACAGACTGATGTGCCCACTTTGCCCCCCTCCCCCCTCCTTCCTTCCAATCCCTCCCATTTTTTCTCCTCAAATGGCAGGGGGGTGGATGGTGTTCAGTGTCAAACTGAATGATGTTCAGCACGACCAGGGTCCTTCGGTTCAGAAAATAGCAAGAATAGAACAAACTTTTTTTTAAAAAAAGGAAATCTAAAAGCCTAACACAATGAAATCTTTTCAAAACGAATTTGCTGTATTCTAATAGTGACACCAAATATCAGAGCAACACAGCTTCAGAGTTTTGAAGAATTTATGCTGGTCAGTTTTAGTGGCAACGGTACTGGCTCTTCAGAAGCCTGACAGTAAAATACTTATTAATGAATTAACATTTTAATTTAAATATCAGGATTTGTATAATGCTGTATTTAAAGAATGTTATTTGGTCAGCACAGTTAAATATAACAGAAATGTTGGTGTTTTTATGAAAGTTCTGTGTCATGGTGGTGCTTAAACAAACTGGTGGTGCTTATATAGATTGCATTTTCATTCCATCACACCAATTACTTTCTAGAAGGTCATAAGCTAAATAGGGATGTCTTTAGTGTGACTGACCACACAAATGTCTAGGGTAATATTGATACTGAATGGCTAGCTGTTGACTGGTGGTTATTGGTATTGGTATGATAGGTATGTGTGCTTTTATTATATTATATTATTACTTATTATATATAGAGCACTTTAATTTTATGCTGATTGTAGGCTTACCATAATGTTGTGGTGCCTTGTCGCTGTTGTGGTTTCTGTGGTTGTTGTTGTTGTTATTGCTGTTTGTCTGGTAGGTATCTGATGACTGTTGTATTGCACATGATGAATTTCCGAAAAGACAATAAACTTGTCAATCAATCAATCAATCAATCAATCAATCAATCAATCAATTAATCAATCAATGTGTACCTTGTTCCAAACAAGCCCTAGGCTCATTGGGAAATTCATCCACAGGAATGTTCAATGTAGCTCTTGCTTGCACGTTACAGGAGCAGAGTCCTGCTGAAAGTCAGATATATCACTATTGCCACTCATCTCCAGCGAGTGCTGTGCCCTGTTGTTGCAGATTCAAGTCTCAGCCACGTCATCAGCAACCTATGACCTATAGCCTATGGCAGCATCACTCAACTGGACTTGGCCCCCAGGGATAGGGCGGTTTTAGGCCTCCCAGTGTTCCTTGGGTCACTGTTACAATTGCTTCTCCCAGCAACAAGAACATCACCCACAGTTGTCATCAGCAGGTAATTAGTCTCCTCTTTGCTACATGGAAGCTCGCTGTAGTTATGTAGGGAGTAGGGTGCAGAGGGGTTAGTGTGCTTCAGCTGCTGTGCTCCTAGTGCACGAGTGTAGGGGGTCCAGCCCTAACATTGCCAATGTCAAATTGGAGAGGAAGAGAAGAAAAAAAAATTGCATGTCGTCCCACATGCCACTGAATAGTCTCTACGTGTGTGCATACATGATCTCAACCCTGAACATGCGTCAGTAGCTAGTGTTTCCATCAGGATAACTGAGTTAGTTTCTGTTCTGTGGAAGGCCACCGCTAAAACGTATGGCGAGGCCTCAGCCTCACTGGCTGGCCACAGTGAGAGGCTCCGTGCCACCAAGCATGCCTTAAGTGCCTCCAAGCATTGTGTCAAAATACGGTGAGAAAGAGTAGTGGCGACAGATGGCTCGCTGTGATGGATGATATCTTTCACTTCAATTTTAGCCCCCCCCCCCCCAAGCATCTATGACCCATCATCCTCCACTCCCCAAAAAAGACTTTCAATAATGGAAGCAGGATGCACCGCACGGGCTGAAAGGTGCTTTATTCTCTTCAGACATGTTTGTGTGATTGGAAATGATGGAGGTGTCACTGCCCACAACATTAGCACTGCAACAAACAAGTGCTCTTTGCATTCTGGAACCATGGCCAAGCGTTCCGCTGCTCCACTGCGCCGCGCACTCCCAGCCCGATGGAGATCATTTGAATTCAGGCGAAAGATGAAAGACGAGCAATTAAGTAATTCGTGTTTACACGAAAAAAGAATAAATATGCAGATCAGGATACATGCTACTTCTGAGGATAAAAAAACACTCCTTGCCAAAAAAAAAAGAAAGAGATAATCTCTTGGCTAGTGACATAAGTGCTTATTAGGGGAGGAAAATTTTTTTTCCACACTCAGAACGTCTGTTTTTAGGAGACGAGGTGCATGCTAACCCGCCGAGCGCTAACCAATTAATCCTTGACAACCTCCAACAGAGGCCCTCATCAGTGCAGCTGTAATATCCAGTCTGGGAGATTAGAGACCTTAACTGCACCTGGGAGACAGTGCTTTGTTATCGGCCATTATTAACCTTAAGTACTGAGTGTCTGCTTGAATGAAATCAGCTTTGCGAGTTTGTCTGTGTTCTTTCTCCTTTTCATGAATGCAGCTTTTTTTAAAAAAAATGTCTGGTGAGATAAAGAGAGCGCGAAGGGGGAATTTAGCGAAAGAATGAAATTAAATTGGTAACGAGGGCAGAGAGGGAGAGTAGAGGAACTGTGGTGCCAAGTTCCGCTGTTCCACACACCGACACCCAGTTGGCAACGTGTCAGTGTGATCCAATGATAGCAGCCTCTATCGTATTTATGTATGTATGTATTTATTTATTAATATTAGCTGTGTTCAGGAAGCATTCTGTCAGAATTCTGTCAGCACCTGGTTTTTTTTTTTTTCTCATGTGAAAGACGGCCTTGGGCACACAGCAGCACAGGCATATGGCATAAAGAAACACCAGTGTTCCGGAGGATTGCTGCAGATCCGGACGCTGTCCAGGGTGCTGAAAAGCAGCCCTTACTGCGAGAAGGTCACCATCCCTCGCCTTACGGACACATCTGCTGCTGCTCTCATGGGCCAGGTGGAAGCGTTCCGCGTGTGAGGTGAGTAGGTGAGCGGCGTACAGAAACTCAAGTGCCCTGCCTTCAGCTCCCGTGGTTGCAGTGCAAGCGTTCTCCCTGGACTTTTAGCCCCTCTCTACACTATTTTCACGGCCCTGCTTCTTCATATTCTCACAGGGCCCTCAGGTGCTTCACTGTGGTCTTATTTTACATTTCTCATCATTGTGCGCATGACTCATAGTTCATAGAAATCAAAGGTCACCGTGAGACTGAAAAGTAAGACTCTGTGCTGCACACGCAGTAACGTGTGAGCAGTTTTTTTCACGTACAGTACACAGACAGGAACGTTAACGGACACCTGGTTTATGTTGCAAACAGGGATTTTCTATCCAGAATTACAGGGGGCCTGGAATTTAATGGGAAGGGTTTTCTGGATGTAATTCCAGACAGTACTCTAGACGTACTGGTTCACCAAAGATCTGAGGGAAATATGTAACACAGCATTTAACCATGTATCTGAGGTGAAACTCCCACTCATAAAATTTAATTCTCAGTGTTGCTCCTGCTGTGGTTATCAAACAATATGATTGTATTAGTCAGTTCTGTATATTAGAATATCCCTAGAAAAGTTTGGAAAGAGGGATATATTTAAAAAATTATGTTATGCTCACATATTTATGGATTGAAGATGTTCTCTTTGTAACGTCAGCGACACCACTGTTATTATTCACTGCGAAAATGTATAATCATTTTAGTGACATAACCGCATTATATCAGTCCCAGGCACAATTTTCATTTATTTTGCTTTGGCTTTGAAATGATTAAAAAATGCTCTTGGACCCTAATTATAATGAGCACTGGTAATGTATTAATACACCAAAGTTCATGAGTTTGTAGCATTAAGATATTAAAATTCTCTCTTTTCAAAGCAAGAAAAAGTATAAAAGAGATAGAGAACTCTAGCATCTGCCTGTGTTCACTGTTCTTCAGCTCATAATTATTGAAGTCAGGAAACAGGAACCACGACCTTCCTGTTTTTTTTTTTTTTTCTGAGAGCGAACCCTGTTGCTAACGGAATTGTATGCGCATGGACCCGAGCTCACTGAGACTGGCGTGCCCACCCCCTGAGCTAGGCTAGGTCGCCGTACATTTTATCTCCACGGTTTCCTCATCCCGCTTCACCGGTCGGCCTCCAGGTCTGTTATCAGACGTTAATGCAAAAAGCATCTCCTCACCTGGCGACCATTCTGCTGCGGGGGGCTGAACCGGGGCCAGATATCCATTAGCGGTCACAGCTCCGCTGGCCTGGAAAGACTGCGCCAGGGCCGCCGCAAATAGAACCGAAGGCGGAACCGTCACGAGGAGGTCACGTGCGGGTCCCGCCGATAAAATATCAGACGGCTCGCTCCAGTCGATTCATCAAAAGCCGCCGCGGGGTCACAGGTGGCCGAAGGGGCGAGGCGGGGGATGGGGCTTCCTTGCTCAGTCCCGGGGGGGGGGGGAGTCACATTTTTCACCTTTTTTTCTTGCTGAAATAGTAGCGATGGAAAGGACTGTTACCTCTGGGTCTGCTGGTGATTTGAGGCTGGCATGTTGCATAGCCTGCTCCCAAACGTTAGCTTCATGAATAAAAACAGATGGATGTCAATATGTGACTCCATATGAAAGGCAAATAATCTAATTTATACGTATCAATCTATGCCGTATATCATCAAATATATCAATAATTGTCATTTTCATTTGCTTTGAAATCGAATACACCTGGAGCCATTTAAAAAAAAGCCGTTTTATGAATTTTTTTATGAATCTAATTTTTTTTTTCAAACACATAATTTATTCCATAGCGTGCTTTTACATACATTCAGAAAATATTCTGGGGTTTTATATTTAGTGCTTTTATTGCACAGTATTGCTATACAATATATATTAGTTACATGTTGTACAGATATTATACAAAAGTTGATATGAAACATATTAATACTTATAATTCAATACACATGCTCTGGGACTTATTTTGATTTGTATAAAGTTTGGCAAAATGGGATTTTGATTCACTTTTTAAGCTGGTAGTGACTAATGGGGCTTTACACATGAAGTACTTTTAATTGAAGGAGGATCTATCTGATTGCTAAGCTCCGGCTGGAGTTCCTCCATTGGTAATTTGGTCTTGTAAGTGATACTTTGGACTAATTAAATGGCAATTGTTTCATCCCTTTGATTTGATCCCAAAACAATGGATGGCTCTTATCACACGCTGCCTGTTTGCCTGGCTTTGTATTGGCTCTGCTGTTCTGGAGACCGGCCCTGTTTGAAACAAACAAGGCGCTTCGTAATTTGAATGCTGAGCTCAATTGAGTTTCCTTTTCCCAGATTACAATGGGAAAAGTATTTAAAGCCGTTTTGGCACTTTGTTCCAAGAAGGGGGAGGGAAGTAAAGAAAAAAACTATTTTGATTGATGAGATGAATCATTCATTTGCTAAACAATTTTCTTTCTGGCTGCCTGTATTTTCACCTTGAAAAGTTATTTCATTTCACATTAACTCAAACTGGAGTGGCTGTGAATATAAACTCATTGACACCTTTATTCACAAAGACTTTTGTTTACTATGCTTTTAGAATGCATAATTAGACTTCTTTATAAAAATAAAAAACAAACAAATAAGATACAATGGAAGTGCTTGGTAAGATAAGAATATGGTACCAAAAATATGTTAATCTCTCCTTTTAAAGATTGCTGTCTTGATGCATACTCATGGGCCTCCACCGATAAGATCCCCCCCTACCCCCACCCCCCAAACCCCCACCCCCTCAACCCCCCCATCACAAGTTCAAATACAATGCATGTGTTAAATGATAACTATAAAGTAAGCTCAGATAATGAACTTTGCAACCTTATGGGTATGCGTTGTAAGTTTCCCAGGAATATACAGTATTTCTGTGGTTCTCAAACTCGGTCCTGGGGACCCCTGTGTATGCTGGTTTTTGTTACAGTCAATTAAGGTTGTTGAATACATGTGTTTAAGGTATTTTGTAATTTGTTCCTAAACAACACAATGCCGATTTGGCTTATTATTATTATTATTTACTTGTGAATACTGTGAATTCTCATTATGTACCAAATGGTTAGTTTTAGAGGCCAGATGCCCACATTTTCACCAATTAGGAACCTGTTGTTTCACCTCAGTCTTTAATTTGATCAGCTGAGAAAGTTTTACCTCTTTTTATGTAATCATTTGCAATATAGCACAATAAGCACAATGTGAATATGGGACTTCTATTCTTAAGGGCATGCATAGCTTTTCCTTTACATAATGTTGCAAATAATCCCTCAAAACATGGAAAACAAATCTAATTACTGTAGGAAAACAGCTTGTTAAAATTATGGGACTGCAGTTGTGGTTGGAATGAAAACCAGCATACACAAGGGTCCCTAGGACCGAGTTTGAGAACCACTGCATTATATCATTGTATACAATGTATAACTGTTGCCTTCCAAGGTTGGTCAGCTACTCCATATTTTAGTAAGCTATAATTCATCTTGTACATACTAAAGCATGTTGGTGAAACCCCTTAATCTATATTTGTCCATTAGCAAATGATGTTGTGTAATGTATTGTAAAATGTAACATATACTTCTGCAGTAGTATAATATCAGCTCATTGATAGGTCGTTGCAGATGACTGGGCTCAAATTGATTCTCTCGATTTGACTGGGTCTAAATATCGCTTAATTTGTGCACCAGAATGCAACTAGACAAAGGCTTGTTTAGCTGAAAATCCCCTGTCTGCTTTTCTGTTCTCCTACATGGGCATTCCAAATTAATAACTATTAAGAAGAGTGCCTTGGTTTAATTTTTTCCAGTTGATTTAATATATGATCCAATTTGAGTCCTCGCTCACCTCCGTATCTTTAAGAGATAACCCAGGTTTTTATTAACAAATCAAGTGATTTCACGCATCGTGTGCTGCAGATTATTCTGTAATGGAAAACAAGCTTAATGCTGGGATTCAGAGGTTAGTAATGGAGTTTGTTATATATAGAGAGATACTATCTCTGTTGTTGCTTCCAAACAAGAAAAGATGTTATTGCCCAGAACAGTGAGCAGACAATATTTGGACCATTTGTCAGGTCATTTCGGAAATGTAAAATGACCTGGATGGCACAAGTATTCTTTCTTAACGTTTTCTATTCTGCACAATAAAGCCTATTCTGTTTTTTTTTTAGAGCTACAGTGGCATGCCGGTACCATTTTTTATCATTTGCTTTTTACCCCGCAGCTGTGGTTCTTGTGCATGTCTTCCTTTCATTCTGTGTAGCTAAAGACTCAGGAGAAACAGGGAACAGGGTTGGGAGGAGGGCACACAAAGCGGCAATGAAAACATAGTCAAAGAGTGTATAGAAACTACAGATAAGAAACCACGCGTTTACTGGAGCAAGGCAGCCCACAGTCAATGCTGCAATACAGCTGGAATATGGTGAAATGGAGAAAAGACAATGGAGATGTCAGTGGCTGCTCAAACAAACGGACGTATGTCTTCCTCGGGCAGAAACAGAGAAAGTTCGACCCACCCGAGCGGCCTCCGGCTACTGAGCACGCTCTCCTCCATCGCGCAAGCCACTGAAATATCCTCATTTTTGTTCTCACACATTTATTTGTTTATTGACCAATTATTATTTATTTTCTAATTATTTATTTATTTTTAAACTTCTGTACTTTCCTTGAATCTCTGCATATCCATACCCTGCAATTGTTGAGTGTTAATTAAACACTTAATAGATAACATTTGGTCTCCCATTTCAGAGTGGGACCAAATGTTATCTGTCAAGAGTTGAACTTACATGGTCAGAGTTGAATTAGCACTGGACATTTTACTGTGCATATCCACACCTGCCCAGGAGGATGGGCCACAAAATGGGTGGGTGGATTGGGACACCGCAGCAGGATGACGTCACCCACGGGGCGGTCGACCCATTGTCGATATTGAACGCGCAGGGCAGAAGGGGTGAGGGATCATGAGGAAAAAAAACAGCTTTTCAATTCTGCCCACGCCGTGTCTGTCTAAAGCCGAGGCGAGGGAATTGTGTTTTACTGTCTCTGTTCGGCTTAACCAGGATTAAGCCTCTCCTCTCACTTTCGGCTGCTGCACAGAACAGTAAATAAGATGCTGGGTGGCAGAATATAAATAGTATTACCTTACTTAAAATCTGCTCCTGTACACGTATCTGCTGGCTTTTTATACTGCCCAACCCCCAAACGCTGACAGTTTGTTATCAATCTCAGAAATACCCAGGTGCATCAGATTTTTTTTCTTTGTTGTGTTGCATTAGCTAATCCTTAATCTTTATTTATACATTTATATATCTAGTTTATATAATGTAACAATCATGTTTTTCATGTATGGAAAATTTTTGTACATGTATGCCCATTATACATGCATTGCCCACATTCAGCCCTGTGGACTAACATCGTTGCATTTGCTTTTGTGAGAACAACAGAGTAACAATCACACAATCAAGGTGGTACAGCTCTTCATTTAAAATATGCTAATGCTCCTCCGTGATCTGTTTGTAAGAACTGCTCCAGTTCGATCAGGTTCAGCATTGCGTCAGCACTTTCATTGTGCAGAGTTTTTAATTGTGTTAGTTGAACGTGCTTTTAGGGATCAAGAGCTGACTTAACTTTTGCTTTTCCACCAAATGCATGAACCAGGTTTTAAATGGAGAGAAAGAGAGGCAAAAGGAACAAAGTGATGATGGTGTGGTTATCATGTTCACATTATTTGGCTCTAGTAGTAAGAATACTCTGTAGGCATTGCTAAACGCCTGTTGCTCTGAATTGTGTTATGCCATCACAATCAAAATAAAAATGTATTTTACTGGTTAATGGTTTTGTGGTTTTATTTTATTGGTATAGGGTTTTAACTTATGGTTTATTGTAAGAATGCGAGTAAGATGACTTGGGTTTGGGTGAAGGAAAAAAAGCAGTATCTATAAAACTTATTCTTTGAGAATTTTTTATGTATTCTGCATGCGTCGTATCATTCATTAATTTCCCTCGCTGCAAATTATTCCTCTGGAGAGCCTGTGTGTGGCTTATCAGCCATCAGCAGCACAGCGGCCCTGAAGCCGGCCAGACAGGAAGTCATGCCGGGGCATTGTGCGGTCCCCGACGCCCGACGCCGGGTTTTCACAAACGATAGGCTCTTTCACGCCAGGAGCCCGGAGAGCCCCGCGACATGTCAGCGGCATCGCACCTCCCCCAGGGTTGGAGAGGAGCCTTTGTTCCCGCGCGATTCCTTTTGTGTCGCTCATTTGCGAAGGTCTCCGAAAAGGCTGGAGACACTGCCCGCGGGCTCGGGCTGAGTATCCTGAGACAGCGGCCTGCGTGTGATCCTTCATACAGGCCCCCGGACTCTCGGATCAAAGGCTACCTGTCACCTCAGGAGAAGCTGGACCACTGGGCTAGAGAATGACTTCACACCTGATCACCCTCCCCCCCCCCCCGACAAATTCTGTGCCCCTTCCCAGTACATGCGGGGAAGGCGGTTTTTCCTTCCTCTCGTTCTGGCCTGTTTAAGAGCCTTTGAGCCTCAGGAGATTGGAGCCGTGTGTAGGCTGTACACCTGCACAGCCTTCTGGGACCTGGGGACCAGAGGGAGGATGTACTTCTGAGCGGTAGGGAACGCAGGGGACAAACAGCGGATCAGGAGCAGGTCCAGGGGGTGGAAGACTTTCGCTCACGGGCTGCCCCCACACCTGACAACTGTCACCAGCGTGATTTCCAAACTTGGTGATAGCTGTTCAGTTGCAGGGGCTGCGTTTGATTTGTGCAACTGTTATGTGCCTGGGGATCATGGCTGCCCATTGATGTTTATGCATTTTGTCTCCATAGAATGATAAGACGGCCATTGTTGGATCAAACCTGTAGATCTTACATTTGAGCAATATACAATATTCACGCTTTTATTACATTTACAGGTTCTTAAACTTGACGTACAATTTTGTCAGCAAAATGGATATTATATATAAGTGTCACCATCTCACTTAGGAAAGAATTTATTCATGATACAATGTTTTGGTCATCTTGAACTTCATCAGGTATCTGTATAGCTGGTCACCCGACCAGGTGTGGATAATTACATTGTAAAGCAGGATTTAATCTTAAAGTGACAGGTTGTAACATGACTTAAATTGATTAATCAGAGACATTTGAGCCATTACACAGTGTCAAAATGCAAAAATTTAATGAAAATGAGAGGAGAAAATAAAAACTAAGGGATCATTGTGGTTAGATTTAAATCCCCCATATTTGGCTCATGACTGGGTTTTCAAGGGGGGTGTGATTTGGCTGGCCAATGAAGCACATTTTAGAGGCTGATGGGGAACTGGGGGTGGTTCAATTTGCTGAAGGAGATTGTTCATCTTTGTGCTTGGTGCATTTTTAATTTTTTTATTTTTTTGTGCAATGAGTAATGGGCTAACAAGACCGAAAATGGGTTTATTTTGATCTATGGCTTAGGGGAAATGTATTGTGTCAAATGCATGTTAATTATGCAAAGTCCTCTTTGATATTGACTCTGCATGGGTGGGGGACTAGCAAACCAAGAGCATTTCCAAGGCAAAATCTGACTTTTAGACACATGACACATGATTCAGGAATGAAGTGTAGCCAAAATCAAAATGCTGATTCGAAACATAAATTATTCACAAACTTTGTTTGCAGAAAAGGTTGGCATTCGTGACACATCTGAAATGTACGCAAGGCTTTCGGGAATTCTCCTCATAAATATTTAAAACTCTGGGCAGCTAAATCTCAGGCCTATCAAATCTTGATGGGCACGGTTTAAACTAACTAAAAATGGAAAAAAAAATACACTTTAGCTTTTAATATGGCGAATTGGATCCAGATGGTACAAAAAAAAAAATCAGTGTTAATTCTGCTAATTTCTTGTATTGTTTAAAATAGCTTTTCCGAAGATGAGGTTATAATGACTAATGCCTCCAGTTTCCCATAATTCCTCATGTGCTGATGTTCAGTCTTTTCAAATATATTAGCATTAGTGCTGTGGGGCTGCTAATGCCACTCTATCATTCCCCCAATACAGGCACATATGCATACATGGGCACACACAGCCACACAGCATCTTACATCATATGTAAAACTATGATTATATACCTTATTTAGAGAACCAGGCAAAGGAAAATATTTGTAATATCCATATTCCATATTGGCATGAATTTGCATGAGTTTTTGTTTGAATACAATGAACCAAATGCATTTCATTCTGTGCAATTTATAACTGTCATTTTCAATTTTTAAAGATTAAAACAGAGCTGACATCTGAAATGGACTGGCTTCTCGGTATCACAAAGCATGCCATCACTTTCTGGCTCAGTTTTTTTCTATCCGTGGTTCCCAGTGTTGGGAAATTCTGCAGAAAATGTGACACTTCTTCAGGCAAGAGGAGTTTGTCCTCCAGAATTTTGTGAAAGTGCACACAAGGTAAGGAAAACAAGCGATCTGAGTTCCCAGAATCCTCTGGTGCCTCCCTGCTCTGTGATATCGATGTGTCGGCACAGCGTGTTTGGTGTGCGTTGGGCACACCGGCTTGGTAGCATCACAGGGGACCTTGAGCATCACAACATTTTGGCTCATAATTTTCGGTTCCTTTAAGGAATTGCTGTTTTCTCTCTGAAAAGAAAATAAAAAGACAATCAATGACGGTAGAGTCCTCGTGAACACTGTGTGTTGGCATTTCATGCAAAAAACTTCACCAAAATGTAGGTTTGCATGAACACATTTTGTGGGGGAAAAAAATACATTTAATGTGTGCATAAAACCTTCTAAAAGTTATCATCAAGCTTTATATACTACATTCATAACTAGTAATTTAATAAAGTTGGTTCAAAACCCAATGCAATAAAATCATAATGCTGATGAAAGGAAAGAGATTTTGCGCTTTCCGTGACACCAAATTTATGCGTATATTTATGAAGCACTTTTCATATAAGATCTGAAAGTGCTGAACAGCATAGAAAGGCAGATCCCCAGAGATAAAAATACACATAAAACATGATGCATTAACACACCAATTACAGTTCTGTTAAAAGCATTAAAGCAGCATTACTGAACAAAGTTTGTCTTGCTGCCTCCAATCTCTCTCTCTCTCTCTCTCTCTCTCTCTCTTTATACATATATATATATATATACTGTACTGTACTGTATATATATATCCTCGTGGGTTTCCGCCGGGTACTCCTACAGTCCACAGACATGCAGTAGACCATATGGCGACTCTAAACTGCCCATAGGTATGAATGTGTGAGTGCATATGGTGTGTGGGCCCTGCGATAGATTGGTGACTTGTCCAGTGTGTATTCTTGTGTCTCACCTACTGCATGCTGGGATGGGTCCCAGACCCTGACCAGGAATAAGCAGTTTAAGAAAATGGAGAGATGGATGTATTTATGTAATTATTTGAAAATTGTTTGCAATATAGCACAATATACACATACTCATACACACATATACACACGAGCACACACAACCATCTCTGGGTATGAAGCTGTCACAGTAAAAACTGTCTTTGCTTTGATGGCACTGTCTTGTACTGCAAGGTGGATGCAATCAGGTGTAATCATAACTTTCCCAGCCCGTTCTTACATTCTGTCTGAAGAATACCTGTGTCCTTGCAGTGGCTGCGTTGCTACAGAAACACACTGAAGTCTCACTGAATTCCCACCATGCCTGGGAATCTTCAATGATAGGGAGCATGATCAAATGGCTTTACCATGGAAATGAACAGAATTCTCTAAATGTTGTGTGTGTGTGTGTGTGTGTGTGTTTGTGTGTGTCTGTGTGTGTGCATGTGTCTGCGTGTTTGTGTGTGTTTGTGTGTGTATGTGTGTGCGAGTGTGTGTGTATGTGTGTGTGTGTGTGTGTTTGTGAGAGAGTCTGTGTACTGGGTGCTTGGAGGTGCTGAGGCATGAGGAAAATATGCAGAGAGGTAAGAGGCCGGTCAGAACATCTCTTTTTTCTGTATCAAAGGTGATGGCACTAATTGCATTGATTTACGTGACAGGTTCCTGAAACACAAACTACAGTTCGGCAGTAAATATGCAAATCACGGCTCTCTTTGTAATTCTAGAATCAGTCGTTTATTGATTAAAATCCCTGGTAGATTTGTTCAGCTCTTATTAAAGTGCTACCCTGGAAGACTACCCTGGGAGTCTGCTCTGCAAATTATGTGCAGCTCAAAGTAGAACAAAGGCAAAAGGGCCCTCGTGTTTTATTTATTTATTTATTTATTTATCTTTATTATATTTTTTTCTCCTAGTCAATCAAATGGATCAGATTGGATTTTGACTACAGAAAAAAGCTTCATTCCCGAAACATGTAAATGTTAGGTGTCAGTCCATTAAATATTTACTATCACTGGACACATAGCTATATTGACTAATTTACCAATAAACTGGTCAATATAGCCATGTTCCCAATAATAAGATCACAATAATGCCATTTCACATTGATAGAGGTGTTGCATAAATCAGGTAATTGTACATATAATAACATTGTCATATAAATATAATATGTAAGGTTGCAATCACCATTGTACCTTCAATATGCCTTTCCAGATAATTACTGTACAGTGTCCACAGATGCCTTAAATTATATTAGAAAACAATATAATTATAATTTTCAAGGATACAATTAATTTTAATTGAATAATTACTATTTATTTTATGAAACTCATTTTAACAGTGAAAGAACAAATATAAATATCAAATATACCGCAGTAATGTACATATTTTAATATATTTGCACCAAATTGATCCTTATGATTAATTACTGTAATTATCATATCACTAATCAAGACTTTAATTATGTCTGAAATTTAAAAAAGAACAGTCGCATATTGAATGTGGCTTTTCTGTATAAATGATTGTTGACAGTTTCCCACTTTTTCTTAAAAGAAAGTACAAAGAAACAATTGCAGGGTTTCTGCTTTAGCTCGAGTTTAACGATAATCATTATTATTGTGATTATTATGGTTATTTCATTAGGCACTCACTCAAAACCTCCGTGTTATCATCACAAATACAGAAGTGCAGTAGTACCATATGAAAACACAATAAGACCAGCAGGTTAGCAGGCTATTGTTATTAATATCATTGTGAATATATTAGGCAGAAATGAGCATAAGACTACCCATCCACCTCATTTCCTTTATTTACACCTTGGACTGGCGGTTAATTTTGGACCAATCAAGTGCAGCCGTTTCCCTCATGCAATACGTAACCCTAAGGAGTCAAGGGTGGACGCTAGTTCTTCAACAGGGAGAATACTGCTGTCCCAGTGGAATGGTATCAGTCAGATTGCATAAGAGGGTAGCCATATGGTGGACGCCCTGAAGGCCAAAAGCCCCTATGCACCTCGAAATCTGCTCTGTCACGCCGCCTCCGTCCTGAGAAGATGAGTCCTAGTGCTCCCCCAGGCATGGAATTTCATCACTGCAGTATGGCAGAAACGTGTTCCAGTGCTGCCGCAACGGTTTGGGGTGGGGGTGGCAGGAGGCATCTAAAACAAAGGTCCAGACCATCATCTGACATGACATCACAGTGGATGTTTATGGTTAACGTATGTCACAGTGCATGCCGACAGGGATAATTCTTGACCTTGAAAATCCCGACATCCCAAAGTAGCGATAGGGGCACTGTGCTATAGGGGGTTCTGTCTTTAGACACATAAAATACGAGGGTCCTCAGTTTATGATCTTATTTTACTTCAATTTTAGTGCTAATTAGCTCACACATCCACACATGTCACGTGCAAATCACTTTTGTCCACCATGACTGGTAATTAATTAGACAACATCATGTTGTCAGCTAGCTAGTTAAGTTGAATAGGCTTTCTGGTTAACTAACTAGCTACCTAGCTTTGTGTTAACGTTAGTTAGTTAGTTGCTTACAAACTGCCTCTGGGTTGCACTTCACCGACTAAAAAGATAATGAATGATACAAATATGTCTACAGTCAGAAATTATTGATAATATGTAACTTCAGACAATTTAATGACAGCCATACTATGCACCTCCTGCACTAAAATGCAAGTTTTCTCTTGGGATAAGCTTATAATGAGTATATGCTTGTCCATCCGTTGTATTGGTTGACCACAGCAATTCCAGTGTACAAATTGCACAGGTCTTAAAGGGAATGGAATGAGGTTACTTGATTGGCTATGGTTGACTCCAGCTGCAACACACCCACTGATAGTATATTCATCCTAATCCAGCCCATTTTCCACCTGCACTCATCCACAGTTCCTCTGAGCTGTGCACTCCTCACCCCTGGACAGGAAAATATCACGCCAAGTGCACCCATGCAGACGTCACCCATGCACTTTGATTCCCGAAAATATAGCCCCTACTGGCTTTATACCTATTTCGGTCCATGCAGTTAGCTAAACTGCATATACTTCCCACTTTCCAATTTAACTTGTTTATAATTTATGACACATAATTTATGACGCACACATCTCTAGGTCACAAAGAATGTTGATAACAATGGTTTATTCATCATCATAATTAAATAAATGATCTTTTCTAAGTTATCATTTCCATTGCTCTCCATAGAGAAAATGTAATTATACTATTTCAGAACAAACAGGGTTTAATCAAGTAAAGCTGCTTCAATATCCTCAGGAGTGTTTTAGCTCATAATTAAGGAGACTTTCAGAGATACTGCTTTCAAGACAACAAAATAGAAATCACAAGGATGGGTTGATCAGAACTGGCTTCACCGACTAGAAGAGAACCTTTGACTCATTCGAGGAACATGAAACGATGTCAGTGCTCAAGGTTATAATGCTGTCTTACAGAGGTAGTGCAAAACATTAGGATGCTGGTGAGCAAATAGATATCTGTAAATGTGAAAGGAAATCAACAAAAGATGTGAATATGTCTGTCATATTACTATTTTAGGGAGAAAAAAAAAGATACACCATTCCTTTGGCACAATGAAATGGAAGCAAGTCATAATCAGGGATTTTTGTGAGTGTATGAAACTTCTTTCATTTTAAATCATTTTTCCAATTGCAATGCTCTCTGTCAGAACTTGTGTTTCTCTATCCTCACAAAATGAAATGATTGAGAACTGTGCACAGGAGGTCAGCAAACATTGTTGGGGAAATGGGGGCATCAAAAATGTATGCAGTAATGGAAGATGAGGTAGGGACAGACATACTGAACAATTGGCCGCCTGTGCGTATTGTGTCACACCAGAGGGCACAGTGACTGAATGTTCTGTTGGATTTAACAAGTTGAAAGTTTTTTGAAAGTTGAAAGTCCTATACAGGACATACAACAACTCTTTGCCTTAAATGTTGTTCATGATCTGAAATGTGTGGCTTAAGCCTTTGATGGGGTGTACTGTATGTCATGAATGGGGCAGCTGGTGGTGTACAAGCTGATATTTAAGTAAATCAGCCTGAGGGGAGTATGTTCACTGCTACACTCATGTGTTGAACTTATGTCACACTTGCAAGGCAGTTTCAGAGGTTCCTGGTTTCTTCTTAACATATTGGAGAGTGTGCACATCTTTTTTCACAGCGTAGTAAATTTCCAGAAATCTGGAGATTTTTGAGCACGACTGGGAATGCAGCCAGCTGAACTCTTACAGCTTTAAAAAACATGCTGGTCATGCCAGCTGGTCTCAGTTAATGCCATGCCAGACAATTTCCGTGCTGTCAGTCGAACATCAATACTGCTGTAGCGTTGGATATATTGGCAAGACTACGCCTGTTTTCCGAGGTATTTTTACTCTCTTAATGTTTTATGCTCTTCTTGCCACTACAGAGGGAAAACATTTTTAGAGAAGAAAACAGTCAATTTGGCTCAGGCAGTATGTTGTAAAGAAGCACTGGATGACACTTTGCAAGACAAGCGCGCAGATGGAATGGCTGCTGAGTTATATGAGGAAATCAGGACCTTTTGTGAGGCCAATCACTCCCCAGAGCTAGCTTCTGGGCCAAGGAAGAAACAAAAACAAATAGAAGATTTTGCGATGGAATCTCTTTTTAGGGCAAGTGCTGTTCTCAGCAGCCGAGATCAGCATAAAGGGAAATTATAATTTCATTGCCTTCGAACTGTTGAAAAGTAGGCCCGACCAGCACTTTCTCTGGCGTAAGAGCTGAACTATTTAAAGGTATTCAGGCATGAAATCATTACAACATCCAACATCAAAGGAAATACTGATCGCCAACCATTACTTGGCTTGTAAGAAAGAAGTCACACCCAACATGGTCAGTGTTTACCTGCTTTTAGACCCTAATGTGATTCCATCATTAAAACCAAATCCAAATTATGCACTGTTGTAGTTAGCATCTGCATCTGAATTAGTCCTTTTGTGCATTAAGGTGTCTGATTTTTTACCAGTTATTTTTTTAATTTTTATTAGCAGCTAGATTCTTTTATCTAAGGTTAGTCAGAAATAGATCTTGCAAAAACATGTCAATTAATTATGATTCTACTAGAAATTAAGGGGACAGAACCTGCACCTTTAAACCAATGATTAGGCTCAATCTATTTCCATTCACTTTCCTTGATTTTTCATCGCATAATTAATTAGCTCAAAAATTAAATAACCAATAGAAAGACTTTAGCTTTCCAGTTTCATTTTTTGATAACATGTCCTACATTTCTACATTTTCATGTACAGATTGTATGAACTTGTAGATAAACTCACTTTGCTGTTTCCTTCACCATGCCCAAATTCAAGAAGTAATGACTAGGTGTGGTATTTGTATAAATATATGTGAATCTGAGCAAACCATGTTTTGAAGAAAAAAAAGTCTGTTACCTCAATCGCACACTGCTTTCAAAGCAAGGTCACTGCACAGTCTCAAAGGGGGTTCAAGTTAAAAGAATACCCTGTTCTTTGTAATGATTCAGTTGATTTTTATTGAGGTAAAATTCATATTATATCTGAATTAAATGCAATCTTCATGTCTATGGATATTACTTTATAAACCTAGTTTTAAAGAGACCATCATTTAAAATGTAAAACTGATGACCTTGAACATGTCTAAGTCCTTGTTCATGTCTTGAAACCAATATAATGGACCAATGAAATTGATTGAATTTTACAGATCTTTGATAAAAGAGAAAAGCGCATTCTTCAGACGCCAATGCTTTATTTCATGCTAAACTTATGTTTCAACAAATTCTGTGGTGGACTAAGATGGTGGGCACGATATTTAAGTTAATATGCAGGGCCAACATTCAGCTTCTCAACTTGAGCTCAGTGTTTTAAGATGAGCTGAAGGAAGCACATTTTTTAAAAGTTTTTTTTTTCTCTGTCACATTTGTAAATCTAAGAGACACAAAACAAAATATGACAGTTAAGTCTTCCTTAACGACATCTGGATGCCTGCAGGGTAAACTAGGTTTTTCTTCTCCTTAAATAAGCATTTTTGTCTTCACAAACACTGCTTGCACATTGTTTGGAGTGTCAGAAATCAGAGTGAAAAATAATCACACTCTAATTAAACCCAGACTGCTTCCTAATCAATTTAGTCACTTTCTGAAGTCTTTCTGAAACCTCGTATTAGCCTCCTACTCAAACCAGAGTGTGCTCCTCTACCTCTCAGAGACAGTATGGTCACTTCAGCTTTCCACTGCACAAATTATTTTTACATTCAGGCAGCTAACATAAACCTTGGTAACTGTGCCATAAGTCTCCTCCAGCTAAGGAATTTGGCCTATGGTAAATCTTTATGAAAGATGTTTTTTAAAATGATAATGAAACAAGATCTGACAATTCATAGTTGTCCCCTGTAGGGGACTTGAGTCATCGGGTTAATCTCAAGAACCATGTATTCTACTATGATGTAACCTACACTACAAGGGATATTCAATACAAATGAGATAAGTAATGATTTTGATAATATTTTAACTGCAGCACATTTTTGTCATCAAAGACACTTGTGTTATGTCAAACAAATGTATATACTTATTCTGCTGAGCCTCAGGAAGTGCAACTGTGAACAGATGAGTCGAAGGAGGTCTGGGTATGGTATGGCCTAAATTCCCTTAATTTCTTTCTTTCTTTTTTTTTTTTGGTGTGTGTGTGTGTGGGAAGTGGAGACTTCCTTTCACATTTCAAATATGAAGGGAAGTTGTTCCAAAACGTCTCAGTTCTGAATTTGTTGAGGAACGATTCCGCATGTTTCAGCCATAGCCACATCTCCTGAAACATTAACGCATGCAAATACAGATGCTCAGCACATTTTCCTATTTTTTCCATATTTCTTACTTTTGATCGATTATGACTAATTTTGAATAGCCGCTTAAAAGAGACAATGTCCTCCATCAAGTTATATGATGACCTTTGCGATGAATATCATCCTCTGAAATGAGAGGTTGTTTAACAGGTTCTTTTCCTTACTGCAGTCCACCGGCTGAGTTTCCACAGCAACTGTACCAGAGGAGCGTCGAGAAGAGAGACCCCAGGTGCCTGAGTGACCAAAGTAATTCTTGAGCCATGAGACGTTATTCGCCCATGCTATGGCCAACTAAGAATTGACTATTGTGAATAGTTTGCACGGGCATTTTCTCAATTAGGACTCCAATCCAATTCCCAATCCAGACTGTAGTGTGAATCAATGTACCACACCGCACAGGCACCAACAGAAGCTTGTTCTCTATGCACTTATCGACTATAGAACCTTATACTACTCAGCCTAGATTTCACCCATCAAACTTTAAACAGAGGCTAAACAGGTGGCTGTAATCATCGTCAGAACTGACCCCGAAGCATCCGCTGTGGCATGCCCTGCTTTTCAGAGGCATGACTGCCTTCTCCCAACACTGGGGAGTCTCTCAGACAGCTTGCTGATCGCCTGCCATTCTGGGGCCTGAATCGAAATGATTCCCATAATCTCAGCCCGGTTCTTTTGGGAGGTCCCAAATTTCCAGCCTGATTCGCTCTTCGCTTTTCAGAGCCACCCGGGAGGTGGACCTCGCGCTACCGGATTGAGGGGCGTGGGGGCAGCGAGAGCCTGCCCTCCCCGGACTGGACCAGAACCGGGGAAAATATCAAACCTTATTGCTGTGTGGCTGTGGGACTCACACGCGGGAGTTATTTTGAGAAATGTAAACAAATGAAGTAAACTATTATTAAAATAATAGATCCCCTTTAAGCGGGGGGAATTGTTTAACCTTTACAAAACTCAATTATGGAGATAAGGGCATTAATTATTTCTGAGCTATGACCCATCATCTTGCTCTCCAAAGCAATGCTGATAACTGCAGCTTTCAACGCAGGGGCTCCATAAGCAGATGTGGGCATGGCTTTTTGTCAGCTGGGAAAATGCTCCGCTTCATTTAGATTAGGCATTGTTGTCACGCACGTTTCAAGCTGAAGTTTGTTATGATTACTTTTAAGTGCTTTTTTTTTTTTTTTGAAGCCCAGCTTTCCCTTAATTAATAGGAAAAAAATGACATATTCTAAATAACAATTAGTGCTAAAAACAGGATTTTGGGTAATAATTAGGATAAGCGTTTGTACAAGGGTTAGTCTTTCATTTGTAATGACCCAGCTTTTCACTTTTGGTATGTAAGATTGTGGCCTCACTGACTTTTTTTCAGTGAAAGACTTTTTTTCATAATAAAACATTTTGTCCCACTGGATTGCTAGCTTGAATGGCTGCTAATGAATGCTTGTCCACCTCTCTGTTAGAGGATGTGGTTGTTTCCGTGTTCCGTCTTCTCTACTGATTTCCATCCCTTTTTTCTCCCAAATTTGAAATGTCCAATCATATTTTTCGGTGCTCGTTGCTGCGAACCACCACTAGCCATTTAGGAGAGAGCAGTCAAGCATGCGCTCTCCTCTCAGGCATGTGATGTCACCCACCACTTCTTAGCACAGCTTTCAAGTCAAGCGTGCACAGACATAAGGTGGAGGAGGACATTTAACAGATGGAATTCTGGGTGCCAAATTGACCAGATGGGAAGATTGTTGTGGGTTGAGATGCTATCATCGCAGCTGACTAAAGCTCTCGTGATGCTAAAGACAATTGAGTATAGCCATGTTGGGCTGTCTGTCACAGTCGGCATGGTCCATATCAATATTGGATCATGCTGCCCATCCATGCCCTAGAACAGAATGAGCCGCCCAGCCACCTCCATGTTCCATCTTTAAATTAGTTTTTTTTTCTCTCTCTCTCTTTTTTCTTTCTTTCTTTCAATTGTTTTGGCTCACTGTTTGATTTTAGCCTCATGATTTATTTATGAGTTTTTTTTATTGTTTTACTTTGTGATTTGGACTTGGGCACACATTCAAATGCTTGTCAGGGCCAATACAGATCGATTGACTGATTGTACCTGCACAGTGATGGAAAAAAAAGTCAGTTTTATATCTTTTTTTGACTCAGACAAGACGTTTTAACATGTAATTATTTCGTAACACCACTATTCATCTGTGTCATGACCCACCTTCTCAAGATTATACAAGGTTAATACGTCCTTTCCCACAATAGGTCTCTTGCTGTTGTATAATATATAAGCAAATGCAATGATCATTTCAGTAATGGCCCACCAAAGAGAGAGTATACTAATCATGCGTGACATTAAGAATTCATTTGCTGACATTGTTAAATTCTGTGAGCGGAAATTGAAATGAGCCAGGGCATTAATGCCATATCATAATGGACAGAATTAACTTTCCAGAGGAGGGAGGGTCACGGTGTGGCTTTTTGAGGCCTTACCCTTTCAAAAGCTGATCAAGCACACTGGGAGCTCCAGTTAAATTTCCATTAGGATGCCTGAGCATATTTACCTCAGAGTACTATGAACAGTCACTTTTACCTCGGTCCATATTGCTTTTAGATGGAGAATATATTGATCATGGTTTCAACAAACCCCAAGGGTTTTGTCAATGATGATTTAAGTAATTGTTTGTATGACACTGTTTTTTTTATTTTTTTTATTATTATTCTTTTTACATGTGTTTTTTTACATCAGAATATAAAATATTGTTCGCAACATTGTACAGCTAACAGGTGATACATAGATGTAAACAAAGCTCTTAATTTGCAAGGCCTCTTGGGCTAGCCCAGGTTTACTACAAGTAGGCAGGCAGGCAGATTTCACTCAGAACACAAACCAGCTTTAATAAAACCTAGATTGGCTCTAACTGCTATACATTAGGAGCGCCATTTCCATGTCTGTGCAATTATGTCAGGTTGTTTGAATGTCTTCTGGAATATATTGTATTTCACAGGCATATCGCTTGATCAACATTTATAACACTGGTAAAATTCATATAGGTGTACAGGTTTTTCATATTTCAATATTAATTAGGGTTTTTCCAACTTAATTTGTCCTGGTGCTGCAACACCATGACTCGCATTCATTAGCTCCTCACAGTCGACTCTGCACACCATGCCACCAGTCTCAGACCATCTTGCCTCTTGATATATGGACGGCATTAGTGTGAATTATGCCTGCTGTTATCTGCTGCACATGCCAAGCACCACTGCTGCGAATACACAATCCACCTGGCTCATGCCCAGTGCTGCAGAGCCTGGTGGTTGCTGCAGAATGCATCCTTTTAGTTATACGGATTGCTCGCTACGTCAAAAGAGACGGAAAGGCAAGGCCATGGCGGTCAAGCGACAGAGGAGAGAGAAACAGGCAGCATGTTGTCACATGATAGTCACGGTTATGTTTAAAGCGGGAAACATGGTCTCCATGCTCCTTATATACCGTGAGCTTTTTAAAGCTCCAGCCCTGGCTCATCCTGCTAAGTGCAGCACGCCTTGTCCCTTATGTTGAGTGGTACATTTAAGTGCTTTTTTTATCAGCATTCACAGGTCATAAGTTTTCCATTTACTGAAATGACGGGAAAGTGTTTGGAAGAATGCAAAGAAAACTTTAGCAGGGACGAGCTGAAAGGGCAAAGCAGACTGTGGAACCATTAAATTATATTTATTCTTTATTTGTTTATTTATTTATTTATAATATTCAGAGGAATAGTTAAACATAATACAAAGAAATGTAGCATTCCCTATTGAGGGCACTGCATCTGCCAAATACCCTTCATGTTATGTTCTAGCAATATTTCAATGTAATTAGAATTGTGTTTCCTAACTTGAGCTATATAAAAATAAAAATAAAAAACATTGAAAACCCCTTATTCAATGAATGCCGTGCTATTTATGGATTTGCATTTGCAAAATGTCCAATGTACTGATTTTAGACCATGGCTATTATTGAGGCTCCAGTTTACAGTACTTCTTTATTCATTTTATGCATTTATTACTATTAACTGAAGACAGAGAGGGAGGAAAACTGCATTCTTTCATACAAGCTTCTCAGTGTTTAAGTGACCGTACCAAACAGCCCGTACAAAACAATGCATGTCACAGATGTCAAGTCAATGAAATCTATGCTAGAGTGAGGGAAGTCCTCAATAAAAATCATAAATGTGTTAACATATTGGACAAGAAGGCATAGAATATTCAACAGGTGTAACCCACAGAATGTCTTCTTAATTGCGAACTTCATGTTTGTGAAAGCTGTTGTCTTTGAGATTAAAATGTGTTGAAAAAGAAAATCTGTAAAAATGGTGATACAAAAAGATTTTTTTTTTTTTTATGTTATGCCTGCTAACCAAATAGAACAATCAGAGAAATTGGGCATTTATCTGCTTAGAGACACCTTACATACCTGGCAGCACTAAGATTTTAATCGCACACATTACACACTGCATGTTTACACAGCTGAATTTTTATTTGGGCAGTGTTGTGCGACATACATTTCCATATTATTATTCCTCCACATATTTTTCTTTTCATCCAAAAAAGTGATTTGGACCACGATAGTTTCACAAGGTACAACAAGCCATGACTTAACTTAATGAAGGTAGCAAGCGACAGCTGTGATAATTACCCAGTTAACTTCAACTGTGTTTCGTCTTTCGGTAAGCATCGCCACTGTCCATGGTGCTGAAGGTTCCCCAGTGCACGAACAGAGGCCGAAAGAACCATTTACAGCACCCGGAGACACAGAGAAGAAGAGGGGGCTGCACTCTCGGAGCCATCTGGCATCACACATATAAAACTCATCTGCTGCAGAAGGGAAATACTTCTCACATACCCTGACACACCAGTCCATCATCTGTACCTGCTTGTCATTGGTGGGCAGCAGAGGAATGCAGCCAAAAAGGAATGCCCCCCCATATGGTGGGTTAGGCCAGCTTAACTGCCTTATGCTGCTCATCTCATAAATTTCAAGAGAACTCAACAAAATCAAACAACAATACACCCGACTTCAAAGGCACGTTCCATACAAATGTTCTGAAATGAATTAAAAATGTATTGAAATGAACAGCAGAAACACAATTAATTGATGCAAAATTATTTGGGTACATTTCTGAAGCAATATCGCATAAAACTCTTTTTGTTAAAGATTAAAAAGCCTCTAATGTGTCTTTTTTTTATTAGACAAGATTAATGCCATTTTCCATTTTCTTTGTCCTAAATTGATGTTTCTTGTATTCCAATGAGCACTCTTTTGCTTTTTTTTTTTTTCATTTTTACAAGACAATCACATTTTGTTAAGCAATGTAGCACCCAGACCGCTGTCTTTTCATACTGAAATTATTTTAACAGTTATATTTTAACTGTTTCTTAGAATACAGAAGTGAAATAATGTAGGTTTTCCTGGAGCAAGCAATCAATTTTTTTCCATTTTATTCAAAACTTTGCTTTCGTAGACTGGAGCGGTCATTTTCCTGTCAGAGTAAATGGACGCAGAAAAAGGTCTCTTTTTCAGTCGTACTAAAAAATAATACATCCATTAAAAAAAAGGGTTAAAAATCACACTTCTGAAATCTGGAACAGTTAGTTAATAGAATAGTCAGTTGCATGTCAGAATTGATGACCATTGGTCAGTGGGGTAGAAACTAGCATAATGTAACCCAATACCCTCCACAGTTACCCGTAGTCAATTAAGCAACAAAAACTAAAAGAGTCCACCTCATATTTAACAATGGAAGTATCATAAAATTGTACAATGTAGCTGCAAAAAGTTGGAGGCTTCACTTTTATCCAATGACGTTCTCTGGATCTCTGCCCGGGTTTGCTGATTAAAAAGCAAAGAAAAGTTACAAGTAAAAAGAGAAATTTGACCTTTTCAAGAGCATATGACAGTTTAGTGAGCGCTGGTGGTCTTAACTATAATGTCATTTTGCGTAACAGTCCAGTTCCAATGCAGAAAAATTAAGAACAAAGTAGATTTTCATTTTGCTCAGCACAGAAAGCTTCATTATATATATATATATATATATATATATATATATATACATTTTTGTTTAAATTTTCTGAATCAAACACTTTTAGGTTCATTGAAATGAGCCAATTTTTTTTCATTTGAGTAATCCTAATAAATAGGTGTAACAAATAGTGCAACAAACTGAAGAAAAAAAAATTGGTTGGTCCAATGAACTTTGTCTTTTTTACTGTTGAAGTCTGACTGCCTGCTCTGTTCCTCTGGAAGCGGTCGTGGTAATATGATTATTAGAGAAGCAATATCAGGAGTTACGATGTCAGCTCTGATGAAATAGCACTGGCAGACCACTGAGCAGGAGGAAATTGAGTATTATTAATGGGATTATAAATGTGATGCTCAATTATAGAACAATGGGCTTATAAATCGATGTAAAACCACCTCGTAAATCTCACGAGTGAATGAGGTGCCGTTCCCCTGTGTCTCATCAGAAATCACTGGTGTCTAGAGTGACAGGTGCTCTCAGCTCTTGTGTGGACATCTTCTTAGGCCTGAAGTGCTTCTGCTGATGGGAATTTGACCACTCAGTAGTACAGCCTCGCTCAACTCCTGGCTGATTGAATGGGGGTCAGGGGGCCTTGTGTATGTACATTAGTAATAGCCTGAGTGCATACCTGAGGTAATGTGTTTTCAGCACCCTGGAACAAAATGGGTGCTGTGCATTACCCAGCCGGGTGCTACGCAGTGATGTGTTTTTGAATGAAAGACCAGAGCTCTTTGTAGGTGTATTCTGCTATAAGACAGGGGACCAAGGCACTTCAGGTGAGAGAACAGCACAGCACAGCACACAAGTGTTCATAGAGGAGATAAGGGATGTTTGCCAAATCTAAGGGACCAACTCAGACTCTTCACCAAAATAACAGTCACAGGAAATTACACACTCTTAAAATGGTTACGACACACAGACAAGCGCAGTTAATCCAGGAATATCCACTGCTATCAATCATGTCATTAGGATTTTGTTTAATAAAGGTATCACTCTCTTTCTCTCTTAACTGCTCTCTCTCTCTCTCTCTCTCTCTGACTCTCTCTCTCTCCCCTTGCAAATCAGAGGGAATACAATCTGACCTCTGTGATATTTTGACAGCGTTAAACTGAAAAATGAGATGCCCGCACCCTGAGCTCAAGGGCGTCCAGCCTAAGTGATCTGCGCTCCCACTGAAAAATAACGGACGTCAGGTAGAGCCCAGCCGTAGAGGAGAGGCAAAAGATGGTGGCTGCAGAATTGTTCAGTTTCAGCCAAGTCCCTGTGCCAGGCTCTCTGTTGACTTGATTAGCCGTCTCCCTCTCTCTGAATACCCTAACAAGAGCTGCTTAAACTCTTAAGCCATCATCACAAATAAAATCAATTATCTTTCAGCGAATAACAAACACTTTTTTTTTTTTTACGGCTCAGTGTTTAGACTGTTACATAATGGAGATGCTGTAGACCTTGCGGCCTGCTATGATGACAACAAGAGGAATGGGTAACACACGCTTTGTCATTAGAAGTACGTGTTTCCATTTCTAAATGTTTGGGTGGCTTAGTTGTCAGACTTAATCAGGGGAAGGAATGATTTGAGTAATTAGCAGGCAGCTGTCTAATAAAACAGGGTGGCATTTTAGTGGTGGGTTCAGTGAAATTAACAGTTCGGTAATTATTGGGAGGGGGGGGTGTTTTTCCTGTTTAAACATCACCGCCATTTGACAGCATGCGCATTTCTGTAATCTGCGGTTAGGGACTAGCAGATAGCTTTTGTGGAAATGACATCTGCTATCATGCATGTTTCATAAGACATTGTGGCCTCCATATAAGGAGAGATGAGACTCTCTCTCGCCAGCCATGCGCCCGACACTGTCAGGCCGTGAGTCTATCGACTGAGGACCAGTTTACAGTTGAGAAGTTATCGGACCTGTCAAATCTGCAGCCTCACGCTCAGAGAGTTCCACAGGATATGAACAAAAGCAGCGTCCTTCCAGCCAACATACACCATTTTAATGCTAACGTTGTTTTTTAACTGCATCCCGTGTGTTTGCTGGGCTCAAACATACGGGATGCAGTTATCAAGCCACCACACATAACGTACAGTATGCTTAATTTAAACATATTCTGAGTTACGCAGCAATTTGTCTTTACTAATAGATTCACCACCTCACTCACCTTAAAGGCATCAAACAATATTTTAAGGCCAATGTGTGAAGATGAAGGTCTCACCTTACTGAGAACCTTTCACATTAATGATGGACTGAAATATTTTTTAAATGTAAGTGAACAAGTGTTTTCAAAAGCCTTCAGTTTTCAGCCAATTCTGTAAATAGATTGTTAGGTCTACCTCAAAATGCTAATTGTATATCTGCAGGCAGTTGCACACCTGCTTGTAATTAAAATAAAAATGAAGTTAATAGCAAGAATGTGCAGAGCAGGAAATCATTTTGTAAGAAGCCAGGCTGAGTATCACTTTTTCTAAAGTTCAGTTTCCCCATTGTGGTTTAAATAAATAAATAACTGTTTTAAAATGTCATATCTCATAAGGTCTTCTTTTGGGGGGGGGGGGGAGCTTGTGCAATGCAACACACAGAATAATTGTTACTCTGGATGGTTAGCTGTTTTGTGATATAGTTAAGCTTGTAGATATTACATAGTACATTCAGCAAAAGTAATCCTAAAACCCTAAAACCCTCCGAAGATGGGCAGCAGTGTAGCATAATGGTGAGTAAGCTGGTCTTGCAGTTCCAAGGTTCAAATTTTGATCCTAGGGTGATACACTGCAATTGTACCCTGGAGCAAGATAGCTACTTAACCTGAATTGCTTCAATAATTGACCAGCTGTATTGAGAATCAAGTGGAAAACGAATGCAAGCAGTACAAGTCTTTGTGGTTTAGAGTGAATGCTAAATGGCCTAAATGCTCATGCAGAGGAACCTTTCCCGGAAGACTTTTCAGTGAAGTGAAACAGTCAATGAGCTCATTGCTTCTAATGTCACGTTTTCTTGATGTATGTGACTGCACACGCAAATCCACACGCTATTGTGCATATTATGGCTCTGCATTGCGCAACAGCTGCTCTCTTGTTCTATGCTGTTCATTTATGAAATTTATGAGGCAGATGATCTACGGATTTTTGACATTTTCATTACAGATTTGCCTCAAAGAATACTGACATTGTGCAAAGGAAAACTAAACAGTATGTGGTTTAACTACATCCCTGTATTCTTTTGGGACAAGATGCAATAAAAGTTAGGCTGCTATATTTAAAAACTATATATTGCTAAATCAGCGTATTATATATTCATTCTATAAAGAACAATCTGTGAGCTTGGCTGCAGTTCCACACAGTACTATCCATTTTTAACAAGCTGTTAGATTGAAATAAATTGAGGCTGGTGATCAGAGCCACAAAAACTCACTGATAATTAGAATTTTATTGAGTCATGTAATTCATAATGTCTGCTGTGTCGAGTTTATTTTGGAATTAAGATCCATTTTGAATTTGGTTGATAAATTTTTTTGGCGAAAATTGGGCAAACAAGTGAAAATGGTCTAAATACTGCAGTTAGAGCACTTACAAATAAAATCTCTGCTTTGCAGGGTGGTAACAATAAAACCTCAGTAGTCGCTATAATAATTTTCCCAACATACCAGGATAATAAAAACAAATGACACTTTCATAATTTCATTATTGTAATTTACGTATCAATCTCATGGCTTTTTAAAAATGTATTTCTTCCAGTTTTATGCTATTCTAGTCTCTCTATTGGACGGTGAATATGACTGTAACTCTCCTTTTTAAGCTAATGTCATGACAAATAATATCTTGCTCATGTGTCTCAGACCAACCCAGAATCTGAAAATGGACTGTATCTCTCCGTGTTTGTTAAATGGAGAATGGGTCGGACGTGGAATTTTATTTGCTGCAAATAGGTGTGAAGTGTGTGAAATTAAAAGTCTTCGTACTGCACCTGCATGGGGAATGCCCAGTGTCCACCCACATACTACAGTAGCTGGTAAAATGTTACGGCCTCTCTCTCTCTCAGTTTGGACCAATTTTGAATTCGGTTGATAGATTTCTTTAATGAAAATTGCGTGAACAAGTGAAAATGGCCTAAACACTACAGCTACAGGCTGGCCTACAGCTTTTGTTACAAATACAATATCTCCCTCTTTCTCTCTTTAGTTGGGCTGAGAGGGAGTCTGGGGCCACATAGAGAGACATATCAGGAAGAAAAGACATGCAATAAGAAGAGGAAGAGGAGAAGGGGAGAGCGGAGTGAAGAGACACTGGGGGTGAAGGAGAGCTCCCAGAGTTCCTCTTAAATACACGCTTCCCTCGGTAAACGCAGGAAGTACCAGCCCTCACCTGCCACTTAGCTGAACGCTGCCAGGAAAACAAGCCCGGGCTTCACGGCTGGTTTCGCGGCTGAGGAAAGCTGGGACGGACAGTTCCGGAGCACCACCAGCAGAGCCTGATTCATTCAGACGCGCCCATTAGGCTGGGCGCACAGCGCTCGCCCGCGTCCCCAACGGACGTCGTCTTGCAAACGGGACGGGCGTATCATGCCAGCGCGCCGCGCTGCGATGGCCTGTCACATAAATCCGCTCACATGACCGCTCTCATTCTCCCTGTTGGCTGTAACCGACTCGCGCACGGTCTTGCTCGAGGCCAAGGGAAGTGCACATGTAGGTATGACCTAATGTTGCGGCTTAAATGTGTAAGATTACGTTTAGCAGTGACAGGCAGGTTTTGGGCAACTCATTACCCTTGGGTGAGTGGAGTCTGTGTTGGAGTCAGGTACACTTATGTATTAAGACTCGCATACTGTAGCTCTGTAAGAATAGGCAGAGTAATAATGTTACTTGAGCTTGTGGTCCTTTAGGGAGCTCCAAAACTAACGTCAACCTGATAATAATAATAATAATAATAATAATAATAATATGTACATTTTATACATTTTATGCAAATGTACATACTAATCATATACCCTGTTACATTCTATGTGTTTGTATTTTCAAAGACAATATTTGCAAGATTTTACATGCTGATAGAACCTTTCTTCTGAACAGAGATTGTCAGCAGCACATTAAGAAGACAACATGCAAACTGTGAAATTATCTGTGAAATTTAAAACTGTTCCCTGTCAGGAAAAGACATTGCATTACATTACAGTACTGAAATAAGTTAATTTAAACTATCCTGATGAGAGAGAGAGAAAGAGAGCGAGGGGGGGGGGGGGCACTCTGGATTCTTTTCTTTTTGTCACATTTCCTTATATGCACAGTTGTATGGCTTATTTAATAAAGCCCAGAAGCTCATTATTATTATTCAAAGAACAAAAAGCTCTTCATTGTGATACTGTGAAACCAAATTGCTCATAGCTTATCCATCCCTGAGTTGATAGTGGTCAAGCGTTATTGGTATAAAAATCTGCAATTATCAAATGAATATGTTACAGTATATAATGTGAATATAATGCTAAACCACACTACTCAAAGTACAGCATATGGCCGATACAGAAGTGGATTATTTGTTAATAAAATATTCACTTTTACTTGATTCAAATCCATCACATGTATATATTCCCTAACTACACAACCATTACTCAAGTGCTATCAATAAGAGTTCATCCAGTGCGTCAATTCAAATATATTCATTTTAGCAAAATGTCGATAAAGCAATAAAGAAACGTAGAGGGAGAGAGACAGAGTGCGAGAGAAGTGAGGTCCTGTGTTTATAGCATGGTGGCCCGTGTGTTCCCACAGTGTTAATGGAGTTCCTGTTAAATATTGCTGGTTTATCATAAAACTCTGACTTCAGCCTCCTTATTACTTTGTGTCTCTCATAACTCACTGTGAAGGGTATGACCCTGCTAGACCTTCCGGATGAGTTCGGCCACTCTGTGTCCCACTCTGCTGGGCCAGACTCTTCTTCCCCTTTGCAATCCATAGATTTTGTTCTCCAGCACATTTCCCCACAGATCCTGGAGATTAGAGAGAAGAGCTATCCAAGGTTTAACAAGGTTTTACATCTACTGTAGTTTTTTTTCTTTCTTAGGAAGCTAAGGAATTCCACATTGAATGCTCAATTTGACATTGGTAGCAATTATATATTTTTATGTGCGTCACATACATTGCTCGTAATGGCATACTTGCACAACCGTCATTCATATTTTACATATGGATGTTAAAATGTATATTTTAGATGTTAATTTGCCAGAATTTTTTTTTTTTAAGAGGAAATGTGACCTTGAGGTTTCGTAGAGTCTCTTACCGAGGCAAAAAAATAAAAAAAGGTGCAAAGAGTTTCCGAAGAGAAGTACGTTTCTCATGGAAACAAAACAGGACTTGGGTTTTTTTGTGCAAATGTGCAATTTTTGTGCAATTTTCTTTGTTCCATTTCCACCCAATAACATCTTATTAACTTTTTCAAATGGATTCAACGGCATCTCCAAAGTTTGAATCTGTTCACAGACAGTCTTCTGAGGCCTGGCGGACAGCTTCAAGGCCACGGTGATATGTGACGCTTGAACGCATCTTCCCTCCTAGGCAAACATAGGCAACGCTTCTTTTATCTTTATTTATTTTATTTTTTTTTAGATAAGAGAGTTTGGGTCAGTGTGCTCTATAACGAATACAGACAGGGGGAGTTGCCTCTGCAAAGTTGAGTGATGGCTCTTGGAAAGGTAAAGAGCATTTAAATTAGGTTTTACCCACCAGCTTACACTGCGTGTCGAACATTCTGGTGGCCTCTTTGGGTCTGTGCACTTTTTATGGCTGATTTCAGTGGGAAAAAGAAGGCAGTTTTGTTATACTTCACAGAGGGTCCTGGGTGCTATGATGAGTGGAACCTTGTTTACCATTTACTTTGTGGAAGGTGACTGCTCCAGCAGAAAGCAAGCATTATATAACTGTGGAGTGTGGGGGAGTCCATCAGGACACTGCCACCACACAAAAAAAAACAGCTGTATGAAAAATGGTGCGCTCACTCACCTTGACATTAGCATACCGCTTAGTGCCAATAGCCGCCGCATTGTCTGCTGAGGAGAAAGAGAGCCAGAAACAGATTACAGGAGCCGTTCGGAGTTCCTAAAAGAATATAAGAACACCTGTGGTTTACATCGCATGGCAATGCAATCACCGGGGGAATAAATGGTATTAATGATAAAAAGACGTTCATAATGAACTTTCCAGAATGCTGCGGTAGTTCTCATTATGTGACCCACGGGCTGGAGGAGCCCCACGGGGGGCTGATTTATGGTCCGAGCAAGGCTTCCAATTACATGCTAACAAGTGGCTAGTTACAGAATGACGTGCCTAACACAAGTCATAATTTTGCCCGGCCTCATAGCCAGTGTTATTATAAAGACCCAATATAGCAATGCCCTTCCTTCCTTCATGAGTTTTGCCTCTATGTTAGGCTTGGTTCCAGTTTTTTTTTTTCTTTCAACAATGCAGCGATAAATTGCCATAAAGCGCCAGGGAACTTAGTGGACTGTGAGTCAGAGAAAGTGGTGATAGAATATGATTCTTAATATCCATAATGGACAACGAGAAAGCCATTCGCTGTTCCTGGAAAGCCTTGTCTGTTCATCAAAGGAGCTTTGTTCCAAAGTCTTGTGCAAGCACCCAACTTCCAAAAGGGGTAATATCAGAGAGGGAACAGAAGACAACGACTAACTCAGCCAGCTTGCGACACACAATGTGATGTGACAAGATTATGCAATGTCACACAGTATTCTTGTACATTTTCATTTAGCCCGAATCCTCCAATGGCTTGGCCAGCGGTGATTATTTACTCAGGCAGGAAATCAAATTATCATCTGTTTTGACAGCATATTGCTTATGCACTCAAGAACAGACCTGTGTGTTTTTAGTTTGAAATACTAACTGGTGTGAAAATTGTGTGTGAGGCTATTGACAGATTTCTTTTTTTTTTTTTTACTTCACTTCAAAGGTTATGCTGTAATGCAGAAAAAGGAAGGACATTTTATATCTTGGATCAACTCAAGCAAAACGATTTCAAAGTATATTTATTTATGTACTGTGAACAATTATGAAAGCAGTGGTCATTTTTCAACAGTCAGTTATTATAGGCTTCATAATAAGCCTGACCTAACTTCCTGAAGACTGGTTTCTCTTGATTTTACAAATACAATGTGGGTGTGTCTGCAATCTGAAAAATAGCAATATTTTTGAAAACTAGGAATATGTAATATTAACATATCTTTCTGACAAAAACACACTCTTGTGAGATTCTGAAGTCTTATTTTGGGATTTTCAAAGCCAAGCTTTCCATGCATGTGCTTGTTTGAACTGGTAATCCCGCACCCATGCTCTTGATGATAAAGATGATCTGGAGCAGGAGTTATGACATGGCATCCGTTATTAGGATTTAGCCCAGACCAATATTGGGTAGGAATGTTACTTATTAATCAATTACTGCATCCTGTTGGCATCCTGTTCTGTACCCTTCTCGATTTAGAAGTTGCCTGCGCCTGTTTAGCATTGTACCTAAAACCAATGCATGAACATGACAATCCAGGACTACAACTGTCAAACCACCACTGCCCTTTGTTGCGTTTCAGTGATGATGTCTTTCCCTCAACGTTCCCTCAGGAACCACACCTATATGGAAGCACTTGCATTTAATATACTTTTTTGTCCCTCATTTACTGAAGTATCTCCACCTTTATAGCCACTGCCGGTATATAATACACGACGATGCCGTTTAATTTCATAATCATCATCAAGTTATGTAAGTCGCTCTGGATAAGAGCGTCTCCTAAATGCCTGTAATGTAATGAAATCAAGCCATCTGAGCTAAATGCACTAGATTCAGATGTATAGTGCACAACCCTCTGCCACAATAATGTATGCAAAATACTGAACAATACTGAACAAATCAGAAAGCAGGAGGGAACAGTCTGAGTACAATTAACACCTAAGTGAATTGTACAGAAATAGTACAGCTTTTTCAGTCATTTTCAGGCCATGTACAGAGATGCTCAAATTGAAAGATGAGCAGATCATTAACTATATTTAATTTAGTGTTAAAAAAGATTTGTTTAAAAGTTTTATTGATAATTTACTGCTATTTACATAATACCAACCAACAAATCACTGCTAAAGTTTCTGTGCACCAGCACTTATTTTATCCCCCCCTATATAGCCATTATCAGTAGCTCGTAGAGTAAAGTACTGAGGAAGTTTGCCCTAACTTTTTTTTTGTTTTTTTTCATTTACCCTGGATTGTGAAGACGATAGCAATAAAGCTCCCTCACTTTCCCTGCCGTGCAAAGTGTTTATTCTGTTCTCCCCACGCAGACCTGAGTGGATTCAGTAAAGAACTCATTGGGCCAGCGTCTGGCCAGTGTGCCCCGGTGTACCTTGAACTGAAAAAAAAATGTTTATTAGTTTTGAAGAGTTGGCAGTAGTGGCTGCACTTCTGTAATGGGCTAGATATGTCCAGGGCTTAACTTTGATGGCCTTTTTTCTCCCACAAGTCTCTCTAGCAGTAGCAAACATTGTTACTGTGGGAGTTTCCCAAGTTGGCCAATAAGGCAGCTAGCGAGTTAATCAATCAGTCAGTCAGTCAGATCACAACTGCTGCCCTTCGATCTCATTGGTGGACACTGGAAGACTTTTATCTGGCAACATTCTTTTTGGTTATAGCTTCACCCTTCTGCCTCACTGTCTTGTCATGCCGCTACTCACCAATTGTATCCTTCCCAAGTGCTAGATACATACTCACATAATGCTGGTTGCTAATGTGTACAATAACAGTTCTCATCTGACACTGTGGCTGGAAATCCTTCTCACTTCCTACCCGCATGCGATGTCAGTGACTGTTATGCACATGTAACACAGCATATCACGTAGCACAGCCTTACTGCAATAAATTTGGTAAACCAATAAAAACAATGGGATATACTAATGGCCCATGTACCTTCCGTACTATACCTCTAAACTGTCAACGGTCAAATGGGAGAGACAATATATATATATATATATATATTTAATTGCCATAAAACACTACATTGGCATGGTTCACCTATCTTCACAAGTAAATCCACAGGAAAGCACACCCAGAATGAAAAATATTTCAACAAAGTTGAACAATATACATGCTGTGTAGCCCCTACCCAAACTTAGAACAGATGCATCTAATGATTAGGAAAAACCCAATAATAATAATAATAATAATAATAATAATAATAATAATACAAGAGTGAATCCTTCCTTTTGAATATCATGTCAAACCTGGCCTATTATTAACATAACAAACAAGTGATTACCGCTATTTGGAATTTGCAGCGGCGTGCAGTTTATGCTTTACTCCAGGAGCTGGTGTGAAGGGTCAAAGGAGATGGCCGTTTTAATTACGACTATCAGATACATCTCCAGCTTCAATTACTGCCCTAATCCTTGGATGGGTATGAATATATATGACTCATTTTGCAGAGGGTGAATCAATTTGCATGGTGTGCGGCCTAACACTTTTATTTATTTATTTATTTATTTACTTAATGTACTCGTTTCAGAATGAAACTTTTGAAAATTGTACTGTTATATCATGCTTTAAGAACACCTTGTCAATCAGAGGTTATCTTTGAGGGCACTGGGAAATTTGAATAAGGAGGTTCAGTTTTGCATAAGATGATGGAGTTTTGTATTTTAAGGCACTCCAGGAACACAAGGCCGTTTTCAAGGGCCTGCAAACGGAAGCCTGCACCCCCTGTTAAAAATATGCAGGAGAAAATCAGCACACTGTTCAGAAAAGAACCGAGTTATAAAAGATGAGCCCCACAGCCATGGATCGAATCCAGACCCTGCCAGTGCTGACTGTGGGTAGTATTTCCCTAGCACTATTGCCAATTGTGTCCCCCAAGGTATGGGAAGGTTCCATCCAGGGATGGGCAATACTGGTCCTAGAGGGCTGGTGTGTGTGTGTGTGTGTGTGTGCAGGTTTTTGTTTCCACCAATTACTCCGGCTAAATGAGGTAATTGGCACTTGTTCTACTCGTAGATTAGATCACAGTAAAATATTATAGGAACACGAGAACAGTCTTTGGCTGTCATTCATGCAGCTAAAATGTCAGATGGCATAAATGTTAGTTAATTAAAGCCAGAAGTTGGCATGAAAACCAGAAATGGATACAGCCCTCGAGGCCCACCTCAGCTGGTTTATGTTGTTTGGAATTTGATAAATATAATGTATATCTGGTATTTTTGACATAAATTTTTACTTCTGACTGCTTTAAAATCCAAATGATATCCTGTTTAAAGAACACTTGACCCAGGTTAACAGTTTCGAAGGTACTAATAAGTAAACAGAACAGAAGGGTTAAAAAAGTACTACCTATGTCACACGGGAGAGGAAAGGCACTGACTGGGGACAGGGTTTGAAAGTTGCTCAATTTAGCGACCACAATGCTGAGTCAGCAGCACTGTCGGGGAAGAAGAGTTCGGGTGGGAAAAGGGTGAGCATCAACATTATGTCCTCAGAGCTCTGCTCGGTATGCCTTGACAAGGTGATGAATACTCTGGAGCTAAACTTGCTGATGTGTATAGCCGTGTGCAGTGACTGAATAGGCTTTCCTCACTAAAGTACACTGACACTAAAAGAAATACTAAAGCCCGTGTGAAACGCCTGCTATTGAATGTGTGGTGACACATAGCTCAAATGTTTGTCTTCATCTTTAATTTATGTGTTTTTTTGTTTTTGTTTTTTTGTTTGTTTTTTTTTTGGCTCATTTTGTTCCAACAACAGCTGGATCAAAATGCATGCGCAATTTGCACATTCTAATACATGTGTAAAATGTAAATTTAAAATTAAAGCATAACCACATAAGACCTCATGGTTTATGTAACCGAAACAACTCCAATCTTCCAAGGTCATGTACATACAAGGTCACTGTGTAAAAGCAGGCATAGTTTGCAGAATTACATGCTACAGTGTGACTTATGTAAAATACAATTTGACGTTCTTTATATAATTTGACTGGTTCTGTGTTAACAACCCTTTCACTCAATAAATCAAATTATGCCCATAAGCACAACCCTGAGAATGACCTTTCATAAATCTCCCCTTTCCTTTTTATAATTGCATAAGTGATGTAACAATCTACTTGAAGGATTCATGGCACCTTTATAGCACTGTATATAATTATTTAATGAAGGGATATTTGCATTGATAAATTACATGCCTGCTATAAAATTTGAAAATGAATGTATTGGCACAGATCATAAACCCGTGGAAGAGTAGCCATGTTTTGAGTGCGGCACGCACGTGTTGGATGTGTGTGCTAAGGTGAGGCTGCTGCAGTTGAGTAATAGACTGTGCTGCTTCATAAACTGCACGCTCAGCAGAAAGTGTGAGAGAAATAGTTTCCAGTTAATTAGAACAGACACAGGAAGTGACCTACCAATCCTTCTGGCAGTGCACCTGGCCTAACATCTAGATCCCCATCCTTCACCTTCTGCCCTGTCTTCAGAACTTGCCATTTGCATCACAACCATTAGAAATTCCATATTTCATATTACTCACAGTGATGTAAAAATCTTGAATGCAGGCATTATTCCCCGTCTTTACCTGATCTTTAAGATAATATATATATGCTGTACTGGCATCAGTTTTGTGAGGCTTGTGACTGGAAGAGAACAGCCTGTTATTTTTATTGTATTCAAACCGGAATGCTCTGCAAAATAAATACACAGATAAAAACCTCCTGCAGCATAATTGGGTTCCACTGTTTGTGGGATGTAAAATTCAGGTGTCACCTTTATCACTAAACCTGCTAATGATTGTTGACATAGACGACGGAAGGAGTTAGGCACCAAACTTTCTCAAATGCATTTTTTATGAAATGCAAGTATTGTTCCTTGAGTTACACTTCAAAATGTGTATGTTCAGCGTATCTGTATACGCGCGGAGCAACGACTTGGGATGCATTACCGCATCAGTCACAGTGGCACAGGGATGTCGAGTAGAGTATACAGCTAGTCAGCTTGGATTACTTTCCATTAACGCTAGAGCATAGCAAACGTCAAACAGAATACATTGCCTTCTGTGCGGGGAAAGGCGAGTCTGTATCATTAAGTTTAATATATTCAGATTTTTTCTGTAGCAGTATATTCTTTCACCAAGGTCTCCTGCATCCAGTGGCTACAGCAGCTGTCTTCCCGTGCAATACGGTGCGCTAGATGCAATATATTACAATATGCAATATGGCGGAATGGGAGTTTAGTTCAAGTGTTCTTCAGCCCATGTGTGTCGAGGGAGAAATTGTCACACCTGATGGGGCTCATGCCTCTTCAAATAACGGAATAAATATTCTGGTTTGATGCTGCATATATTTATTTTTTTTATTTTATTTTTTTTTTACTTTTGAAAATAATTCAGTTTTAATAACGGGGCACATTTTGGCATGTCCCTCCTGATGGATTGTGGGGCTGCCGGTGATTGGGTAATCTGAGGTGCAACTGCTCTTGCGACAGCCCAGCCTCACGAAAGGCCTCACGGAAATGTGTAATCCAGAAATATGCGTGACTGCATTAATCCATTTAAATACAAATTGAGTCAAAACGCATTCAGGCTTTTTTTTTTTGTCTGCAAGCTTCCTCCATTGGCGCACACGTTCTGAATAAAAGTAGTTTGAGAAAATGGACAAAGTAATTGGATGTGGTATTTTAGAGGGGATACAATCCATCTGAAGAACGGAAATATGCTTGATAGATTTGGGTCATTCAAAAATATAGCATATTATACACTGCACATATTTTGGAGAAAAGTAAATAATTTGTTCAATGATTTATTACTGTGTGTTCCAGGAATGGCGAGGCTAAGAACCCAGGGCAACTTTTTGGACTTCATTTGAAATGAGCTACAAACCCTAAAAACCAACAGGTATTTCCCAATGTTTTACCGTTTTACTGTGCTTTTTTATTTTTTTATTTTTTATATTGCCCCTTTTATACAAATTCCTATGCCAGTGATGTTACATTGCAAAGGTCGTCATGCCTTTTCAATATGTCTGGATTTCAATTTCAGTCTAACTGAAAATAGCAACGCAGGTGAGAACTATGTACTTTTATTAAATAAAATTTATTTTTTTATTTTTGTCTCTGGCAACACAGCTCCAATGTGTTGCAAAAAAGCTTCATGGTCTATAAATAGATTAAAAATAAATTAGATGGTAATGATCTATGAACATATGATTGATCAGGAAATAAGTTATGACTTCAGCATACCTCCCAGACTTGAAACTTTTATAACAAATTTTGTACTACTTCAATCACCATGATTATATGACTGCAGCAAACACAAAATGTGATGTTTTGTGAACTCTGCTCTCAGCCTGCCACTGCATCAACCCCAAACCCATCCAACCACACCCCCTGCCTGCTCTGTCTTTTAACAGCATAACATAAATCCTGTCATTCAACCTGGAGGAGACCGAGCCATCCCTCATTCATGGCAACGCATTTTACTGCTATCATTTTATAAGCTTGTGTTGTAAATTTATGAGCACTCATATCATTAGTCATTTTATTTTCAATTTGAGTTTGGCTACAAAATACCAATAAATAAATAAATAAATAAATAAACCTTGTCATTGAACTTTTTTTGGCACTTGAACAGAAGGGCATCAGTCACCCCTATATGATCCTTAGGTACAAACAGAGCTTAAATATCATGAATGATTTATTCTGCACGATCCCAATGGATGTATTTAGGAAATCCTGCTCTCTTCTGCTGGCGGTTTTCTGTACCAAATAAACACTCAAATGCATATAATTTTTAATTCACCGTCCCTGAACCTGAGCAGAGAGATCCAATTCCAGCGGTAATGACGATCTGCGTCCTCAAACGGCAATCGCTCACTATACTGTACGCTAAAAAATACATTTTAACTGAATAATGCATTCGCCAGAGTCCCAATCCAGATCATTAGGGTAATTAGACGTCGGATGCCATTATTTTAATATGAATGCGTTGCCCAAGGGGGACGTCTGAAATTTCAACTTTCATTTAAAGATCAGACATTTCATTAACTGCGGCAATGACTGAAAACAACATTAGCACCCCGTGCTAAACAGCGCTGGACTCTGGAGAAATAGTTTATGCACTCCTGTTCCTTATCAAGTCGCACTGCCTGTCAAGAAGCATCGGCGAATCTTCACCATTTACTATCTAGCGTGTATTTTATAAAGTATAGTAAATAGTATATGTAGTACACACACAGACGGACAGACAGACACACACACACACACGTATATATATATACATATATATATATATATATATATATATATATATATGAAGCAGGGACTGTATGTATCTTGCATTTACATGTGATAATAAAATGGAGATGTGAAATGAGGTCGCTGTCCATCACAAAATGTACTTTTTTTTCCGCACAAGAAGCAGAGAAACCTTTACAAAGTGCAGTCGTGTTGGCTATAATGACATTGTGTTTGCTTTGCCCTCTCTCTGCGAAACGTGTATGCCTGCCCAAGGCTTTGGAGTCCTGCTTATCAAATCATAGGCATCAGAAGTGTATAAACAGCCCGGATGCAGTGCTAGCTCCAAGCGATGAACTGCATTTCAATTCTTTCTGTAAACACTGGGAGCTGAAGCATGTTTCTCTGACTGGAGGGCAAAAAAAAAAAGTGTAATCGGGCAAGGCTATATTCTAATGAGAATTAGAAACTGCAGTTTTTTCTTTTTTCATTTCATTTACTAAGCACTGCATGAAAAGACATTAGTTAGTTGTGGCACAGCCAGAAAACCTCACAGGGGTACAGTATAAGTACTGTGCTTTTATTATAGGAAGAAAAGTGATTGAAATAATTTGTTCCCTTTGAAAGCTGAATATAACCAACCAATTGAACAGCATGAATACACACTGCAGCTGCATTACAAAGGAATAAAAAAATGGCTCTTTAGCAGTTTATGTTTTGCTCTCCCATTGATTGCCCTTATCCGGCTGACATTTTTAGTTGCCATGGGACCTGTATCATGACAGACCAGTCAAAGCTTGTCATGCTTGCAGAGGACACTGTGAATGTTAGTGACTGTGGAAGTGGGGAAGCTTGACTTAAACCATGCCCTTTCCCCTCTCTGTGCCTCAGTCTTTCCCAATATTGGGCTCCACGGGGTGCAATCTGACAAGCAGTGTCTGATGAAACTCAGAGCAACCTGATTGTGGTTCTAGTTTGGATTTTTCCCACCCCTTGCTTTGTCCTCCAGGGGGAAAATTGGTACTCCTCTTTTTATTTTTGAACTTTTTTTTTAACTTGTTCGTTGTCGTGGTTGTTGTTTTTGTGGCTGTTGCTGTTGTCCGTGTTGCTTTCGCTGCCCTTGTCATTTTCTTTTGTTAGCTGCTGTGGAACGGGAGCAGGGAGGCTAATTAGCTGTGTGTCAGCACGGCGCTTAGCGATGAAAAGGATTTTAAGCATTAGCCGTCTCCTGCTGCGATTTGAACCCAGCACAAATTTGAAGCCTCCAGTGTTTTCCAAACAGTGACGAGTGATGTCGGCCACCCATGATGCTCTGCAACCAGCAATCAACTGCCCTCGGATTGGCCCAGGGAAAGCCAGCAGTTGTTTTGTAGGCCGAATGACATAGACATTCGCTTAGTGATCCAGTTGCATCTTTTCAGTAAGCAATCTCGCTTATTGGGAATGAGAAGTTTTCTTTGGATTTTTAATTCTTTTTCACACCCCATTTAAGTGATGTTTTTCTCCTTTTTATCAGCAGCCATGAAATTTGAAATCCATCACTGTCCCATTTCCTTTCACTGCTCTCCTGTAATAATACAGAGGCTATGTCACCAAAAATATTTTGTCTTGAATGAGTCATACACATTAGTAAGTGTATGACAGTCTGGTCAAAGACAGTCTTTTTTTTTTTTTTTTTAATCTTTTCTTTCTTTCTTTCTTTCTTTCTTGTAAGCACATCAGACAGTTGTCGCTTACCTGTAAAATTTGGCTTGCAATTATGTGCTAATGATTTTCTATGGAAATACAGGTCAATGACTGCATTTTCTGTGAAAATCAATTTTAAAAAAGAGAATAAATAACCCTGGAATTAATTGTGTTGAAAGGTAAAAGAGGTACTTTTCTTGCTTACAGGAAAAATATGATATATTTACTGGCCTTTCTCTGGTGGCACATCCGAGTCTCTTTATATAGATGAAACACCTTTGTTCTCACAATTGTTCATTTCTATGGCTATTATTGCCTTGCCTTTTAATGAGAAATCCTCTAATTGAGCTGAGCCCAAGTGATTGATTCATAATCAATTATTCCACTGCGTTTAAATTTTGACCGTTTTTTTTTTTTTCCAGACTCGAGGATGCCAGTGAAAAAAAAAAATCTGTTAATTACAAGTGTGTCAGCAGCCCCTCTGCCCAGACTGCCAATTAAAGAACAAGCCAATGTAAACAGCCATTGGGGTTAATTAAGTGTGTAGGACGAGAACATACAGTCCTAGAAATGCTTTAGTCAAACATGGTTTATTTAAACATGCATTCAGCTGTGAGACACAAAGGCTTCTTAGGAAAATGGTGCCAGCGTGAGATGAATAAGAATATTCTTTGACATTACGGTAAAAGCTAGTTTAAAAGGCTTGGTGAAGTAACTCGGAGATTGTGTGAGTCATTTTCCAGTGTATGACACATTGAATCCTTAACATTCTTTGTGGCTCTCTGCACCAATCACTGATGTGAGGGGCATATTGGTTACCAATGGCTTGTACATTGAAAGTAGGGTACTAGTGCAATTGTAACAAGAAGCAAGCAGAAGAAAATCACTCAACAATGCTGCAGTTTTTCTGCATGTGTTTGTTTTCCTTCATAAAGCATTGACAGAATAGAACTATAATATATCCACCCTGAATTATGGTAGAATTGCCTATTTGTTCTAATCAATCTGTTTTGTGGCTTGATGCATTGGAGCCATTATGTGAAGAGTTTTCCTCTGCAGGCTGTGAGTATGAGAGAAGGTTTCCCAGCATGCTCCCATTAAAAGCACACGAGACACACAAATTCCCATTCACATTACATTAGTTATGACGTAGAATGAACATACAGGCAATGCCATGACCTTAATGGAGGGCAAGTCAGTTGATGGTCCTTTATTCTAACCACGGTTAGCTTATTCTGATCAGTCATAAATGCAGGTTTGAGGTAGTTAATCTGGGGAAGAATCAAGGGAAATATTTCATACTTTAATCAGCCATAGAGGCAGCCATTTCTCATTGAAGAGCTGCGACTCAGCTATTTTCTGATGGATTAACGGGTGGATGTGCACTTCTGCGCCGTCCGTCCCATTGAAAATGATAACGGCGTGAGGTGCTATATTGCAGGATCATTCGTTCTGACCCGGGGCCAGACTGCGGTGTTGTCTGACAGACATCTGAGAGCGGTCTCAGATCGTGACACTTTGTCAATGTTTGTATTTCATCTGATCCGAGAGAGGAGGGAAGGAGAGAAAACATTTCCTTACAGGCAGAGAGCAGAATCTGTCAAAATTGCCCTGTAATTCCATTGGGGTGTTCCTTCGCACAAATGAATGTCTTTTGTTTATTTTATCTTGCTCCATCCAGAGGATTTTTGTGGCACAATACAAAATTTCATTCCAGAAAATCAATACAGTGCAGAAAGCTGAGTTTCTGAACATGCACTGAACTAAACTCTAACAAATAGGCCTTACGAAAATATACTGTACATTCTGTTGAAAAATATGGCAAAACATCAAGCCCAAAAATAAAGAAACATAATAATGAACCCTTTTTGTTTTTGTTAATGTTAAGTATATCTACTTACATCGTCCAGGTAATAAAGCGCCTGGGGTTTTGCAGTTTAAAAACAAGGTGAATACTTGGCTAGAAGTGCCAAGAATGATGTAATAATCTGATTTAAAAGGGTCATTTAGTTGGTTGTTGTAATTCATACTTCAGACTTAACACTTTGGCTGGGGTTCATTTTCTGTCTATTAACTGCATTTTACTTAATGTAGCATGCTTAACCCTCTGAACTGAAGCTTTTATACCTTATTCTCCTTAAATTCCTAAAAATAAATTCGATTTTTATTCTCTTTTAAAATAATTAAATAAAATTTGACGCCCAACTTGGGTTTAAACACGGTTAATTCCCACCCTAATTTTGAATGTCCAATTTCATTTGTAGCCACAGTTGCATGCCAATCTGTCGAGAGTTCGGACATCTGTGGTTCTTCGCCAAACCACGTGCTGTTGAAAGCATGTTTCTTTTCACACCACAGCCCACATCACAGCTCTCATAGAGTGGAGTCAGAGGAAAAAGCTGTCATACGCGACTTTGGCACGCAGGCTATGAGCAGCCAATCAGCCGGTGGGGGTCATTAGAGAGTGACGAATCACAGACCCCCGCTCACTGAACCCAATCTCCAATTGCACAGCATGGGGCCGTAACCAATTTGCCAACCACCAGCGCAAAGGAATGAGGTTTATGTTGTAAATCAATCAACCTATTTTTTTTTTTTTTTTTTTGGATGGTTCTCTTGAGGTATGTAGCATGGTTAAAAATATGAAACATATGAAATTCTCGTCATTTCACCCGGTATGCTTCTTTTTTATTATTTATTTATTTGTTAATTATAGTTTGTGGACAATGTGCTAGAATTGATGAGAAAGAAATATCTGAGCCAGTGCTACACTCTCTAAATTGGTTTACTACAGAAACCACAGTGAGTCTATGGTACCATAAAAAGGGTACATTCATGGGTCTACAACTGAAGCCATTTTATTTTAGTTTCAATATGTTCTAAAACATATTTTATAAACAAGTAGCATGGAACAGTACATTCAATTTTTTTTTTTTTAAATATCTGACCATATTTTAGTTTAGGCAGTAATCATGATGAAGTTCAGAATCAAATTATTTTGGTACTATTTCAAGGATAGCATAGAGAGGTAGAAAAAGCGATATATAGTGATATACTTGATTGTGCATAGGAACCTGGCAAACATCTGATGCAAAGTTGGTCAGAATCCTGACCAACTTTTTGGCCCCTTCCTAAAAAAAATAACTAAATTGTGCTTTAATTAGATGTAAATTGGTCAATTTGTAACATTAAAGTTGATTTCTGAATAATTTCAAGTCTGAGCTTCAAAGATTGAATCAATGATTCATCGCTGAGCTTCTCAGACTGCATAACAAGCATGTAATTCCAAATACGTTTCGACGTAGACATAGCCCACTTAGAATTAAGTCAGGCTCAAGCAAGAAACACATGAAGGCACATTTGATGTGCATTTCTATTAAACCCAAATCCTCTCTCAGGGGAAGTCAACTTTGCCTGATTGAAGGGTAACTCCAACTGCCAATATTTTCATTTATAGAAGTTCCTTTGGAATTTTGGAACTAATCAGAGCAACCTCTCTGCCAAGGTAAGGCATAATTATTTCTCTTGCCAAAGGCTAAATTCAAAATATTTCAATCCATAAATCTTTTTAATGTTCCATAAGGACTAAACATATCTCCAACCATATTTTTAAGATTCATGCATATCAAATTAAATGCTAATTTTTTTTATCAGAGAATGATGTGAGTTGCTATGCTACCAATACTAGCTATGCTTTGTCAGTTCCTTTTACTCAGTTCCTTTAAGTTATTAATATTCTTTTAAAAAGGAATCTTCATTGTGTGTGTCATAATAAGACACCTACCACAGGGTTGAGCTTGGATTGTATCTCAGAGCTAAAAAAACTAGTGACACACAGACACTATGCAAGATGCCTGGGATGTACAATAGCTAGTTAATATTATGCACAAAATTGTACAAGACTACAAGCTGCCCAGCTACTGCAAGTTAACTACAGTAGTTCAGTGCACTATTATCTGGGTTTTTTTTAATATCTTGATTTGCTTAGATAGTAAGGCAATAAAAGTCAGAAATTCATTGCCTCTACTTTTCAAAAGCTGGTGATATATTTTTAAAGTTGTATCTGTGGTCATATGATGTAATATGAGTAGGTTTTTCAAGGTCTTGAGAGAATGTTGGTTTGATCCAGCGTTTCCCAACCGGTGTGCCGTGGCACTCTGGTGTGCCGTCAGGTGTACCGTGTGAAAAATCCTTTAAAAAAATTTTTAATGTTCAAATGAATTAAAAACTTAAATGAACAAATCCCATAAACAAAAGCCAAAATAAATGTCATTAAAATGCATGTCGCTTAATTAAAACCGCGAAAGAACATTTAGGCCGACTGTTTGGCACGTCACATCAACGTCAGTACGTCGCTGCTTTTGAGAGTGGCGTGCCATGAGCTTCTGTAAATTTGTAAAGTGTGCCGCGGAAGGAAAAAGGTTGGAAAACTCTGGTTTAATCCACCCAGTGAGTTTGTGCATTTGCATATGAGTTATGCAGTACAACAAAATAGTTTGACAAGTTCCTATTATATGTTCTTAAGGTGTGTCATCTTCAGATCCATTGTATCAAACCTCAGGTTTCAGACCTTCCCTTTAGGTCCCAAGATGTGTGCAGGTAATAGAGAATAAAGTTTGCTCTCCCCATCCACAGGGCACTCTCTTTTGACTACTCTAGTCAAGGCTTTGGGCCTTTTTCAAGGGCCTGGCACATATTTAGTTTTCTCCTTTTAAAGTGGTATATTTAGTTTTTTACAATGATAAATTTTGGGAATTAAAAATGAGAGCAAAAAAAAAAAGAATCACTGCATGAAAGACATTTCTGGGTGTGTCGATTGTGAGTGTTAGTCTCCCCATGTCACCATATTTTATGATTTGTGTAAATCCAAATATGTCGTTCTTGACTGTCAGCGTCAGTTAGTATGGCTCACTAGTGGTTTAATTAAAATTTCATTCAATCCATCCTGGTTATTCTGGCAAAGAAATAAACGCATAAATTATCGAGTCAAAATGTGCAAGTCAGAAGTAAGTCCAAGGTGATGTAATTTGGTGGTTGAAAATGCATGCGCGGAAAATAATACATTAAGAAAATGTTCCCCGCAGCTCAGCATGGGGGATCCACATAAAATAAATGTTCAGGAAAAAGAATAAAAATGTTATTATAAACACATTTGTTGAGCGCGGAACGGTTTCAGGCAGAAGAGAGTGCAAGAGGCAGAGACTTTTCCGCCGAACATTGCAGCTCATCATTTGTCAGTGTAATTAGTTCTTGCCATGGCAGGCCAGTCACTGCGGTGAGTTCTGTAGCTCCAGAAGTACTCCTGGAAATAATGATGTTGGCAGCTCTGCGTTACGCTCTGTGAATGTGGCGCTCATTAGTGTCACCTTGTAATATTGTGTCCTTTGAATACGGGGGGACTGAGAGTGTTACATTAATCAGAGTGAGACGCACACACACACACACACACACACACACACACACACACACTAGGCCAGACTAGCTGTGCAGGACTGACTCAGTACTGAAAGGCATTGTGGGGTGCGGGCAGGGAGGCGCATGGCGCGTGTGAGGTGTGTGTGTGTGTGTGTGTGTGCCACGCGTGCCCCTTTAACAGGGTGAAGTTGGGGAAGAAAAATCAATTGAGACCCTCCCGCTTCACGCGTGAAGAGGCGGAACGAAAGCGCGGAATCTGGGCGATTCACTGCGAGCCGGCCCGCCTATCAAATGTTCCGCTTGGTTGGGTTCCTCCCTCCAATCCCCCCTCTGCCTTTCAGACAGCCAGACGCTCGCGAAATTGTGGTTCCAGAGCTCCCTGCTGGGATTTTTGTGCCCTTCGGGAGTGTTTTGGCCGAGACGGTTAAAATAGAACTGCGGACAGAGATAAGGGTTTTGGTGATTGTTTCAGGGGATGGCTTGACTGATAGTGTTGGTGCCGCTCCTCCAGGAAGCCGGTCCAGACAATAAGATGATGGCGAGGAAGACAATAGAGTTCAGGTTTCTTTTGCAGATATGCACTCAGACAATAAAAGATTCTCGCTCTAAAACCCCTTTTTGGAATAGAACCATCCTGAGAATAACACAACAGCATGACTTGGGCTAAATGGATTCATGACAATTAGGTAAAAGCTTAAACTTGAGTGGATCCATGCTGCTTTGTGTTTAACTGCATAAAACAGCCTATGAGATCTCCATAGACATAGGCAAGGATTAAATGAGCGTTTTCATTAATGGCAAACTTTAAGAGAGTGTTGCAATTTTAGGCTTGAGTTAATTGTATTTAAGGTTAGTTCTGTAACCAGGAGGTTGCATGTTTAGATCCAAGGCAGGGGTAAAGCTATTGCACCTCACCTGTGTATTTTGCACTGTGAATACATTTACTCAGTTTCTTCCATAAATACCCTGGTGTGCGTATGCATCACACATCAGATCTAAGATATGGAAATCACACTGGATGAGAGCATCTGCTAAGCACATAATGCATAATGATAACTGATATTTCACAGAGTCTTAATGATTAGCTTATTAATTCTGAGTACGTCCTTCAGGCTGGTCCAGGTCTGCTTCAGTCCATCAGTGCAGAGATCCTGAGCAGTAACATGCCACCATGCTTGTTTCTAAAGGAGGAAGAGGGGGGGTTGCCACAGAGAGACAGAGGTTATCATTAGAGGGCTCCTCTCTGACAGTGATGGGATGCTTCCGAATCAGTGAACCCCTACAGGTGTTGTGGCAGGACCAGACTGCGTGTCATTGATTTGTGCCCTGCTGCCTCTACATATTCTCCCCTGCGGCATTACACTCCTGCTGAATACAAATGGGGCAACCTTTTATTATTTTTTTTTTTTACCCTCTCTGTGAATGCTGGTGTTGTTCTGGTTGTTGTTGTTGGTGTTGTTGTAGTTTTTGCTGTTTTTGGTAGGTGCAATGTGTAACTACTTTGTGTTTGAACAACTCTGGCTGTTGGCCAAACTACTGTACCATGTATGCGTACCCAGGGGTGCCGTAAGGGGTGGTCAGGACAATTCCAAGGACTCTGACTGACAGGGTCCCTCAAAAAAATATTAGAACAGGAATATCTGGGCTGCTGGGGCCTATTGTGAGATCTTTTCATGGGACCCAAAAAAAAAAAGTTTGAGGGAAAAAGAGTTAATCGTCAGTCTACGTGAAAATCAACTCAAGGAAAAATGCTTACTTGGATGGATCGTGTGCAAATCAAGCCAATGGTCTAATAAAATGGTTGTTAAATCCAATGAAGCCCTTTTCTTGGGTATTGTTTTCACAGAGAACTGACCCAGGTATGCCTTTCTTTATTATGTATTAAACACAGTGTGTAATCCGGCGTTAATAAATGTAATGTAATGATTCATTAAAAGCCTTCAGGTCAATTCAATCTGTCTAGTTGCTCTCATATATTTTACTTCATATCAATTTTATTAATTTTACAGTGAACACAGTATAACTGTTGATATTAATGAGGGCAGCCGACCACCTTTTTTGCTTTTTTTTTTTTTGTTGCCTTTCATTTCCGCTGGAAAAGGGGTCATCGACCCCTCTTAACTAATTAGAACGCGGCGGGTCTTACGCATTTGAAGGAACACAACATCCTCTTCTCAGTGCGGAACTTTTCATTTAATTTGAGTGCCCTTGTAAAAGTCTCCCCCGGTCAAAGGCAATAAGCTGATGTGTATGTAGGCTGCAGAATTAGCAGAGGACACGGGTGTATTAATGAAAATCAAAAAATTGATTTGGTGTAATCGCGGTGTAGCTACGATCTTATTGGCTCCTGTACAGTAAGGGGAGCCTTTTAAAGAGAGAGAGAGAGAGAGAGAGAGAGAGAGAGAGAGATAGAGAAAGAGAAAGAGAGAGAGAGAGAGAGAGAGAGAACAGAGAGAGAGAGAGAGAGAGAGAGATTCAAAGTGTATTGTGTCCGAGTCAGTTTGCTCAAGTGTGCAAACCGACTCTTACACAATACACCTCATCCCTCATTGATCTTGCAAGTCGTTCCATTCATACGGTATCAACGACGAGCAGATTTCTCTATGAAAGTCCTTTACATTCGGTCATGCCGGTACATAATTACTTTATCTACAGGATGGTATCGCACCCATTTAACTCAGCTCATTTCTCTCTGAACCAACCCATGGGCCGCTGTAGATGAAATCAAGCTGTGTAGGTTTGGGTATCGGAGGGATGGGGAGTGTTTTCTGATTCCATCTGCAGCACTTTGATCAGTACAACACTCTTTATCATAATAAAAATAAGAAGCAACCCTCTTGATAGGCTTATTCTTTTTATGGACTGTCAGGTCCTTAAGAGAACAAAGAACAATGATAGACTCAAAGGGACAAAAGACCTAAAATGGGGGGGGGTGGGGGGCATGAATATAAAGGGCTGTAATTCCTACATGGTTCACACGATATGGATGTAAATACTTTCAAAACTGTCAGTCTGCACTTTCACTTCATGTTCATAGTTTTACTTCACATCCAATGTGCTGAAGCAGAGAGCCAAAACAGCAAAAATGTCACTGTCCAAATGCCAACTGATGTATCTGCTCAGTAGATACATCCTTAAAGAGGGACATGACATATAGTCGTGCTGGAAATGTACTGAAGCTGGTCAGATTTTACACCGTGTTGAATGATGCCACGGCAGTGCCTTTCCAAGCCGTTTACCAGTCCAGTAACTTTACTGTGAAACCAGGGGCTCCGGAACATGGGCCTGAGGTTCCTTGGGTGTCTGCAAAAGAGTTTCCGCAGGTCCACATCAGGATATACGAGCAGGAGTACACCGCAGGTTCAGGGGTTTGACTTTTCCCCTTTTTTACTTCATATCATCTCAGGTCACTGTCTTTGATCTCGAGAGTTGAATCCAAACTCAAGCCTTAAAAAAAACCTCTTGGATTATCGTCTTCAGTCAGGAACTGCATGTTACAGAGTCATAGAGAAGTGATGTTCCAACAATTTAACGCATCTTCTTTTTTTTTCACTTTGTGGATGTGCTGGGCCTTATACACATTAGCGATATGTCTGGAACTTAGCACTTAAACCCTTGAGCCTCCTGTGCGGGCTCTCATCTTGTGATGTGGGATGTTATCACCAAGCAATCAATACTGGGCCAGAGGGAACCAAAACTTAAAAGAATAATAAAATACCAAGCTTTAGACCACAGCTGTCTTAAAAACATCATTGATTGGACACTTCTACCAGGGAACTGAAGTATTTTTGTGTTGCCAAAGGAAGGGTTATGTGAGTGTGTGTGTGTGTGTGTGTCTCTCTCTCTCTCTCTATATATATATATATATATATATATGCACACACTCATACAGAATTAATTGGCACCTCCACAAACATCACAGAAAAATCAATAGAACTTCAGGCTCAGATTCAGTGGGGCAGTAAGATCATATAGTAATATTGTTGCGTTTGCGATTTAAAAAAAATGTACTGTGAGAACATTTTTTTAAATTCCTTGCATACCCAAAATATTCTTATCTTGCCCATGTGGCAACATGTTCATCATTAATGTTAAGTCTACAGGACTCAAAGTTCAACACAATTTTTTTCTTTGAAAGTGGGTTCATTATTGGGGCATGGATGGCAGGTGCTTCAGTCACAAGGACTGCTCAAATAGCTGGTGTTTCAAGAAAAACAGAGACTAAAGTGACATGTGCATTTATATCTATGGGAAAGATTAGTAAACAGGGTTGGAGATTGAGATCAATGGCCATGATGCTAGTGCATTAGTGCAATATGTAAGAAAAAACAGAAGAGCAACTCTTCCTCAGGTGACTGAGAATGTCAATGTAAGACATGATCAGAGTGTGTCAGCAAGAACAGTCTGTCAACAACAACATAGAGCAGGATGTTATAGTAAGGTTTCAGAGCATAAACCCTTCATTACAAAGACAAATGCACATCTGAGAGTTCAGTGGTGCTAAAACCACAGGCACTGGTCTACAGAAATGTGGGGAAAAGTGATATGGTCAGATGAGTCATCCTTCACCATATTCTCGGCAAGTGTATGTGTGGCATATGCCAAGAGAACGTTACAGACCTGAATGCTTGACCACTACAGTGAGGGGGTCTGGTGGCTCTGTTGTGCTGTGGGGGGCACTTTCATGGCATGATTCGGATCCACTTGTCCCCATAGAGGGAAGGGGCACTACAAAGGAATAAAAAGTTATTCTGAGTGATCACCTTTATCCTATGACAAAACATTTCTGTCCTGATGGGAGTAGTCTCTTATCCTTCAGAGCCCAGTGTCCTATAAGTGTTTTATCCCTCAGAGCCCAGTTGTTACCTTTTAAGGGAGTTTTTATGCTCGTGAAGCCATTGACGTCACAAAATCTCACGTGTGTTTACTGTAACATGATTGGTGTATTATTTTTGGCGCACAAACATCTGATTGACTTATGGTATTGAAGTGTTCAATAAAACATGGATAGATAAACAATAGATTTCTGCTTTAATTTAAGCCTGGTAAATTGAGAATCCATTCTTCCTAAAGAGGGTGTTTCTGGGCCCAAGCTGGTGGCTAATTGATGAAGCAGTGCGTTTATTGCATGGTCACAAGAGAAAGGGGACAGGCACTTAAATATGCCTTGGTTGACCAGAAAAAGTTCATGGTCAGTCCTGTGGACAGGAAGCCAGATGTCACTAGCGTTTCTGTGTATAGTAGTATTTATATATGTGTGTGTATGTGTGTGTGTGTGCGTGTGTGTGTGTGTAGTTACAAAGGATATGAATGATAAATTGTAGCTTTAAAACTTTTTTTGAACAAAAATAACCTATAGCACTGAAGAACTTGAAATTGACTATTACATGGATGACTGGGGTTCAAGCCTGGCTGTCTCCCAGTCTTGAGTTTAATTTTGGAAGAGTATTGCACACGTTTGCATTTGTTGTAGTCCAGAAGTAACAACTCACTTAAAGAGTGTCATGATGGTTGGATCACAGGGACATTCTTTCTATGGAGACACGGACATGGATCTTATGTATTATTATTATTATTATTATTACATTTACTTTACATACATATTAACTTTACATTGCCATCATCTGCTTCAATAGGAATGTAGATCGATTGTAGATTGTTGTGTTTTGTTACATGTTTGTGCAGCTTTCTGAGTTTACCATTTGCCCAGGGCTTACTCAGTGGCTGATTTGCGAAGTCTCTCTTTGAAGACTACAGTTTCTGGGGGTGTGCCTTTTCACATTCGAAAACCCTCGGGATTTTAGGGTATATTTGCAAGGTAGCCGGAGGAGAGCTTGTGTTGACTGCATTGGAATAACTGAGAAATAATATGGGCCAAGATTTATTTTTATTAAAAGTTTTTGTAGCAGCGCTGATTCTATTATTTAGCTCACTATTACAACACATTTAGTGTGGATCTGTATCTCTACTATGAGCAAATATGTTTTTATTTATTTTTTGGCACATTCAGCGCACTGAGGAAGGCTTTAGCTGAAACGTTTGTGCATATCGGGCCTAAATACATGGATGCAATAAAACAATAATAATAATAAACATAATATTCTTGTGAGCGTTGCCCGTTTCAAATATATGCAATGGACATTTACACATGTCTACTTCTGAATGAAGCTGTCTTTTAGTTTTTTTTTCACAGCAATTATTGAAAGCTGAAAAAAGGAAATGAGTCATTTTTCATATGATATTTCCATGGCTTTTGGACATGGTAATGATTTTTACTTTTAAGGTGACCTCCTTTAATTGAGGACAAACTGAGGGACATGGAATCAATAGCTGACCAGAACCAATTAAAAACCAGCTAATTGCAGATGCATTTTTAAATGGATTGACAAAGTAGCCATCAATAATGACAGCTTTTGCCAGACAAATGATATGAGGGAGTCAAAACAAAAAATATGTCATTGTCTGCCAGCAGTGTAGGTTAAGAAAAATGCACTCTCTTAGTTGTGATACAGTTTAACTGACTATCACTTTATATACAAGCTCTCTCAGCTTTTATTATTATTATTATTATTATTATTAGTAGTAGTAGTAGTAGTAGTAGTAGTAGTAGTAGTAGCAGCAGCAGCAGCAGCAGTAGTAGCAGTAGTAGGAGAAGCGGTAGTAGCAGCAAGAGTAGTAGTAGTAGCAGCAGCAGCAGCAGCAGCAGCAGCAGCAGTAGCAGTAGTAGTAGTAGTAGCAGCAGCAGCAGCAGCAGCAGCAGTAGCAGTAGCAGTAGTAGTAGTAGCGGTAGTAGTAGTATTAAGTATTCTCAGTGCCTGAGCTGTGTTGGTGTTTACCACAGCCCCCGTTCAGCACTGATGGCTCCCTCCCTGAGAGAGCAGCCCCTGCTGAAGAATGAGCATTTTTGTTGGTCCCGGACATACTATCAATCAAGCTAATGGCTCCCCGGCTTTCTGCAGCTTGGAGAGAGAGGATTGTATTAAGGCTCAGCGAGGGCCTAATTACCAGTATTGATTTGCACTTAAATATGAAAATGATGATCGCCTGTAAAACTATATTCTTCATATTGAGAGCTCTCCTTTTGTTTTCCTGTCCAGTCTGGAGGTGCCACTGCAGATACATCACATGATGTATTCTGGTTCGCAGACATTACTGTCCAAAGTAACTCACATCACCTACATCTTACAAATGCAATTATCTTTTTATTAAGTCAAGTGCCCTAAACTATTCAGCATCGCAACCAAGGATACACAGGGGTCCTTTTGCTTGATATATAGATCCCAGTATTATTCAGAAGGTCAAAGGAAACCAGAGTATGATTTCAGTAGTCAAGGAAGCCTTAATGTTAATCAATACATGGAAGTGAGTTAGCCTGCACATGTACACAGAGCTGTGTTTGCTTTTGGCATCCTCCTCATTCTGGCAGAATCTCTGAATCTGTGGTGCTTATAATGTAGCTCCCCTACTAATGTGAAGGGTTTTTATCAATATTTTTTACTCTTGCAGTCGTTTGAGCCACTATGTTATTCACCCCATATATACATACTCATGAACACACATACACAAACACACACACACACACACGGATGCATACAAACACACAACAGTTCCCTCCAATAACACGGAAATCATTGAACCTCCTAAATAATGAAACAGCTGCAATCTGTTATTCTGGCCTTAGGGCACACCAGTGAAATAGAGAAATCTATTTGATACCATCCAGTCATGCTTTAAACCGAAAGGGAAGTCATGCTGTAATTACAGCACAACCAGAAGCCCTGGGTCCGTGTCTCCATAAAGACACTGAGGAATGGGTGCGGGGACCTTTCGCACCGAGCAACTAGTAGATGCAGGTTCGGTTAATGTTTCTCAACAGGGGACTTAGTGAAGCTGCAGAGACTTCGGATCCACAGAGCTGTTGTCTTACAGCCTCATAGCTGTTCCTTAAGCCTGCTGGAGGCACACGTATCCTGGAACAGGAGCCCCTCAGAAGAGCTCGGCGATATGCTTTCAACCCCTTCCTTCTCTCTGGCTGAATTTCAGGCACGGAATTTTGTTCAACATTTCTGCCGCAGCTGCTGCTAAATGTAGCTTCTCGGTGGAAAACCAGCCAGTAGTATTGGCACAATCATTTAGAAGTGTTTTTTTTCTCTCTCTCTCTCCCTCTCTCTAGCTTCCTTGTAACATAGTTAATGTATCCAATTTTAGGGGTTCATATGTTGCTTTGCTTGAATACTGGGTGATTGAATCCCCCCACTGTACTCAGTTTTCCCCTTTTAAAATTCTCTATATTGCAGCTCTCTGGTCACCAAGAGACAGAGCTGGGTTGATTACTTACTTCTGTTTCCCAAGTACTTTGTGGCCAAATTCCCTGTGAAAGTGTATCTGGCTTGTCTGGCTTTGATGTTTTCTGAGTCGCGTTGCATTGCACTGCAAGCTGGGTGATGGCCTTGCCACTCTGTAGCTCCATCTTGCCCAGTGACAGGAGCTGAGCTTGACCGGGTGATGGATCACTTCTGAGGAAGATCCTCTGGGAGTACTAACTGGGTGTTGGAAGTGGGATCAGTGGGCTGCTTGAGGTCAACCCCAATGACCCTTACACCAGTGATCATGCTAAAGGAGGAGCAGCTTTTGGACGAACACAGAGTAAAATGTTCAGTGTTAAGTCAGCTCTTACAGAGTACATATGGTCCTGCTCTGGTCCAGAGTAGGACTACATGTACTCTGTTACAGTTGAATTGACACTGGGCATTTTACTGCGTAGATAAACCACTGGTTTCCATGGTGATTATCATCAAGATACGCAGGTTTCTTGTGTCCTTGCCAGATACCTGGGTAGTCTCTAGTTATTTCCCACCTCATCTGGCCACCTGAGTATCTACTGCCGGCCTGGCTTCACAAATCTTCATCATACTCCTGAACCACTGCTGACATTTCGCCCTTGTGACAGTTCCTCGTCTGCGTAGCTCTGATGATTTTTTTTGTTGTTGCTGTTTCTCTATTTATTTTTCGAAATATATTTTATGCCATATTACTTGTAATTTGTCCCAGTTGTGCCATTTGAATTTTGAAATGAATCTGTTGACCCTTTGGGGAATGAGGAAAAATAAGTGTGGGATTAATTGTCACAGTCTGCCCACAGTGTCTTAATTGCACTGAAATCTAGAGCACAGAAGGCGCTGATGAAAATGATTCTTGAGGTAGCCACTGTTCTGTGTATTTCTGAAGTTGTCAATGGCTTGGATTTTAGTTTATCAATACATCATTTCTTTATAATAAAATATGGATCCATAGGTTAGTGATGCAGTCCTTAAAACCTGCTAGCTGTACATTTAGTGATTGCTATAAGAAGTCAGCATCAAAATAAATATTGATGTAATTGTGAAAAAATGAAGAAATGTACAGTATGAAGAGAACATTGAACCACAGAATTGTGTGGAATGTACTTTGGTTTACATTATCCTACACCAGGCAGCCAGCACACTCTTACCCACCATGCTAACGTTAAAGCCTCTCCACCTCTGTGGGCTCTCAGTGCCAGACTAGTGCACCACACCCTAAGCCTCTCACTCAACTCTGGCAGGCCTAGTCACTTGACAGCAGAGAGAGCAAAAGCATGTACTGTAGCACGGGCAAAATGAAATACTCAGAGTGTACTAAAAATATATATATATATATATTTAAAAAAGATAAATGGTTTATTCAGAAAAAGAATATACCATTAAAGTGATTATTTTTCCAGCATTTTTAACAATAATTTGATTATTCACAATAGATGCACCTAATTGGAAAATGTCCTCCTTTTTGTTGTTTATTGATGAATAATTAAAGCAGGCTCAGTTCCTTGTCACCCAAAAGCACTGTCGAGGCACCTTCATAGTCTTTGGAGCTGACGGCTTTGTTTTTGATGAACGCAGACAGGGGAACAAATGAAAAAATAAATAACACCCCTGATGCCTTTGAAAGGGACCTGAAGATCCACCCTGAGAGCCAAGGCATGGCCTTCGAATATAATAAAAACAATACCTTAAAACATAGTTCTTATGATTATGAGTATTGTGATTATTATTGTTCTTGTTAATAATAACAAATGTGTCTTTTTTCTGCTCATACCATTGATTGGTTGTGGTGAGTGGTAGAGGTGGAGGCAGCCACAATCTATATTAAAACATAACATGCTGACCTAATGTTGACACGTGTAAGCCAAGGGGTTTTTTTTCTATTTTGCAGAACACCCCCCCCCCACCCTACACACACACACACACGCACACACACGCACACACACGCACACACACGCACACACACACACACAATGCTGATCATTCTGCAAGCTGTTAGCAGGAAGGGTGCCACAGATGAAAGACAGGGGCGGCGGTGGGTCAATTAATCCAGACAGCCAGAAGGAGATGGCCTTGATAGCACCTAGCAGGGGAACGGGAACAAAGAGGAGCTGACATTGGGGTGGTTTTAAAATCCAGAAATTAGAATGAAAGAAGGGCAAATGGCCCTGGTAATCCTGCACAGAATCTGATATTTAACAAATCTGACACACGCAAATGCATACCACAAAACAAAATATAACTTGGATTCTATTCAATAATTCAAGCTGAAATAACAGATTTTATCACCAGTTCAAAAGCCCTCCAGTGATACAGCAGTGTTTTCTTTTTTCAGGCCACACAATGCAGTGTGTGTTTGTGTGTGTGTGTCTGTGTGTTTGTGTGCGTGTGCGCGTGCATGCACATGCATGTGTGTCGCCATATACTACAAAAATCTATATTACTGCTCTGTGATTCCAGATCCATTCTTCAATCAAACTCTGTTCAAGCCTATTTCATCCAGAAACACAAAATGAACAAATGAATAGAATCATCGATGCTCATGTTAGAGCTGGATTCGATTAACACTCATCCTTCACCTGGGCCAACAAATGAAATGCAGGGGTGAGCTCTTATAACAATTTAGTTCATTGCTGAAATTGCGATCATAAAACTGTTTCTAAGGAAAGCGCACCAGTATGTAATTGCGAGTCAAAGCTAAGGAAAAACGTTGATCTGCTGGCTCTAGATCTAACAGAGGATGTCGCAGTGGTGGGGGAAGCCCACTGTTGTAATTAAGAATTTCATTGTTAGTGGGAGGATAGATGTTTTGTTATTCTAAAGGTGTGGACGTATCGACAGGAGAAAAGAACTGCCCCCAACACTGTATGTCGCATGTTAACAGGCTCAGACTGGATCTGTTGGCTGAGGTCTGCCAGGGCTCAGAGGACGGAATCCTCAGACAGCAGTGCTCGTGAAACCGAAACAGACGGTCACTGCTCCCCGCCGGTCACACACATGACCCAAAACCCGCTCGCCATCATCGCAAATGATACCCGGGCTTAGTGTGTGCTTTATCCCCCTAGTTAGGCGCCAGGGGAATTTGCGTTTCATTCCAGAATGCACTGCCATTCTAATGCAACCCATCAGAGAGGATCATGGGTAACTCAAATCCGGTGAACGGAGGGGTCAGAGAAGATATAGAATTTGAGCAGAGATATAATGAGACAGGATTTATGGGTAGTGTTTTTCTTTTTGGCACTGAGCCTCATAGGAATGGGACTGCTTGCGGCAGAGGGGGATGACGGCGGCAGCGGTGCTGCGGTGTGTGTGCGTGCCCGTGTGCGTGTGTGCGTGTGCGTGTGTGTCTGTGCTTCCCCCTTGTACTACTAAGCAGCTGTTATGTTGTAAGCCTCTGTCCACTGGGGACACTGTGGTCATCAGAATTCCTGTGAACACATCTTAAAATAGAAAGCCAAAGTAAAAAATAAATCATTCTCTATCACTTTTTTCCCCAAAGGAAACACCTAATCTCCAGAGCACAGGTCTGATCAATGTGCTGGTGAGTGGACAGGCCATGCTCAAACTGTTTAGTTTCTTATGAATATGTTAAACAGATATGAAGAACGTCATTATGTCTTGTGACTCTGTATTGTCCTGGCTATTGATTTTTTCTTCTAACATGTTCTCCTGCTGTCTTCTGTTTGTATCTTCTTTTATCCAAATACTATGAGTAAGCGTTCCTTAACATCCTCTTAAAACTCCAGAACCAATAATGACAGTAATTCTGATAAAGGGAATGTGGATATATGCATAGCTATGTCTTGATAGATAAAACTAACTGTATGTATTAAAGAACATTATCAAGGTATCTCTGGATCTTGCAGGTTGGACAGACATACATGTGAGCCAGTGAATGTCATGGCTAACAGGCAAAGGCATTTCCTGTGGTCATTAAGGGGGGAATTTATTTGACCTAACAGCTGTTGGCGGTACCATTGCCCTAAAAGTCCCCCTTGTCAAAGTCCTGACATTTGAAATTCGTCATCGATGGAATGCTGGCAATGGTTGTCCAGTGGGGCCAGATGTCAGATGAAGCTCAACTGTTCTGAAAAGGTTTGAGAACACGAGGAAATACGCAAACTCCAAAATTAAATTCAACAGGTACTAGCATTAAGTACCAGACCACTGTGCATACAGTGTGTGCAGAAAATTATTTTTGAAGGGGTTTTCTTTTCACAGTTCTGTCAAAAGAGCTATTTTCAATACCACTGGTCTAATGGTAGACTCCTGGGGCAAGTCTTCAGAGAAAGACAGAAATTAATGAGGGCAGTGCAAAAATCATTTGCAATTAAGAGTATCTACAACCAGAAACCACGGGCAACACTGGCATCATGCAAACATGCCACTAATGTATAATACCACATGCATTGATATTCCGTAGAAATATCATTGTTTTGACATACAGAAAGGAAAAACAAGGAGCAGATGCCTTTTTCAGATTTTTCTGTGAGAATTTTTTGAGTGCTCTCTCAAATTAGTATCAAGGGAATGACAAAGTAAAATAGGGAAGTGTCTCTTTTTCTGAAAACTATTCTCCTTTCTTTATAGTTGTGGCAAATTCCACCTCACTGCTTTCCTGACAGCTACATAAAATATACATTTGTAATGAGGGCTTCATCTCTCTCTATCTCTCTCAAATTTTCAAATTTAATTTCGAAGTGCTTTATCAGCACAGATATGACAAAAAATTCCTATAGCAATGTATAATGATAATAAATTATGTTAGGTGAGCATGTATCTGTCTGTTTGCCTGTCTTTCTGTGTATGTGTGCATGCGATCCTGCATCTAAAATTGTGTGTATGCTGCATGTGTTACTCTCTCTCTGTGCATGTGTGTGTTGGTGTGTGTGTTAGTGCACGTGTATTTAAGTGTGCCTGAACAGTATATCTGTGCACATATTCACAAATATCCTTTTGCTTACCAAATATTTCCATTTCATTGAGTCTTTTCTCTATGCTCTATGGAGAAAAAAAAAATGTTTCATGCTGTTGACACCAAAAGAAAAAAACCCCAAACCTGGCACACGTAGAAGAGTGAGTGATATGCTGTGTTTTCCGAATGTCGTGGTTTGTTTTTGGTGCGTTTTCCTTTTTTTTTTGCCGGGACGCGCTCTGAGGTTCTGAGGCCTTTGGTGGAAACGAGCGCTTTGATTGAAGGCGTAGATCTTTCGACAGATTGCCGCGGCCGGCGGTAGGAATTCATTCCGAGCCGTTTGCACAGCTGAAACACCGGGTCATTAGTCACGGCCGCTCCCGCCGCCCCCTCTCCAGGAAAGGAAACACAAGCCGCTCTGTCAAGCAGAAAAACCCAGGAGCAGGGACGTCGCCTTCAAACCTCCCCCTTTGTGTCAGATGGCGGTGTGGGCCCCTAGTTACGATTCTCTGCCATAGTGACAGGGGGAAATCAATTGAAAAAAAAAAAATCCCTGTACAGAAGCCTTCATCCTTTTTAAACCATCCAGATTGAAAATGCAAATGCAGAAACCGCTGCTCCCCGCGCCACGTCGGTCTGGTGCTTTGATTGAAATACGAGTGAGGATATGCTTGGAATGCACCAATCAATGGCAATAATGCCGCCATTGATTCGGTGAATCAGTCACGTCGTTGGACAGTTTCCAGGCCGGCCTGTCGTCTGCGTTTATCGTGAGGAAAATGACACCCTTTCTCCGAAAGATGTTCAAAATCTGCCCGGTCTGAATGGAGTTTGGCACAGCTATCCGGGTCTGTTCTAAGAGAGAAACAGAGGCACAAGCGTGTTTAATTGTTGTCCTCCATAGCAGGGGTGTCATACTCCAGTCCAGGAGGGCCACGGTGTCTGCAGGTATTTGTGGTTTCCTTTCATTCAGCAGCCAATTAAGGCCTTGAGAACAGGCTGTGTGGACTGTTTAGCCAATGAACAGCTTAAATGAATCACTTCTGCCGACACACCAAGAACCAGCGAAAACTGAGGCCCTCCAGGACTGGAGTTTGACACCTCTGCTCTACAGCAAGCTTCTCCTGCTGTGCTACTTCAGCTGGCAATCACACTCTATCTCTCTCACCCACGCACAGCGTAAGTGATCCCATGTGTGCATGCATTATAGAGAGACTTGTCTTCAGGTTTAGCTAAGCGTGAGGCCCCCTGTTATGACCGCATTGCTTGAGAGATAGAGTGGTAGAGCGAGTCTCTTGCGCTCCACGGATTTGCCCTGCATGTGGGATTCTCATTAAGGTAGGCGTGGCGGTCCAATCTAAAGGAGCAGCAGTGTAGGGATGTCCCATAAGGACAGCTTTATTGCTAGCCTAGTTGTAAAACAGCTCTTTAAAGCATGCGCTCATAGCTCTGACTTCTCCTTTGATTAAAAGATTGGACGGGGGTCAGCTGCAGTTGAAGTCTAACTGCTTGTACGGTTTGAGAAGAGTTCCTCAGCTGGGGTTTCTCTTTCATGGAGTAGAAAAACAGTTGAGTTCAATCTCTACGTCGTCCCTCTGAAGTTTAGGAAAACAGTTGGAGCGATTTACAGAGTATTTTAAAAATTATATAACATTTTCAAGTCGAATGTGTCAATGTTACCTTCTTATATAAATCATAGGGAAAGCCCAGTAGCCATGACAACTGAATAGTTTTACTATTTACGTGTGAGTTGATAATAACTTTTCCATTTCACAGCTAGCAGTAATGTTGTTACCACAAGAATGACCTCAAGTCTGACATATACCTCAACAATCAAAAATCAGATATCCGTTGCTGAGGTTAAGTTGTTCTTTCCTGAGGAGGTGTGTAATTACATAGGTTTGAAATTTTACATGCTCCTCGGCTTGGCAAAGTGCAAACCACAGGTCATAACTGATAAAGTATGGCTTCCTGAGAGAGCTGTAGTGAGATACTTGCTCTGAATGACTGCCAATGGTTAATGTACATACAATAAGAAGAGCTTTTAATGAAGAAAAAAAACACAGTTTCTGGAGAAATCTAGCCTCCCCTATACTGACCTCCCTCCACCACCTTATCTGCCCACCCCCTCCCATATCCCATCCCTCCATCCCTGGGCGGATTAGCAAGATCATAAGGTTTCATTTTCAAAAACTCTGGAACACAGCTCCTCGTTACCAAGGCATTAGACAGAGCGGTTCTGTGGAGGCTCTAATGAACTAAGCCCCGAAGCCTGCCATGCCCTCACTCCAGAGAGGCCAGACCATAATTACCCAGCACCCCCTCTCCGTCTCTAGTTTGGAAAGCCAGGGGCTGATGGAGGCATGCGGAATAGGTGCAGTCCCCGCACCACTAAAAACTTTAGGCTGGAGAAAGTGAAGTACACGGGCTGCCTCAAAGCAGGCCTTACAGTATCATACAGATCATGCCCAGAGGAGCTTAAATACAAAACAAAAGAACGGGGAGACAGAATGTGATCCCAGCTCAGTGGCAGAGCTGAGCTGGACGGGCCCTTATGACATCACCATAGAAGTCCAAAGCCTTGAGGACGGGATGACAGAAGCTGAAAAAAAGAACTATTCCCAAAGGAGCTTCCTGCTTAATTCGCTCATCCCAAATGCAAGCACTTTACACAATACACATCCTGCTAAAGAGGACTCAAAGGCATCACATGCCCTTTTTATAAGCTGAATTTTTAATGCCCTTCTGCATTGTTTATTTCCTTCAGTTTTCCTCACGATTTTCATTGAGTACCATCTCTTGTTTGCGAGACCAAGAAATAAATCAATTAAATGTCGCGGAACTGGCAGAGACTGAGAACTAGGATGTATCCCCAATATGGCACCAGAAGAAGATGAGGATGTGAAAAACAGAACCATAGAAAAAGTGATATATTTGAAACTTTACTTCTGATCTTGTGTAGCCACAAGCTGAACCGCAAAGTCTGTCCCGATGGTTATGTTTTTACATAATTTTGATTTTAATTTTTTTTTTTTTTTTTAAAGAATACATGAATAAATGAAAAAAATCCACAGAATTCAAGCTGTGATTTTATCAGCCCCCATACCGTTGTATAAGTTGGATGTAAGCAATGTCCTTGGTTAAAATCAGGCTCTGGAGTGAGATTGCCACTCGGAAATATTCTAATTTCTCAAGAGCATCCTCGAGATATGATTAACAATCCTGAGTTGTCTTGGTTAATTACATTTAAGGTTGGGGTCACTGGGATTCAAGCTGTTCTGTGAAGTAAAAATAACAACCTGAGGTGATCTGGATCTAGAGTTGAGAGGAGGTATGAAAAGGAACATGGAGCTGGCCAAGAAACAGAAAACAAGCTGATTTAAAAAAGCTTTTTCTTTACAGTGCCGATTTCTCCTGACCTGCTCATCAAAGAGGCCAACAAATCATTATACTTGTTCATGCAGCCACTCTGTCATAAACTCTTGCCTTATTTCTGATTGAGCATTAAATAAATAGATAAAACTGAGAAATTTACATGCTACCTTGTGCACCATTGTTTCAACTTTCGACCTCCTTCGTATGTCAGCAATGTCCACGAGGGGGGTAAATACTCCAGGGCAGCAAAGACTTGGGTCCGATCCCATAGCCAGACAGCACACTAATATGAACAAAACTAACATGAATCAAAAAAGGAAGATTTCTTCCGTAAAAATGCTGGTGGTGAAGGAGTGTTGTACTGTGGAACCAATCTTACTCTGCTTTGTGTAGACCTTTCAACTTTCTGACTTCAAAAGTAATCAGTTCATTGATCTTGCTTTTGGTTAAGAGCCTTGAGAATTCTGGAAGCTTGTGGGTTTTCCAGCTGAACTCAATAATTGGAAAGCAAGCAGAAATAAAGAGTAACTTGTTGCTATTCACAGTCACAATTTGGATAAATCACCACAGCTCTCCAGACGGTTTTTGTTTTAAAAAAAAAACAAACAAAAAAAACGCCTGCATTAATTTGTGAGTCGAGAAAATGTTTTGACATATTTTGATTAAATCCAAGGCCTTATTGCATTAACTCAATAGCTTTTTGCTTGCTATGTCATTGAAATGGTTACAACTGGAAACAATGATATAAACACCCAATCTTTTTCATTGGACCTATGCCAATACCGGCACTCATATGGAAGAATGAAGTCTGTACACCGCCCTAATGCTCTCAGAAAGTAAACATTCATTTGCACTCAGAGCAGATAGTGTTTTGATCACTCATAAGACATGAAACAGATCTTAGAAGATCCAGAGGGACTAAGATGTTTATTTTATGCGAAAATAAATGTTTGCTAACACAATAATATCCAGAGAAAATGTCAATAAGCTCCAGACCCCATGAGCCAATGAGACAGAGCTGCAGCATCCCTCCAGACCATGGAAATTATTTGTCTGCATAGCTCTTTAGTCTTTTGTTTTCCAGACACAAAATTCAATTGATTTGAAATATTTTCTCTTGAATGTCAGTGAAAACCACCCCAGTGCATGTGTCTCTTTTTTCATATTCGCAGCAATGTGAATGTCATGACCTAGGGTTCTAAGCCCAGGCTGTTGATTGGCTGACTGACAGACTGATTGATTGATTGATTGATTGATTGATTGATTGATTGATTGATTGATTGATTGGTTGATTGATTGATTGATTGATTGGTTGATTGATTGATTTATTTTATTTGACATATTTTAAACTATACATAGGGTGGATATTCCTTAGGCAACAACCATATGCATAGTAAAATTATTAGATTTTCAATCATTATTAGACACAAAGTCATTATGACTTATTCCCATTGTGGTACTCGTTGTACTGGGCACAGAAGGCAGGACTGACAGCACATGAATCAGTCAAACGAGAAGGACAATACATATCATACAATGCATACACATTCAGAGAACGCATTGGTATTGTCCTGCTTCTCTTTAACTCAGCAGCCATTCCGTCACTGCTCTTTGAAAAACAGTCAGCTGTGCCTGTTGCTTTAATGCTGGATGGCAGTTGATTCTGTCTGATAGATGAACGGGAGCAGCAAAGCAGGTTGGAGGTCCGTGACTCTGGTGCTCCGCCCACCAGAGGAAGGGGAGCAGGCAGAGTGCGTGGCAGGGCACGGGGCACGAGCTCTGTCACCGTGACACTCAGGTAGCGTGCAGCACCGCCCACCGAGACTTCGCCGTGCCAGGGGCAGAGACCTGCATAGACACATACTCTCACACGCTGCTGTGCTCTCCTGATGAAAAAGATACATTTCCACACTCCTTACTAGGAACTAGGAAAGGAACAGGAGCACTGTGGCATGGGTGCCTTATCATGTCATGCATGTTAAGGCTGTTTGGAGCCGAACTTCTTGACCTGGACCTCTGGTTCTGGATCTTGGCTAAGTTTAGGGTTATTGGGTTCAGTTTTGTAAGGGATAAGGTTAGGGTTGGAACTGTTTTTCTGCTGTTGTACCTCCAACTGTAAACATCCACCAGTGTACATCAGAAACAAACCAAATGAAAGTTCATGAAAGTTATCCTCATGAAAACTTTCTGCCAGGCAAATTAATCATGACATGACGAGCATAACAAGATTTTCTGAGACAGTAACGTGTTCAAACTCTGCATCACACGCAGCCATAAAAAAGTCAGGTAAATAATGTAAAGGGTCCTTCAAAATAATGCGACTCCGCAGGTCCCAAAATCATTAATTGGGGCCTGCTTATGAATGAGTCAAGCCTTTTTGAATCCCCATGGGAAAAAGCCATCAATTTCCCTGAAATAAGAAAGAGCTTTTTTTAACCCGCTTGGCAGCAATATAGGCCCCTGTCTCACTCATTGCCAAAGGATCAATACTCTTAGACGATGATACTGTATCAGCTCATCCGACAAATCCAATTCAATTATCCGCAACAGAAGGAGAAAAATAGATCTACCTTGGGTTTGAGGACCTCAAGAGGCTTTTACTTCAGAGAGACTGAGACAGAGAAGGAAAGCGAGAGGGAATGAGTTGAAAATCCTCACTCCTTCCATCATTATAGCTGTGACCCATTAGACTTCACCATGGATTTTTCTCGCGACACAAAATGGCAGTGCATATCGGAGATATGTTCTTTGTTCGATGAGCCGAACCGCATCGCAGCACGATCCTTGTCATTTCGAGCAGCTGGAATTGCCCCCACCCGCCTGCACCGTTTCTGTCCTGCAGAACATGCCACCGTTCCTTCACTGCCCCCAAGACTTCAAGCCCAATGCAGTTCAGTCCTGTATCGCGTAGCATAGCTGCGTCCAAGGCAAAGTCTGTCTGCCTACCCTAAGCAGCCGAGATAATAATTCATTTATTATTTGTTTTTAATTGTTCATTGGCTCCCAGAGCACTAACAATGCAAAGGCAGGCCTGGTTATGAAATATAATTTCAATTTGTCTGAAGCCATAATAGACCGCTTCATTTGCAGCATCATCATTTGGGGAGGTGCAGCGGAGGTCCGGAGAGGGTATTCAACACGTTCAGCGCCCCGCTGGGAGGGGCAGTGTCCGGCCCCTGGGATGTTTGCCTCAGATGGGCTTTCAGTTCAGAACAATAGAGGGAGGGATGGAGGGAAAAAGAGAGAGAGTGAAGCAGGGAAGGTGATGCTTGCTCTTTATCCCCAGCAGGCCCAGGGGCTGTTGGAGATGGCTGTGGTCCATTTAATTAGCCAGTGCTATTGACTTGCATGCGTTCCGATTGAAATCGGCAAAAATGTTTGGACACGTTTGGCTGGCAGCCGAGCAGAGCCCGGGGGCCCCTTCTGGGACAGTGAGGACTTCGGCAGTGCCTGAAGGTGCCTGGGAAACTTCTATGGGGGCACTGTGCTATGGTTTGGTGTCTTCCATGAGCTTCCATCCCTTGTGTGAGCCTTGTTTTGCCAAAGATGAAGGAGGAATCGGAAGAAGCTAAACCAGCCCAGCTTTTGCCCATTCATGGCAATATATAGAACAAATAGTACCTTTGCAGCTGTTTAGTTGCATTTTGTTTTGTTTCACATTGTTCTGTCCCTATTGAAAACCCAGTAAATTTCACCATCTCAGTACCTGCCCTTTGTTGTGCTCCTGCACGGGAACTGATCGGGATGCAAACCGAGTTGGCAGCCACGGCTATAATGCATGCCCTGCGTGAATGGATTCGCATTTGCATGCCAAATGAACTAGTCCCCCCCCCCCCACTAGTTTGTCATTCCCCTCGACTGGTCGGGAATCGGCGGTATGCTCGCGGCACGCGCTCCGGAAAGTATCCGCGGCGGATTTCTGCAGGAGGCGGGAGGGAGCGTCGGCGCAGAGAAGCCCGTGCGAACAGATGTTCGATTAACAACCAAGAACTAATATAACCTTTCTGTCTTCGTTTCCGCTGAAACAGATGCTCGCCGTTACGCAATCTGAGGCCGTTCGCCACCACAATTCCAACACTGCATGTTAAAAAAAAAAAAAAAAAAAAACCATTCCAAAAAAAAGTAGTAACTATCGAAAAAAAAAAAAAAGTAAAGTCCTATTAAAATAATGTGATATTTTACCGCCAAGTTCCGTCTGTCCCTCGACTCGCTCAAAGCAAGGGCGGTAGGGAAGGATGACAGAGCAGACGTCGTCGTTAAAACGCTTCCGAAATGAACGGCGATCGGGCAATCAGCGCAGACCGCGGCTCCCGTTAAAGTTCGGCTCGTTGCGCCTTAACGAGCAGCCTGCGGATTGCGGGTGGAACGGCGGTGCAGGACGAGGGCTAATCCACAGGGGAGGCACGTCGGTTATTAGTGCCGGGTGATTGTGCGTCGGGAGCCGTCCTCAGAGATCATTATCTGGAAATCATGCTAAGAGGTTTGTCCCCCGCACAGACAATCATTGTTTCCACTTCAGATTTTTTAAAGAAAGACATAGCCTTCAAAGGTATGCTATCTCAAGGATATAATTGCGGCCCTTTTGGTAGATAACAGAGGGCGACAGTGACAACGTTAGTACCTACTCCTTACAACCCTATATCTTATACACCCATACCCATCAAGATACTCCACCATAAAGCATAAAATCTGTTTTCTTGACCACCAAGGTAACATTTTTCTTGTTTTAATTCCTGTATAATTCCCTTTTTGACATTATAGTGCTACTTCCAAATTAGATCTGCAGAAGCTTTAGTTCACTAGCTACTGTACCACCGCTTTGAAGAATGCTCACCAATCACAACAGAACATTTTTGCATTACATGGTTGGCCACATTCGGTATCCGTATCCATCAGTGGCTGCACTCATAGAGAGACATCTAACATTTCCTTGGCTCTGTGCACATGTGCATGCTCACCTGGTCCGAATAGCAAAGGCCTGGCAGAGGACAGCAGTAAGCCTCCAGCCTCTTTCCCTGTTTTCCCCCACTGTCACAACGGGTAGCAGCAGTGAGGCGTGGGTTCATTACCAGCCTCGAGAGTAGGGTTCTAAAGCTAAATTACTTCAGCAAATGAATCAATGAATAGATTGCTTATAGAACTGGAAGCTGTGCACTAATAATATTTGGCAATAACAAATAAGAATGTCCACACAGTCAGACAGTCTAAAAGTTACCTGTGTGAACTCAGTTACCTCTGCTTATATTATTATTAATAATAATAATAATAATAATAATAATAATTTCTTCATGATTGCTTAATGTACATTTGTTTTCTATATTCCTATCCAAATCTATGAACATTCTTCATTCGCCTTCAAGCACATTTCGTTGTAAAATTGCCAGTGTCTAATTTGCAAGGCTGAACATTTTAGAAGCAGCATTGCACGGTGATCATCACTCATAAAGAATTTAAATGACTGTCATGAAAGGATGTTGCATGCACGATGCTCTCGATTTAACCGTTGGAATGAGGGTAGCCATAAAACGTTGGGAAACACATTACCATAATAAACCAATAAAAGACCTAATTAATAAAGCTGGAAATTATAGGCGATATCATGTCGTTAAAAGGCCCCTACTGGTTTCAGGGTTCCTGGAGAAAATGAACCGACACTCAACGCAGCCTAGCTGGTTTTTGGTTTACTTCGTCCCACATGTGCCTATGCTTTTCACAAAGGCATTAATGGTAACAATAGATTTCAGTCTTTAGCGAGACCTCCATTTTTACAGTACTGGGCCTGGACACCTCCGGGTCAAGTTAAGAATGAGGTCATAAACTTAATTTATGGGCTCTCCACATAATACCCCTCTGCCTTCGTAAAGTTCCACAAGGGACGGTGATGGCATTTACGATCTTGCTATAACTCTTTGACACCAAAAGATATTAAAAATGCAAAAATGCCAGAGGCATAAAAGCACAGTTCATCAAGCTGGAATTTCAAAGTGTGCATCTCAGTGCACACTTTGAAATCAAAGAGGATTCATTTAAAAGAAAAAAAAATCCTAGGCTACTTCCTTTGTGTCTTCTAGCGGAAGGCTGCACTGTCGGTGGTTTGTAAATTTACTGTTTCCAATATCCATTTTTTATTTTTTATTTTTATTTTTTGTGTTAGTTGTTGTTGCTTTCTTTGTCAATTATGGATGCGAGGAGCATTGCGGATGAGAAACAGGCCATCTTTCATGCTGTGGCTTTCAAAGCTCCCCGTTTGATTGCAATATTAAAAAGAGGTAGCAGGAGAAGCATTTTAAAACGTATTCAGGGAATACTAATTCCCTCTGATATGGATGTAAAAAAAAAAAAGAAAAGAAATAGGAAGTGGGAACAGAAATATCTCATGAAATTGTGCAGTCTTTGCTGTGTCCCGAATATTAAGCACACTTGAGTGAAGAAAGCAACCTTGACCACCCTTCTCTCCTAGAGAGTTTCAAGAGATTCATTAGGGGAGATATTATGAACACACGACTTTCTATGAAGGGTCCTAGATATACACTAGAACATAGACAAAACGTGTATCAACTACAGAAAAGCATGAAATTAACATTCACAATAAACATCATACAGCTTTCCATTCCTATACTAAGTAAGTGGCATGACAACAATCTACAAGTAGTAGCACTCCATGTAACGAGAAATAATTAAATATAGGATTCAAATTCAGTATGTCAGTACATATTTTTAAATAAGATTTATATAAGAGAAGCATCATGCCAAGTATGACGTTTGTGTTTTTGCACTGTATATCCCATTTATTCCCCCTCTCTGAAACTCTATTTCCAAACTGTCAGGAGATGAGTCCGTCTTGACAGCTGCCAATATGTTGAGCCTTCAGCCCGCAGAGATCTGGTCGGCTCTGAGTCACAACTGCACCTTGGGATTTTTTTGCTTTAGAACACCAGACTCAATCGATGAAGAGTTTGGAACACAATGCTGTTGCCTTGGCTAACTCAAGACCTGTCGAATGAGCCTCAGAATTTGAATTTGCTTAATGCTCAGTGTTTGGTTTTACATATATGTAACCCCCCGCCCCCAACCCCAGCATTTCATTTGAACCCAACTGCAATTTTAATAATTATTCAGCTTGAATGGCAATTCGAACTCAGTTGCAATTCACAAATTTAGGCAGTTGCTCCAATGACAATAATGTACTTTGAAGGATATAAAATATTTTGCATGCGTTCTCATGTCTGTCAGTTATTATATGTTTTCAGAATGAATTAGGATCAACAAGGGTATTCTAGCTGAGCCAATAAAAATCCAACATATTGTTTAACCCCTTACCATTGACAACTGCAATAAATATGTCAGTTGAGAAAAAGGCACTCAGGACTAATGTGCAAGGATTCAGTAGCTCAGCCGCTTCGATAACTCCGAAGCCTCACATAAATTGATTCCAATGTGCTGTCACAGGGCTTGTGGGTAATATTAGTCATGGTAATGATAATAGTCAGGATTTTAATGTGCAGGGCCCGTGGAGTTCTGCGCATGGCATATTTGTTTGAGTAGTATAAACCATTTTTTATTGAACTGTTCATCTCCTGCTCGATATAGATCCATTTTTCATAGGCAGTATAGTAATTGTACCACCATGGTGGGAACATACCAAATGCGAAAAATAGCAATCATTCATATTTCATTTGGCTCCACAATTTCCCAACATGTAAACATTAAAGAAACGAAAAACATTAAAAAAAATTATTTACAGTACCTCATTTCCTAAAAATGTATCAATTCATTGCTCAAAAATACAAAGCTAACTGTAGCCTTGTTTGCGTTTATAACACACTTCATTGGGTTGAAAGGTTAGGGGTCATGTGGTTGTGATCAGGGACATTTCAGTCACATCTCTACACCGCCGGACGCAGATAAGCAACCACTGGGAAATGTGCAGCGGTTATGTCTGAAAGGGAAAAGCCATGTCGTGACTGTCGTGTGGTTAATGAAAAATGGCCGCTGAGACACTGAGAGATCCCCAGTGTCGCTTTCGAGGGTCTCCAGCTGTCCTGATAAAATTTGAATGATTCGTCTCGTCACTGGCCTCTGCTAGCACAACCCCCCACCCACCACCCACCCTCCAACCATTTCACATTGATAGTTGCATCACTGCAAACCACACAATCCTTCAATAAACTAAATAATCAAATTGATACCTGGGTGTCTTTGTAGTCAAATCATTTCTTGAATGGTATAGAAGCATCAGGCTAATTTTACAGAGCATAACATATACTATGTTAATATACTACTACTTTTATACAGCTTCCCTGTTGATGAACTGTTGATGCCGGTTGAATATACTGACTGAATGAATGCTGAATAGGGTGGCTAAGCAAGCCCTGTGCTCTGTTACAGAGAGTCTTCTGCAGTGAAACTTCAATTTTTAAAAACCATTTATAAGTCTTCATTAGTTAAGTTATGAGCAGAGATAAATCACCTGAATCTTCTCTGGCAATAAGAGCACTGATGCCTTACTTGTGTTGCCCCCCAACAACCGTACTCAGTAGCAAGTTAACTCAGTGGTGAATTATTAATTTTGTGGGTGTGGGGTTCCTCCATTCCAGCACTTTGTATCTTTACTTACAGCTCCTGTCAAAGTCATAAAGGGTGGGGGTGGACAGGGGGTGGACAGTGGGGATGATCAAGCGATGCCCATCATCCTCCTCGCCCGAAAGGAAGCGCCGAGCGCGCTCCTGCCGCACCCCTCACCTGGTACTGAGGGATCATGGAACGCGGCGATTCGTCATGTGGACAAATCTGTCATGTCCTCCCAGTCTGGCCCGCCGCTGCCCAAAAGGCACGGTGCCTCATAAATCATTGTTTGCATTAAACGACGAAGCAGCCGCGCCGTGCGTTCAGTCCAATTAATCACGTCGCGCCGCGACGACAGGGACAGGTGAGTTTTAATGGACACAATGATGCACTTACTTTAATTACTCCGGCTCTGCGTGTTCATATAAATGTTGGTCCACTGCTCCCTGTGTAGTTCTGAACAACGGCAAAGGCACATAGTTCTGAAGCGATTACATGCAGCGCGAAAGTTCACATGAGAGATCAAGGACAGTGATAATCAGGGAATAACTCTGCAATGTTACCTGGAAGGTATATTTACATTTGCATCTTTCATGGTGATGATGACACCATTATTATTATTATTATTATTATTATTATTATTGTTGTTGTTGTTGTTGTTGTATTATTATTGTTATTATTATTATTATTATTATTGTTGTTGTAGTTGTTGTTGTTGTACGTACAAGCAGAAAGAACACATTTATACTTAAATTACTCATCCATTCATGTATATCCCCCATAAACCTGCAGTGATTTAGATGTCCTTCAGCAGAAAGGGAAGAAGGTCAATCAATTTTCCCAGTCAATCGGGTCCACAGATCATCAAATTAAATTTTACTTTTAATTAGAAAAACGGGCAAGTGAAGCAGACAGCTTGTGCATAAATAGACATGCAATGTATGGTTGTACTCACTAATGAAACAGGACATGGAAAGAATCATAGGACGACCGTTTCCCCGTATCGATTAATGCATCATGAAATGTCAGTTTTTAGACTATAGATTGGTTAGACATCAATGCCAAGATACATCAGTGAATCGGCAATATAGGCAACCTCGCTAGATGCACATTTGCGAATGCTAATTCCACCGTGCCTGCCTTTTATCAAGGCAAATAGGCAGGAACCCGAAAAATAAAAGCTGTCCTTCGCTCGAGTACGGGAGGGTTTCCTAATATAGTCATTTTAATGTATCTGGATGATTCACAGAAGGAGAACCCAAGCGGGATATGGTGATACTGCCTATGTTTAAAGGAACAAAAATGTGTTTAAAGAGGAAGCCATCTGCAAGGTCTTCTGGGAGCTTGTCTCTGCGCGCATTTGAATTTCACTCACTAAAAGCTGCAGCGGGGGAGTGTGGAGCTGGGGGGTGTGCAGACAATAAAAACGCTGCAGACTTTTATATCGGAATACATAAATTATTCAGTCATCGCGTAGACTTATGTCCAATATCGATGAAAGAAAAATGCACTTTTTGAACATCCTGCTCTTTTACAGACAGATGTGTACAGATATCTATTCTGGTCAGAGGCAGCCTAAATCTCCCTATTCAGCGTAAACAGTATATATTTTAAGTTAACACTGTCTAATACCCTCATGCATAATCTCATCTCTTTGATAGTTGATCCTTTCACTTTAATAATTCATGTATGTATTCATTTCAAAGTCCATCTCAAGGCATATAAAGCAGAAATTTGCATAGAATTCTACCCCAATACAATGTGTCCCCTTCCCCCACCCCACCTGCTGTTGAAACCCATCCAGAATGTGAAAGCTCGCATCCCACAATTTTGTCAACACTGTGATCTATGAGGCGAGCTGACAGAGTCTCTGGTCTAAGCATTCAACTCTATAACATCGTCCAAGCAAACATGACACCGTACACTGTTATATGGAGCGGGTTTGAGGAGAATATTATGTGAAAGACATACTGTAATTCTATAGGATATCACTGGATATACCTCACAACAAAGTAATGCTGCTGACAGTTTAAAAAAAATAGTCAGAATCTCGCCACAAAGTCAAACCCGGGACAACACTGTGGACACTGTGCGAAATTGGAGAGACCGACTCACTTTCCAACTCTGTATGTAAGAAACTAAATCAGGGACAGAAAGGAAATGCCCTTACAGGGTGAAAAACAAACCCCATGTGCCCCTGATATATTGGCCACTTTCATAATATCCCCAAGTTTATTTATTCTGAACCCCAAACTGCAGAGGAAAAGGCTGTTGGCCCAGAAATACTACAGTGTGTCATTGTCGCACTGTTAAACTATGGGGATCAATAAGGCAGTTAGAAGAATAATAATTTTCCTGCTTTCTTCCTTATGACGCTCAGCTTGTAAGCGGGAATTATGTCAATACCATCATGTTCTTGATATTTAAGGACACGTTCATCACATAAACTGGTTACCGAAGCACACAGCATGTATATAATGATCATATACAACAATGCACAAGTATACAGAACATCTGCATCAGGATTAAAAATTAATTTTAAAATTAAGAAAAATGGCTCTCATTTCTGATGTTTTTTTTTTTCACATTTAAGCCCCATGCATTAAATTTCTCAATGAAATATTCTGCTGATTCTTTTCTGCATATATTAATTCAGATCTAATTAAGTTGTATACAAAAAAGTCTGGCAGAGAATCTGTATTGAAGATGCAAAGTATGATTTGGTGTAATCATACTTTACACTGCATACTGTTGTTTAAAAACGGCTTCACATATCAATGTGCTTTGAACTCATTTGCATGTGAATTATTACAGGTGATATATTGTCTGTGCAATATTATTTCAAATAAGAAACTTGAAAATAATTTTTCTAATAAATGTAGGGGAGGCCACTCTTACAATGATATAATTTTCCAGCACGTTATTTGTTTTTATTGGTCTTTTTATTAGACTGGAAACGGATTATATTGACTATACCTGATTTTCCCCTAGTCAGTTTTATTGGTTCATCTTTACTTGTCATCATTGCTTTGTGAAATGGCACAGAAGACTGCCTTGGCAGAGAATAAACACAGCAGAATATGAAGAATAACCCTGGATAGCCCACACTACATAGACACATCCAATTCTCTTGGTATAAGTGCAATTTGAATGTGTGAGTGCATGCACGTGTGTTTATGTGTCTTTTGCGTATGTATGGGTGTGCATGAATGTATACACGTGCATGTATGTGTGTTTGTGTGTCTGTATGTGTATGTTTGCATGTGTGTGGTTCCATTGCTACCCCTCACAGCCTCTGTAACATGTTGGTGTGTGCGCGTGTGTGTGTGTGTATTTGTGTGTGTGTGTGTGTGTGTGTGTGTTTCTGCAGACCCAGCGAAATGCTGTAAGTCTAAAAGGGTGAGTGCTCTTCCTCTGGCTCTGATCCCAGGCTCTAGGCGATGAGACCGCGGGTCAGGCAGGGAACCAAATCAATGGGATAAGACAAGAGAGAGCGGGTCCTGCGTCTGATCAGACGCATAGCCATGATGTCTGCACTGAAAGAAGGGGGGGGTTGGTGGGGGGAGGGGGGGGGTGGATTAGTTGTCATGGTTTCAATTAGTATCCCCGCTCCCCCGAAGGGGCGTCCTTGTCTCTCAGACTCGAGGTTTCCTGTCAAGCATGGCCCCGGAATCGGCCCCTCGGGGGCCGCGGAGCTTAAATTACCAGCGCTGCATGGGAATCACGGGACCCGATGGAAACATCCAATTTCACCTAACATTTACATGGAGATGGCATTCGCAATGACTTTCTTCCCCCCCCCCCCCGTCGTAGAGGGACGGGACACTGCAGCCTCTTCCTATGACCCGCGCGGAGATGTCTGGTCGAAGGAAGTGATGTCACTACAAAGCGAGCGTCCTCTCAAAGCCGCGCAGGTGACCTTCATGCCTTCCCCACCTGCTTAATATAAAAATGTCTGTCCACATCTAATCCATGGCCATGGATCAGGCTTAAAATCCTGCAGGTCTATATCCCTGTGGCCTTCTCTGTAAAGGACAGGGCATGCACATGAGCTAAACAGTGTTTCCATACTAACGGGCACTTATAGGGTGGGGGACATATTCTCTAAATTAGGCAGATCCTTATCCCTTCTGCGATTTACTTTTTGTTAAAAAAAGATAGCTTAAAATTAGATGGATTAACAGTGCTGAGCAAATCCAGCAGCCTTAACCCTGACACCGATAAACCAGTGGCATCTGGTGAAGCTTCCTATAGGACAATTTGAATATGTTGTGAACTTGCACTGAACTCATCCCAGATTAGTGGTAACTGGGTACCTGATCCATCTCAGACTGTACTTCTATTCATGTTGGGAGGATGTGCACATTCCTGGATGAACTATTGACCCATCAACCAGAGTGGGACAGGGGCTCCTTCCTTCTATCGAGCATGCTGTGCATATCTCTGTGACCTCTTTCATCTGCTGTTGGGCACAGAGAGCATTTTATGTCATTTCCACAGCAACAGAACTGAACAGAAAGTGCTCAAATTGCCTGTGATCACATTCCATTTTTTTCCCCCAGCGGTAAAATGCGAAATATATCTGTAACTGTGGACGACAGTTATTCCGTCAGTTAAATCATGTATAAGTCTATCGATAAGTCAATTTTTATGGCTCTGTTCCAGCAACAGCCCCCAGAAAGAGTCCCATACCCAAATATAATTAAGAGATGTATTATTTATTTTCTGGCTATTGTATATTCTGTGTGATGTACACTAATTGATTCAAACATGAAAAAATTATAAATAATACAAGAAGGTCTATCCCCATCGAAGCAGGGCGTGTAGAAGCGGAATATATATATATATATACATACATACATATATTCTTTTTTCATCATACATATGGTGTCACCTTCTCTTTTTGTTGTATTTGTAATTTGCATTGTTATGGTGTCTATTGGGTGAAAAAAACAAGGAAGTAATATGCAAATTCTGGATGTGCTTGATCCTCTGGTGAAAGAGAATAATTGAACTCTACTGCATTACCATACTGTGTTCTTAAAATGGAAAGAGGAACTGTTTGTCCAGGACAGCACTGTGCACTAATGCCCCTGAACTATAACACTCACACTGAATACATATGCTTTAATGAACCAATCATGTTAAAAAAGGAAATCCTAGGGGAGCTTATTAATACTCCCATAGTTATTAATATGCCCCCCTCCCTATTTAAGGTTATTATTTTTGTTTTACTATACCAGGCATTAAGTCAGTGTCATAACTTTGTTGTGAAAAATGTAATATCTGCTATACATATCGGTGCCCTAGTTAGAAATGTATTCGAAGTAGCTCAGAAGAATAAAATGTAATTGAATTCAGACACTGCATACAACTAGGACGTTGCATTAAGATTGTTGTGAAACACCACCCAGTTGAAATTGAGCTCTTGTATGCAGTCTCTAAGCTTTCCAAGCTCCTGTATATGATGTCCCGTCGGTGTAATGACTCCTGAACTAGCTGACCAATACCAGTCGTATCATCTCGGTGTGCAGTGGGCAAGGGGCCCGATTGCTCCCTGGACAGGTCACCAATTCACCCCAGGCCAGATATACCACTCACTCACAATTTCAAACATGTGGGTCTACATTTTGAGTCTCCCGTTGGCCTACTGAATGTCTTTGGAAGGTGGGGGAAGAGGCCCACTTGGACACAGGGCAAACCACACACAGGGAGGCCCTCAGTCCAGTCGGGATTCAAACCTTGTTGCTGTGAGTGCTGTTCACTGCACCACCGTGCCGCCCCCAGATTGAAGGTCTGTGAGTTTTAATGGTGAAAAACAACCTCCATCTAAAAGCAGTTTGCTAACTATTATTATAGTCTTTTGGGGTGACTCATTTTTGGTCTTCGAAAGTTTAAACTTTTCCACTTTTTCACATCATTACGTTAAGGAATCAGGGGTCAGATTCTGAGAAATGGGATCTTCAGGGTAACCCTTGGGCACAGTTTTCACGATTTCACCTTTTCACCAAAAAAATTAGTGATTAGCTTAAGATAACATCATTAGTGTGGGAGTTTCAGGTGAGGAAAGCACGAATCAGCCGAACGCTCATAATCTTCATCCTTTGGTTTTGACCCCAAAATATGCATTTCAAATGGAGTGAGCACAGTGAACTGAAACCCTACTTACATGCAATGTGTACAGCCCCCAGACCCCCCCGCCCCAGACCCCCCCACAGCTGCTCTGCTGTGTCAGCTCCCGTTATGCTGAAAGCAGTGGAATGTGACAGCATATCTTTGAGGCACACCCTCCACCTCTTCTCCCTGAAACATAACCAATGCGGCAGATTCGTGCTGTTGAAATACGGCTCCTGCCTCAGCTGTGTCTGTGAGCGATAGTTTTAGATAACGTGCTTGTTTTGCATGTGTGTGTGCGGGGGTGTGTGTGTGTGTGTGTGTGTACAAGTGGTTTGAAGGTAGCCGGGTGAAGCCTCTGGGTTTATGCTCAACTTCATAGCTGACTGACACCCACCGTTGGTGAAGACTTCCACACGTGCTGGGGCTCATTCAGGCTTGCACTCTTCCTCTTCCACACTGTCACTTTCTCTCAATCCCTCCCCCTTTATCTCTCCCTCTCTGTTTCTTTCCACAGTTCCTCCTTCTCTCTTCTCTCCCCCTCACTCTTTTTCCACAGTAATACTCTCTCCATCTACCCCCTGTCTCCGTACTGCATGTCTCCCTTTTTTCTTCTGCTCATCTCCTCTCAGTTCCTCCCCGACCCATTTTTCCTTTTTTCCCCACTCCTTTCTCCTTGCTCTTGCCTTCCTCTCTTTTTTCCGCTCTTCTCTCTCTATCAGTCCTGTTTTTCAGTTTGCATTGTTGACACAGCAAACATGGTTGCTCTGGCCGACAGCCCCACCACCATGTTCCCTGCCCTGAATGGCTGAAGCTAACTAAGTGTGGGCTTTGTTAGGACTTGGGTGGGTGACCTCCTGAAAGAGTTCCTGCTATAATGGTGTTGGTGGGTCAGTAGGGGGCGATCTGTCCTCTGGTCAAGTAAACCCCAATGCCCCACTATAGAAGACACCGTCTTTTTTACGAGACGTGAAACTAGGGTCCTGACTCGTTAAATATTCCATCACAGACTTCGCCAGGAGTAGGAGTTTCCCTGGTGTAAAATGGCTGCCATACACCAACCAGGTGGGCTACTCATTGGAGGTGTCTAAGGCGAGCACTTTTAGTTTCCAGCTGGTGAGATGCAAGGAATCATTATTATTACCATTATTTTATTTTGTGCTGCCAATTGCAGACACACATACACTCACACTCACACACAGAATAACATAAAGCACTATACAATACACAATACAACTACCAATACTCCCCTTCTCTTTCTTTATCTCTCTCTATCTCTGCTTCTCTCTTTCTATCTTTCTCTTTTAAGACCCTTTCAGTGTGCTTTAGGTGATGTCAAAGTAAACCTTTTGAAATCATGTATCCAAGGTTTCAGTGGAACTGACAGCCAATTGCACCCATGGAAAGGCCATACCCAAAATTTTCTCACCTTCAGGAAAGTTCAAAATAAAATGCATGCAAGGCAACAATGGCATGCCAGTTCTTTGTTTTGATTATTCGATAAAGCTCAGATCGAACGTTTCAAAGACTTCAGTGGAAACAGTCACCATGGGATTAAAGCCTATATCTCGCTGGATCTCACGGGAGACTTTGAGATGCTCCACCGTGAGATGTAGGAAGAGGTTTTTGCTTGAGTCCCACACAACAAAAGGGAAGTGCATCTCTGCCAATTCCACCTAGGTCTGATTTGAAATAATGTCGATAAAACCCCCAGCCCTCCGTCCTCATGCTGATCTGACATGTTACTCCCGTCTCCCCGATGCCTCTGTATTCCATCTCGCTCCCCAGCATGGTTCCCCGTGTTGTATGTTCACGTGTGCTCAGAGAAAGTTTGTGTGTTGTGTTTGTTGAAGTGCGAAGTGCACGTGCTGAATTGTGCTGTTTTCACGGCAGCTGCTTGGATTGAAATCCAGAGGCACAGCTACATGTTCAAACACAGGGGCGTGGGTCTTCAGCGAGCTGAGCTCTGAGGATGTAAACATCATGCAAAGAGAGCATAAAGACCACTGAACTCCAGATTGAGGTCAATGTGTATTTTATCATAATTAAGGTGCAGGTTGTGAAATGTATGTGTGCTCATGACAAAGAGCAGACATGAAAGTAAATATTGAAAAATGTATATAGAATGTGTGAGCGAAGGCTTTTTCATAGCCTGTGCAACTAGAGAGGGTTTTGCTGTGCATCTGGGGGTTTGAATGTATTGTGGTGTTCCTCAGTAGTTTATTTGAAGGAAGCAAAACACACCACAAAATCTAGCACAAAAGCACTCCAGTTAAACTTCATATAAATCTGCAGAAACAAACAATCCACCCATTGCATTACTGCCATTTGGCAGATGCTCCTATCCAGAGCAACTGACACAATTTTATAGAGTATCCATTTAAACAGCTGGATGTTCTTTAGTGAAGCAATTCAGGTTAAGTACTTCACTTAAGTGTATAACCACAGTGGCAGAGCAGGGAATCAAACCTACAACCACAGAATTACAAGTCCAGCTCCCTAACCATTATGCTACACTGCCGCACATACCAATGAGTGCAAGCAATCTGGCTGAATCAGTTTTGTCTGCTTTTTTTATTTATTTTTTTAAACAGCTATTGATCATGTGAGCACCACAGATTATCAGTGCACATAAAAATTAGGCGGAACCCTCGAACACGGCTGTTTCAGCAGCACATGTGGGAAATGTTGAGCCACATGCCCTCCCTGCATTCATGCAAACAGGGAAACTGCTCCCAGCGCCTGATCCTCTTATTGGTGTGGAGAGACGGAGGAGCAGCGAGAGGGGGGAGGAGCAGGTGACGGGCCAACAAACGAAATGAAAGGTGTTTATCTTCCCCCCTCCGAAACCTATTATTTTTCATCCCGGCACACGGGGGTGGTAATAAGACACGTTCAGCCTCTGTCAGGTGATAGAAAAGCACCCCCACCCGCCCCTCCCCACCCTCTGAGCTCTCAGCCCACATAAACCCGCCTTTATGGCTCACTGCGATGCTGCCCCCCCGCCATCGCTGGTAACTGCGTTTGAACCGTTAAGCCTCATTGACAGTCCGTACGCATGCCCCGTGTTATTTTATTTTTTTCTGAAAAAAAAAATTAACAAAATTCCGCTCTCTATTCCAGCCTATTTTTATTGTTGTTCTGATCCTGGGTCTACATCCAATGGGTTCGGTTTCCCTCAACGCTCGCTCAGAAGTGCCGTCTTAAGTCGCGGCGGCGTCTGAGGGGTGGGGGCCGGTGGGGGGTGGGGGGGGAGGGGCGACCTCAGCACAGGAGTCAGAGATAAGCCCAGAGAGAGAGCGAAGGAGAGAAAACGAGCCGCTCTGGATGTGTGGGACGGAGGCGTGGGACGGAGGCCCCCGCAGTCAGGAGGCTAAAGGGCCTGGCCCACGCGCGGTGTGAAGGATTACCCCTGCCAAAGCCGCGGCCCCCTCTCAGATCGATTTCTGCTCCGGCCTGCGGCGCGAGCCGCGGACAAGCGCCCCAGATAACCTCGGCCTCCGGTCCGAGCGTTATCCTCCTCTCAGACTGCACCGGAGCGGAGGGTAATCTCACTCGCGACAAGAACCCGCGCCGCGGCCGAGGACCCCCCCCCGCCTGGCTCACGGCTTCCCACTTCCTGTACAATTACGCTCTCCGGCTGGATTCTGCCTCTCTCTTTCTGCTCCTCACGTGACGCCTCTTCCTGATGACTTACTCAAGCATCGCTACTCCGGCCTGGATGCAGTCATTTGCCCTTATCTTTGACTCACAAACACCACTTTGTCTTTTGCAGTGCATTACATTTATACTCCTCAAAGTGTTTTTTTTTTTTAATCCTTATGTATTTCACAGGCTTGGATTCTTTCAGAAATTGTGCTTACCTTTGATTTGAAATTGAACATATTTTTCACAGTTTACTGAGTTCTACAATAAATTCAGAAATTTATTGTAGCAAACACAACAAATGATCAACTATAATAAATTAGTTATTTATTTAAAGGTAGCATAGTCTCCAATATTTCATCAGAGCCTTTCTCAAGAGAGTGGTGAGTACAAAATCCTCAAATTTTATTGGCAAGGGCAGATATTGATTGAATCCATGTCTGTTTTAAACATGGACAAAAACACTTTGTTGCTGCAGGGACAGAGAAATGAATATGTTGCTGAAGACAAAGTGGTTTTCCTCCTGGTGATGTATGTCATGTATGGGGCCTTCAGGGGATTTCCAGAGGTACAGTGCTGACCTTCTGTTCTGCCCTGAAGTGCTCCGGTTACATCACCAGAACACTTTGGGATGTACTGATGACCCTTGACCCAAACTCTTGCCAAATAAAATGGTAAAGGGGGGGGCTCAGCTGAACCCAAACAAACTGCCAGTAAAAAAACTTTCCCATGTTTCTTTTGGGGTGTCTGTTTTGCTGAACGAGCCTCCTAATTGTAAGTTATTGGAAAATCATAGTGTGCTCAAGCAGAAAATAAGGAGATTTATACCCCCCTGAACTGCCGACTGAATGTTTTAAGAGCAATATTAATTGCCTCTTTGTTCTTCTAAAAATAAGGTTAATTAAAAGTATTGTATTACATCACCCAGGGGAATTATTCTTTGACCCCAAAAAGTTCACTGCTTCTCGCACATAAACATGTAAAACACCGCAATTCTCCAACAAGAATTGCAAGACTCTGTTAAAAATCTCTAATGCAAGAGTTGCTGGGTTTGCTTATCCTGTTCAGGTACTGATCTAGTGTACAGATGAGTGGTGCAACTTGAGCATTATTGGAAAAGTCATACTTTTTCTTGTTTAAAAAATAAAGCATTTCATCATGACAAATATGAACAACAACATCAGCAAAATTCCACACCATTCCTTTCTTTCTAAAGAGGTTTTAAATCATAGTGCAATAAATTAGACAGTAGAGGTTATTAAAAGTTTACTTAATAAATTATGCCTGCTATGTTTATTTATTTATGCCTGTTTCCCAAATAAACAACAACCCCCAACTTGGTTTCACTGAAAAAGGCAATATGCCTCCAATATGGATACTGGAGAGTGAGCAAAGCTATTCAGGAATGGTGATCCTTCTACATTGCATAGCTCAGCATCCAGAGCTCAACTTGTATAAAGAAACATTTGAAATTAATTTAATTATCTCGCACAGTCACTTAAGCTTTGCATTAGAAGGACAAAACAATATAATTATTTCTAGCCAATTTCTGGTAATTTGTGAATGTAATGAGAAGAATGGCAGGATTGCGAAAATCTGGTAAAGCAGCCAGGTGGAGTGACAGCAGATGAGGGACATGAAAAGAATTACATTTTTTTATTTATTTGTATTTATGAATTATTTTGTATTTATCGAAGTGACTTCAACCCTATTTTAACAGCATGAATCATATTACAAACCCATGGAATACTCAAGCAAACGTTCCCCACACACAGTGATCCATACTCTTGGAATGAATCAGTTTTGCACGAGCAGAACATGGAGATTCTAGAGGTTTTGTATCCCTACAATGTGGAGATGAAACTAATTGGATTTTCAAATTAATCTCAGCGTCATTGTCTGTGGGAAAATGTCTGCGTAATTTAATGAGGGTAGCCTTTACAAAAATGTTTCTTCCAGTTTTTCCAAGAATTTTTGACACTTGCCATGTGTCAAACTGTTGATCAGTTTAAATCAAACTAGAGAAAAGGATTTGAAATCCTGTGCTAACCAATCACTTTCAGATTCCTTCAAAAACGTGAATATACGAATATCTAATCTTTGCTGATGAGAAACTGAACCAAAAAAAGGTTTTCACAAGCTCGTTGCACTACATTACACTATGACACTTCATGTAGGTGTTTTACATTGTTTTTAACCTGTCAGAGATTCTTTCTTTTTCAGACAGTGAAAAAACTGCAGGCAAAAATTATGATGAAATCACACAAGACTAACGATGGCTCAACATCAGTTAAACTGCGACTCAGCCTATTTTGAGGAAAAAACAGCAGTGAGAAAACTAGAGCATTGTCTCACTTGCTGGCCCACAAATCACTCTTGACTTGTACTCCTGTCACCTTGAGTTAGAGCAGTTGGCTGTTTTTATAACAGGTGCTGTCTGCAGTGGGAGGGATGGAGAGGAGGGGGGCATTAGTAGGGCATTGAGTGGCACTGAAATCTTTGAGGTTTATCCTCAAACCCTCTTTACTATGCAACTCTGTCAGCAATCAGGGATGACAAAGAACTCAGAGAAAGAATGAAAGAAAGAAAGAAAGAAAGGAACAGAGGTAGTGTCTTGAGGACCTTAGACAGTGTCTGCGGATTCAGGACCAATCACAGTGTCTGAGGTTTCAGGACCATGGACAGTGTACAGAGCTTCAGGACCGTGTTTTGAGGCACAGAAGGTCATTTCAGTTGTGATGCTTATCCCCACATTGGGATAAACAACATATATTAAAAGTGCTATTTATGTCTGGAAGTAAATAAGTCTAATTTTGTGGTTTTCAGGAAGCTCAGCAATTTTATACAGAGGTCAATGAGCTGGGCTCAAAACCAAAAGGTTGATGAAATTTAAAATTTGTCATTCTGTTTCTGATTTTGATTCCTTCAAGGCCTTACTGAAGAGCCTTTTCACTGAAGAGTGCACTCATACAATCTGTGTCTTTCAATGTCTAATATTCGGCTTTATATATAATGCATGTTCATTTCTGTCTTCTAGCTGTCCTTTCAACTGTGTATTGCAGGGCCCCTTGAAAAAGAAATCATGATTTCAATGGACTTTCCTTGCTTAAGGTAGTAATAAAAGTTATGTGCTCCAAAATATCTACAAAATGAATGTAATGTATGGATGAGGCCAGAGTATTCACTGCGGGAGCAAAAAGAAAAGGTAGAAGCCAGACCAGGGGTGGAAATCATAAGCACAGTTAGCATCATGCATTTGACCACTGGCTGGGCAAGTCTAAAAATAGGTCAGCATATCTGCCTGTTGGAGTGGACAACAGATAAATGACAATGAGATGATTGGAAGATGCGAAAATCAGCAGACAGCTATGACACATGCCGGTGCCTAGCAACCCAGGAAGTTCATATCCTGAACTCGCTTTGTTCAAAGTGAAATCTGAACTATGCCCATTTAATGCAAAGCAAATAAAAACTATACTGTGATGATGTAAGTGTTACTGTCTGGGAAGGGAGGGCATAGAGGCAGGATTGGGAGAGATACCATGGTAACTACATGGCAAGTAGCTGCAAAGAGAGGTGACATTCCAGAAGCTAGCAGCATTTGCCTTTTAATAATAATGACAGTAATTCCTTGCATTTATGTAGTGCTTTTAGCACTCAAAGCACTTCACAGTTCCCACTTTACAGGGGGAAACAGGCCTCAGCCACTACCAATGTGTAGCACCCACCCAGGTGGTGCACAACAGCAGTTTTGCACCAGAACCCTGACCATACATTAGCTGAGGGGGAGAGACAGATATATTTTTTGCCAATTAAATCAGGGGATGATTAGGTGGTAGGTTAAGAGTGCCAGGGTGGGAATTCAGCCAGGAAGGACACTGGGGAACACCCTACTAACTGCAATGAGTGCCAAGGGACCTTTAATGGCCACAGTGAGTCAGGACCACTGTGAGTCAGTTTAACATCTCATCCAAAAAACAACATCTCCTACAGCACAGTTTCCCCATCACAGCACTGGGGTTTCTTTGACCAGAGTGAACATTGCCCACCAACACCACTTAAAGCAGCAACTTTATGTTTTCCCAGCAGTCACCCACCCAAGTACTTACTTAGCTTCAGCCAGGGTACATGGTGGTGTTGCTGCCTGTGCATTTAGATGGCTAGGAGTCTGATAACTGCCAACTCCTACAGGGATTCCTCATTCAGTGGTGATTTCAGTGAACTTTTCTTTTAAAAGGGTGACTAAGCAGGTAATCCAATTTTGATTACAGAGCAGAATAGGATGAACACACACATACACGCACACATACACACATACGCACACGCACACACACACACACACACACAAAATACATGCAGGAGATTCATTATATTCTTGGGTTGAAAATCAAAGTCTTTTCTAGTTCAAAAGATACATTAAGTCCCCTGATTTATTGGAACTGTGAAGCTGTAAGTTTGATTCTCAGGTGTGATACTGCCTTGAGCAAAGTACTTAAACTGAATTGCTTCTGCTGTATAAATGAATTGTATGTAAAAGATCATAAGCTGCGTAAATCTGCATGAGAGTCCTGGCTAAATACTTAAAATGCATTTTAAATGTATTGTTCAAATGTAAGTGCAAATTTGAAAGAAATATTCACTAGTGCCCCTGTATTCCACTGTCAACTTCTACTGTTGACCGACCTGTCAAAATACGACCTTATGTCCAAGATCCAAGATCTATCATGATCTGGCAATCAGTCGATAGATACATCATCTATCAATCAATATGACGCATTGATCTGGGTTAAGAATGATACGATTGCTTGTGTGAGTAATGCTTCTGTGATTATTTTTATGCTACGTGATTCTAAAATGATTTTTCTTTAATTGCACAATAATTGTCTAACTAACTGTTTGATTCTATTGCCATTGTTTAGTGTTGTGCTTAATGAGATGAGGTCATTCTGTATGGAAGGACGCCCACTCAGGGAACGTGTACAAAGCAGGGCTTCCTTTCTTTCTTTTGTGTGTGTCATCCCTTATTAACCGAATGTGCATATGACTGTCGCCACCATTCATTCTGTACCCGTGTCCTAGTTATTGCTGTTCCTGTGAAATGGACAATATGTTTCCAGGCATGATGGTCCTGTACATCATGTACAGAAAGGAATTAATACACATCTAAAATGAATGAATCTGCATAATGCACAATGATTACCGCCTCAAAACTATGAATGTGTATGTGTTATGCTGAAGTTTTTAACATACAGCATGACAAGGTGTTTAAAATTGTGCTTTTAACATTTCTTATGTTTTATTTTTATTTAGTTTTTTTTATTTTATTTGCAGTTTCTCACTAATAATGCATTAATTCACACAGAAATAAAATCACACCTGGGTCCTCTATTGGAAAGCTGGGCCCCCTTTAACCAGAGACTCAGCTACAGCATTTCTTCCATTCTCTCTGCTTCTTAACTACGGCAATTCTGTTAGTAACAGGATTTTCCAGTGTTGTATTACAGTGCACAACATCCATTACGACGGTATTGTCTTTGGTGAGGCACCTAAGTGGAATGTCAGAAGACACACCCGATTGGAATGACTCAGCTTCAGCAGTACACTGAACTGGCAATGGAGTGTGGAGCCGGGTACTGAGTGGGGCTAGCGTGAGTACTGTGTGTGTCTTTTCTCGTGGGGCAGTCTGGTTTGGGGCTTTCTTTTTTCTCTATTTTGGGGCTTCGCTTTTTTCAGAGTGGCATGGGAGAAAATTTGGTTGATGACACCTGCAACTTCGGCAGCACGTCAATAAATACAGTTGACATCCGTTCAAAGCATTCTTAAAAATATGCACTGTGATTTTCTTTTTTTCAGCGACATTCAGTAAATTTACTGTGAATTGTTGCGCATTCATATGGCGCATGTATGCATGATAAAGCGCAACCAGATTAGAATTTTTTATGAAATAATAAATACTTCACTAAGTTTTGGTTGTTTTACAGAGGAACATGGCCTTTGAAATATACATTAATGTGACTAATGGAATTAGCAAGCCCTCATAGTTTCATCGAACATATGCTTTTATATAAGATTCCTGAATATATTAATGCAAGCTTCTAGCTTCTAGCTTTTCCTGACACTAATCCTTGATGTAGTCACATGCCCCAGGTCCAAAGCCATGTCATCACGAATTGGAATGTCTAGATCAGTAGGGTATTGTCTCCTCATCAGCTAGGTCGTACACCACCTCGTGCAGAAGCCACACATGCTAGTCTGGGCTCCCAAACTGACAGAGAACACTGCAATAAACATTTCAAATATAACTAGGCATTCCAAGAGAAAGCCAAAATTGTGGAGAAAAGTGGTGGGAAATGTATTACTACAAACTCTGCAGTTTTATGACATTTTTCACATTTCTCCTTAGAGAACTCAAAACAAAATTTTTTTTTTTTTTTTTTGTTGGTACACATTAGGTTATAAATGTGAACTACATCGATTCAGCCATTACCCAGTGCCCCTGACACTGGCAAAGATTTTGCTGAGATTTACGAAGATAAATTATTTCACCTACACAGCAGAGCAAGGGGAATCATTGCACATTTATGAACATAAGAAGCCTTCAACTCACTTAATTTATACTTTAGCTACACCGAGATGCAAATGGATCTTGTTAATTTCTCCCCACTCTGTGTTCTTAATAGACTTGGGGGAATGTAGGGCTTTGCAGGAACTGGAAATTATTCTTGAAAGGGAATGGCTCTGATAATTTAACACAGAGGATGTTTTATATGTCAAATAAAATGAGCACAGTGCGATAAACAGGAAAAAGACAGGATCTATTTGAGAATAAAGCCTTAAGTGGAACTATACAAGCACAATTAAGATAATTTGATGCAGTGCCCTTGACAATATGAAACTCTGACCTAAAAAAATGAGTTGTACCTGCAAAATAAAAGTCCATGCTTTCGGCAAGGTATGGTCCTGTCGACGCTTTGCAAATCTATGTGCCTGTATTCCTACTTCAGAACAATACATGCATGTACATATCAAACATATATATATATAAAGCCTGATATCAACGTCCACGTGGATCTTGTCAGGATATGTTCATTTTAAGCAGGAACCTCTGAGATTCATCTGAAAGCCATACTAACTTTTCAAGGACAGATGATGTTTTTATACCTGAAAATTACCCCTAAATATACCATGTACCAAATACCATGAAATAAATGATAATTGTCTGTACTTTTGTTTCATATTCACCTCAAATCCAAATGCCTTAGGAATATAGCAACAAAAAAATAACTAACTTCACTTTACCATTACCGTACTTTTGGAGGGCACTTTATAAGGTCATTGTATCACACACAAAGTGCTACAACAACACTAGCGCGCCGCGAATGCCTTGCTCGTTAGTTACCCTTTAACTGTGTACCCCAACAAGAAAATGAACCAAAAAAGAAAAACAACGGCTGTCGTGCTCATTTTAAGTATTTCTCTAATAGGCCTTTAATGTCACTTTATATTTGTTTTGAGGACGTGGCAGACGTGCTGCGTGAAAATGAGGCCCCTGGGGGCACGGTAACACAGTGAAGTGTTTCGTAGCCTGTAGGCGCAGCTTTTAATTAGCGCGGAGACCGCCATAAATCAATCTACCCACTCACATGTTACGGGGCCCGGTTTATGAGCCGCGGTTTTTTATGATCATTCATTTTCCGATAGACACCTCCGCCGAGACCGCGTCTCCTTTCGAAAGGGCGGAGGGAGTTAAAGACAGGGAACGAGGAGGGAAAAAAAACAGCAAATGAGTAACATTTCTGAGCAGTTCTTTAGGAGAATTTCTTTTAATTTGGTGGTCACTATGGATACCAGTAATTGTCTATAAAGCTATTTTATTTTTATTTTTGGACTGTCTATAGGAAATATGGCATTTATTTATTTATGTATCCATCTATCTATCTACAAGAACGCAATATCAAGTGACTCACCACATGTAATGTAATTAAAGTTGTTATTTTGCTTTGCCTGCAATTGGAATGCATGCAAACTTGTAATTAGCCCACGTGTTTATAGATTTATGCACAAAGGAGGGACATACTGAACACCATTAGTCAAAAATGTGTCCGCCCAGGCATCACTCAAAGGGGGATCCTGCATCCCACTGAACACAGAAAATAATGTGGCGTTACATAACCTTGCAGGCTAGGTGTTTCCTGTGTGTGGCAACCTATGAGGTGCTTAGGGTAATGCTACTCAATCTGTCTTTAGAGCAAGGCTGGCAGGTGTCCAGCTCATTCTACTGCAGCGCCTCATTCCAGCCCCAAAACAGATCGGGGCCAACCAGCCTTCCACATCGAGTCAGGAGGTGGTCATGGATTGGGGCCCGGGGGGGGGGGGGGGGTTCTGCTATCCCAGCCAATTCCATCCTCACGATTTATCACTCACATCAGCAAAAGTGCCACGTAAGATGTTTCTTCTGTCAAAACATGTCATCGCGTAAATACACATCACATTAGTATTTTTGCAATTTGGGGACACGGCAGAGCAGACGAGAAGTAGCAGCGTAAGGTGGACAAAGATAAATATTAATGTCAAACCCTCGGCATAAATTTGCCTGGTCCTCAGGTCCAGGAGGCCAAATGATTTTCCAGGTTGCACATGCCCGTCTGAGCAACTTTTTAAAGCAATTATCACTCAATTGGGGCAATTTATATGCTGCTGAGTCGACTCGGTATAGGTCTGCGGAAAATGCTGACTTCTCAGTTAATAAGGGCCCAGACAAGTGAATCAAAGGGTGATGAATGGAACATTTGGGTTTAAAATGACCCGCTAGTGTTGCAATTGCCGGCATTTACCGCCATTAAATGAGTCATAAAGATGTACAAATGAAATGTGATCAATAGCTATATTGATTGTGCTTTTTTGCCCATCTCTTTTTTTAAATGTGGCTCCACTGCAGAACCCTAAGGTGAAAATTGCTCGCTGTAATTTTGTGAAACACTAATTAAGTCATTCGCCATGTGTTTTGCAGCCTGATGTCAGTAATAAATCACGTTTTCTTTCAGTTATATTTTCATATTTTTTTTAAAGGGGCACAGATGGATATTGATGATTTTGAAACATAATTTCTTTTAAAAGCTTTAAGAAAATTTCATGGCAACAAGGCAAATTCATGCAAACAAGAAATAAACAGTGTATGTCAGCTGCACATTACCTGACTTTGATTTGCGCTGAAATTTTTTATTATAGTTTATATTTAAGGGTGGGGAGCTTTCAGTTAGCATAAAGCTCTTGAAAACAATTTATTATTTCAAGAGAGTGTTTGTCAAAATCAGTTATGGAACTGTAACCAGCTTTTCCACTCCACTTTTCTTCAAATGATATTCAGGTGCCTCTTAAATACCTCTTAAATGTGTGCATATATTACTTGCAGCAAGCTCTCTGGAATGGAACATGTCCTGGGAATTAACATAAATTTTGGGTGGCTGCTATCTCAAATACCATCCCCAGCGAGATGTATTTTTGCCTGTTTATTTTACGGAAAATGGTGCAATTAAGAGCCAGTTGTACACATGTTATAGTTGTTCCAGTGTTTTATATCCGTGTATATAGTGGCAACGGTCACCATCAGAAGCCAGCTCACAGAAGTTGTCTCATTTTTTGGTACTGCTACAATCAATACTACTTGAAGTGCTAATCTATCAGACCTTGGTATTTCAAATAAAGTACTCGATCTTAGTCTTATCAGCACCCAGTGGTAACTCAGTCATTTGACTTAATTTCCCTAACAGTATCTCTGAAAACCCAAACATTATTCTGAATGTCTGGATCCAAAAAGGTTTAGCATCCAAAGTAACAACCCTGTAGGTTCTGACTCCAGTTCTGGAGACAAATTGGTAATAATTAGTCAATGTAAGCTGCAGGTCAATGTTCGAACATTATCAGTGGCCCGTTATGTTGCAGACAAGCAGACCTGATGTTGCACCACTGATATAGATGTAACAAAATGCGAACACGGGGTCATTCGAGGACTATTAAAACCATCAAAATATAATAAATTCAAAAGAATCACAAGTAAGATATTGAAACTGATGAAGAGACAGAGTTCTTGCAGTAGCCTATAGCAGCATCAGTTGCGGGGATGTTGCTGGGTAAGCATCCAGTACTCAAAGCTTGCCTTCCCTGACACAACCGTTAATTACAACCGACTCATTAGCAGCGTCACCGCAAACACGCGTGTGCACGCGGCGTTTATTCAGCTGGCACGTCGCCCACTCTCGTCACCAGCCTGCCTGTGTTGACTTCCCCCATAAGATCTGCACTGGGAGACCGATTTCAAAACACAGATCAGTTCCACGTGGAAACAGGGGGGAGAAGGCTGTGTGGGAATGGAAGAGATAACAAAAAGAAAGAATATTTGCTTAAACGGTAAGTGTGGCGAGAGAAGTCAAGAGTGGCAATACGTTACTATAAAGTGCATTAACATTTAATCTCCTTGTTTGATGAGCACCCACTCACACAAGAAGCTAAACTAATCCCTCTTTATGTATTTCACGGCTTTTGTTGCTTTGAATATTGGGGGTTGGTTCATCATTGCCTGGCATTTAATTTTCCCAAAATGCTGTTGCAATATTTTAGCCTGAGAAATACATTTCAAATTTCTCATTGGGGTAGTGATGAAGTACAGTAGCCTTGACGAACCTTCGTGGAGGATTCGGATAAAATTTAGTAAGAATGCTTTGTTCATTGTAGTACTTTTTAACTGCTGAAATGATCTATTTCTATCCATTAATTTGCATGTAAAGCTAATTTAGACACAAACTTGTGACTTCATACATAACAGTACAGAAAAATGTGAAATTCACTGACTGATAATGGCTTGAGCCAAATAGTTGTTGACCTTCATTTGTGATGTATTTTTTGGCATTTCTATTGAATGTGGATTCTTTGTTAAAAATAAAATGTAAAATAGATTCTTTTTTTATATTTTGGTGCGGACACTTTTTTTCTGAAACGTAGAGGTTATTATTGAAGGTCACTTGGCCTGTCCACCAACGAGTACTCAGTGTGCATTAGCATTGGCAACGACTGTGATTTTATGATTTGTACATTTGCATTCCATGCTCAGCACCCCCACCCCCCCACCCCCACCCGGGAGTCCTTATTATTTCACTGCTGCGAGGAGAAGCAGAGAGCACTGGACACAGAGGCAATGGCAGACTGATGATGTGGCCATGGGCACGCCGCTAGCAGTCAGTCTACCGCTATACAGTACCTTCAAGCAACTTCAAATGTACGCTATCCATGCTAGCATAGTTTAGGTTCAAGGTTATTGCCTCAGAACAGGGCATGAATACTTTCTCAAAGTTATGGGGGTCGTCTGTAGTGTGCAGTCTCAGCCCTGTTCCTCACACAGACTCTTCTTAGATCTCCTTTTGCGTTTGTGGCCCGTCTGGGATCCATAGGAAAAGTGAGCAAAGCTATAGCTTAAAGGTGACCAGGCCCGCTCTCTGGGCCTGTGTTTGGGAGAGGAGAGCCGCCTCATTACTCTTCAGACCTGTCTGGGACCCATTTCATTTGGTAAATGGGTCCGTTCCCGTGACAGGACAGGGGGGGACGATTGATGGATCGGACAGACGGAAGCCAGAGAAGAGAGAAAGGGCCAGAAAGTAAAAGAGGGGGAGAGAAAGAGGCAGCAGGAGGGAGGGAGTAGGACAGAAAGAAAGGGGAAAATAAGAGAGAGATGTATAAGATGAATAGACAGAGGAAGGGGAAGGACATAGAGCATAAGAGAGGGCAACAGAAGGACAGAAAGAGGGATGAGAGAAAACAAGGGATATTACTGATAAAGAAGAGAGGGCCAGCCAGAGGGGCAGGATATTGGGAGACATGAGAAAAAGAGATGGAGGAAAAGAGCTGAAGAGATAAACATGCCAAAATTGGAAATAACAACAAAGGCTGAGAGAGAGAGAGAGAGAGAGAGAGAGAGAAACAGAGAGGGGGGGGGCAAAACACCTCCACGGACTGCAAAAATCCAATGAAATAATGCAGTACAATAATCAAAGATTAGTTGAAGCAAAGAATGGTTCATCACAAACTTCATTTGGCTGTCATTCTTCAGGATGCATTTTTCACTGCCATGGATGATAAAAAAAGAAAAAAAACAAAGCTCTTTTCTTTTATACAATCTGCCCCCCCTCAGGACCCGAGCGGCAGACACGAGCTCGGGGAGGGCTGGGCTCCCCGCAGTCTGGAGTCACAAACGAGCGGTGGTGCATCGAAAAGAAGAGAACAAACCTCTTCACAGCTGCTGTTTTATCATCCGCATGATAAACCGAGGAAAGCAAGCAGTTAGGATTCTGTCTCTCTCTTTTTTTTTTTCCACCGCACGTGTTAAGGACTTGATTAAGTGAGGTAGTTAATTAAAACTTATTTAATGAGCCATCTTATGTCGCTGTGTGTTTGCCCATAAGAGAAATCATAAAACGATTATGATCAATTCCATACCCGTTCGAAAGGAAAACAAAAATGGCTGTTTAGCAAAGACAATGCAATCACCAATATCTGTGATGGAGCCAATCGGCATTTAAATCTGTAATAATTGTTTTTCTCCCCATTATGCATATGATATAATGTTCTTTCTCTCTCTCTCTTTCAGAAACATACACACACACACACACAGAAAGAGATGCAAGCATGCAAATATTGGCACCAAGTAGCAGGTGAATCTATTGGCGACACAAAAAAGAATCTTTTGACCAGACCTGACAGAGACCTACCTGGTTGAAACATTTTTTTTTTGTTGTGCAGCCAATAAATTTCACTTTGAAGCATGAAGGATCCAGGCTAACTGTCAGAGACACAGGCTACAAGCCCTAAGGCCCCGCTGTGCCTGAGAGACCCCAAAGAGCAGTCAGCACTTTATTCCTCAAACACAAACGGCCTCTCTGTCCTTTTCCCTCACTTCTTCTGTCGTACACATCAGAAAAGTAGTCACGCAGATCTGGAAAGATGATAAAAGTAACGGCCCGTATCTCCACATCTATTATTTTGCCCTAAAGCGAAGGGAACAAGAAGAAAATGAGAAGAAAAAAAAGAACCCAAACAACCCGAACCAGAGGAGAAGCGGAAGAAGGAAAATAATTGGATACCTGTATACCAAGGACAAAAGATGAACACGGCTCCCCGAGCGAGCCGGACGGAAATAAGAGTGAGGCGCTTGGGGGCATTGAGAGGGAGATGTGCCCTGATGAACTGAGAGAAGGACAGGTGCTGGGATTCACCTCTGCGCAGTTTGCACCCTGTGCAGGATGCACGTAATTGAAAAGAGGGCCAGAGCCAGCAGGACAGATGCCCAGCAGTTGGCCTGCGTGAGGGTTACATGTCACATGGTTGTCCGTACATTATGTAACTGACATAACTGACATTACACCGACTTCAAACCCACACCTTAGCTCCTCTTCCTGCACTCATATTTTTAACACTGGCTGTAGCCTCTCAGACTGACCTTAACACTTGCCTTTGAAGACACTGTTAGCGTATTGGTTACAAGACAGAACTCCATACCCAGTGAACATTTTGTGGTGAAAAGCAAAACGTCAGTGAAACGCCGTATAATGTAGGGGTTCAGTTGAAAACTCGGCAACATGTCGATGACAACTGATAGTTATCAAGCCAACAAGGACGTAGGCAGACAGGCTATATCCAAATAAAACCTGAGCTATATTGGGGTTAACCTAGTCCATGTATGTCAATGCGCCTCTCACCCTAGATTTCCTCACCTCCAAGATGTTTATATTTTGATGTTTTGCTTTTGTTCACTGGGTAGCCAGTACTGACTGACATGAGTAACTCCAAACGTAGAACTGATCATGTGAACAGTTAAAGGAATGTACACTTATATAATTAGTTCTGGCTATAAGGTAAGTATTTTTTAAACTTTTGTCTGACATACACTTTTGCAATGAAAATGTGCAAGGATATACTTCTCTCCTCAAGGGACAAAAATCTGTATTTATTTTGTATACAGTAATATGACTTTACCCCTGTTTGGAAGATTGTTTCACAAGTGAAGTTAACCCAGAGTCAAAAACTCCTTACTCCAAGCTAACTGTGCTATGAATGCATGGAGGTGATATCTTACAGTATGTATTTCTTGTTTAATACACAAGCAATCAAACATATTGACTGTAGTGTATTATCTGTATATTTTCATTGAGACTTTGCCACATAAATCAATCTTGGCTTTTTATTTAATTAGTTTTTTTTTCTTCATTTTTTTTTTTACTTGAATATTTATTTGCACATAATAAAAGGTAGAACACTCTGGGGTGGACACACAGCTTAAAAATAGAAGAGCAGCTTTCAATTGCATTTCTGGATCAGTTATAATACCATCCAGGAGCAGAGTTGCTGTCCTCTGGGCATTTATAATAGACATGATTAAAACAACATTTTTTCCGGTAAGAAAGGATTCCAGAAGGATTATGTTAAAATAAAATAAGAACTTTACCAGCAGTGCATTCACAATCTCAAGCCTGCACTTAATATTTCTCTTCTACCCTTACCGAGGGCATGGTTTGTAATTAGCGGGTGGGTTAGAGTTTCTATAAAATCTCTTGTGCTGAATGAACAATGTTGCCAATGTTCTGCCGCTCAGTGCTCAAATATCTGAAAACCTCACCACCTACAATGAATTTCAAAAGAAAGAGCTTGAGGGAAACTGCAGTCTATCATTGAACAAAGCAATGTGCACTGGTTAGACAATATTATCCTTTGATTAATATCCCACTCACTGATTAAAAAGGATTAAAATATTGCCCTGTCGAGGGGATAATATCATGACAATGAGTCCAGTTATTTTGATTTCAGAAGACCATATACATTTATTTATAATTTATGGTAGCCTATTGACTTACTCATTTGGTTTAGAGAAACTTGCAGTGCCCAACGATTCATTCTTTGTCCATTTTTTAGTAACCTATTGAAACAGAGGAATTTTATTTTATTTATTTTTCTTACAGATTTATACCTAGAGATGAAGTACACTGCCCTATTTTTATTCACTAAAGTGAATTCTTTACCTGCTGAGCCCAGGTGGTTTCACAGTATCAAAATTGTCCAAATCTTAACACTGAATATATTTGTACTTCCAAATGTGGTGTATTTACTTCCTGCTGCTGGAGGTGGTGTTGGTGGGCCTGCAGGGGGAGATCTTCCCTCTAGTCAAATAAAACCCAATGCCTCAGTGCAGTGATGGGGACACTGTGCTGTAGGAGATGCTATCTATCGGATGACACGTTAAACCGAGGTCCTGACTCACTGTGGTCGTTAAAGACCCTATGACTATGGGGTTCCTCTGTGTCCAGGCTAAATTCCCAACCTGGCACTCTCAAACTTGCCACCTAATCATCTCCTGATTTAATTAGCTAGAAAATGTTCTCTCCCTCTCTACCCTAGCTAATGTGTGGTGAGTGTCCTGGTGCAAAATAGCTGCCGTTAATCACCCAGGTGGGTGGTTGACGTTGGTGGTGGGTGAACTGAATTCCCACTCATCACTGTAAAGCACTTTGAGCATTCGGAAAAGTTCTATATATGAACGCAATGATTCATTCATTCATTCAGTCATTCCTTGTGGGACAGGAATGTAAACATCTTAATGGAGTGGGAAAATGTTTTGAGCACCTCTCCACGCATGACAACACAAGGCTTTGCCAGCACACACCATGAAGAAACCAATCAGATTTTGTTTTTGTCTTTTTTTCTTCCCCCACCATCATCAAACGCTTATATATGGGAGATTCCTGGAACCAGTTATAAAAAGACAAAAATAAACTCATTTTTTGTCATGATCTCTTTGACAAAACTGGACATAGTGGAATGCTGCAGTTCTGTCTTGGCCATGTGGAGAATCTCTTGTGTGATCTTAATTAAATACATGTTATAGGCTCGATTGTTTCCCTGGGAGAATGTGTGTCCAGAGTTACCTAGCAGGCATGGTGTTTAAGTGATTCACTGACTTTCCTTTGTGTGAAATGTCTTTGCCTCTTTTCCTTGGTGAACTCACCTGTTTTTTCCCCTTAGGGAGTGTTCAAAGCCCCAACATCAACCTTAAAATTGTATTTATTACACCGTTGAGTAGGGAGACAGGAAGTTGTTAAATCAGGACAGTAATTATTTCCATAGTGGAGGTGTAGACATCACAGCCCTGAGAACAATAAACTGGGCTTCTGCATAGAAAGGTCTGTTCTAATTCATCTGCTAGCTTCTGTAGAAGCTTTCTGAAGGAGTACATTTGCCCCTTATTAAAGGGAGGACAATGTCTGTCTAAAGCAGCCCGAAACCAAAATTTACACTTCACCAAAAAGGAGTCACATGTTAGCATCCTGTGTACATGTTATTGCTTTGATCAAGGTAACTGAGCACAGATCAGAATTCACTCCTGGATGCAAGTTATTATGGAAAACTAAGAAGAGAATAATGTTCACCCTTAAATGTGCAATATAATACATATTTTAAAATCTCTAAGAGCTTAACAATATCTATCTATAATTTTATGCATGAGCTTATCCGTGGATGAATACAATAGGTTCATTAACCATGAGATTAGTGTTTGTCCTGATGCCAGACGTTCAAGTGGTCAACCCCCCTGATAAGCCCCCTCAAAATGCATTCAGATTAGATCCATTGCATTTGCTTGGATGTCAGTATTACTGAAACGGACTGAGATAATTACGAATTAGGTGCCCTTTCCAGGATGACCACATTTTTTATCAAAGGAAGTGAGCAGTAAATCCAACCGGCCTAGATATATTTGGTTTACAATTTTTTTTTTTTTAATATATATTTATCAGTTTTTTTTCTATTAATTTAATTGATTTTCTTATGTACAGTCTGACTGAGCCACCAGCACTAATCAAAATCACTGCATTTAAAGTATTGCCCAGAAAACTACAGTCTGTTTGTTTGTTGTAGGACTCATTTCCAAGCCACACTGAGCACATAAATTGCAGGCTAAATCATTAACATTTTCATACCTTTAGATGAATTGCCAGGAACAAAATAAATAAACCTTTTGTTTCCTTAGAAAGAAAATAGAAACAAAAGTACCTTATTTTGGTTCCAAATGTATTTATAATGAGTAATCACAGGGAATTAGTCCATTTGTCAAACACATCATCAGAAAGATTAGTAAGAACTCAACCCCCAGTGGTTTGAGTACCTTTGCACTGTAATAAGCTGATTGCAAACTTACTGTGAGTGGCACTCTTACAATAATGGCAGTGTGAGACTTCATGACCCCCCTAAAGGGTGGAACCACCAAATGTGTTCCATCACTGCTTCACATGAACCCACCGAGAAACCAAAGCATAGGACATATTGGCTTCACCCTTTGGGTTCATTAAGTTCCCCCCTCTGCCCTGAACCTACTTTATACCCCATCAAGTTGGCTTTAAATAATTGCAGCCCATGTCTGAACCCGATTAACGGACATCTTCCATTTGAGACGGGCAGCAGGAGATGGATGCTGATGCAAGGAAGAGAAACCCAGGGACAGAGCTGTGCATCACATTGCAGATGGGCCGTTTAATGCGGCAAACACAGAGCGAATTAAAGGCCTTTAACTGCATCGCTGCGAGAACTTCATAGCCCTCTGCGCGCAAGCCGTTTCAAACGCAACCAGTTTGTCCAGGCTCCAAAACCAATGAAGTTAGTGCTTCATTAGATGTGTTTGGTGTTTGTTCTTTCATCTGTGCTATTTTGAGGTAGGCAGGCCTCAATTGGAATGTTATTCACAGAGAATTTGAGCAGGTATGTTGAACGGTTGAAATGATTATTGTCCTGGTACAGGACCATTATAGAAGTTCTGACACAGGAGTGACCGGCAGCAGGAATTAAAGAAATCATTTTTTATCTAGGAATGAGAGCAGTTGTTTAAATTAAAATATGAAAGATGGTGAGACTATGTTGGAAAATGAAAGCATGGTCTTAATTCAGTTTACCTGGGTTACACTGAAAATCCATCTGAACGGAATAGCATCCTTGCCTAGTTGTTACATATTTACAGGAAGTGTATTTCACTATTATTTCTATTTATTATTTCTGAGTACACATACGGTAGCATGCACCACTACACCGAAATCCAGGATGTAGTACTACAGTGATTATTCCATTCTCCAGGTCCATATCTGTGTCTTTTTAAGAAAAGCTAAGCTCCTAAATTTGAATGGTTTTTCCTCCAAATACAGTTGCCAGATCCCCCACACAAGGCTTAGAAATCAATGTTGACGTAGGGGCATGAATACACATCAGGCCAGAATTGAGCATTTCAACAAGATGAGAAAAAGGGAAGCCTGCATCATCTTACATTCAGAAGTAAGAGGTTAAGGCCTACACACAATTCTGGAAGGGAAAACAATGAAACGTTGAAGGAATGAAACGTTATTTATGCTGTGTTTTTTTTCTGGTTTGCTTTTTATCTTTCTATATTATTCATTTATTTATTTTTCATGCAACTTGAAACTGGTTCTTTCCACCCCTCCCGCTTGTGAATTTCAAAGGGTTTTTTTTTCGTGCTAGTCACAGGACCCGTTGCTATGTCAAGTACCACTATTTTCCCCACTGTAGCCTGCTGATGCCATTCAGGTCTGCTAAACCTGTTCCCTTGCGTCACTGGCATCCGGCCATCAAGTTCATTTCCAGCACGCCGGTTCCCCTCCTGGCCCCGGCTGTGACGCGGGGTGCCATTTTGCACAGCGGAACCAGAGGCATCAATCAAGCCGGAGCCGAAATGAGGGAGGAAAGGAGGCGGCAGAGCCTCTTTTATCTCCAGCCTTATCGCAGGAGGCCATTGACCACTGCCAGCCTGACAACCTTTGGAACAATCGATGGCGCTCTTCCATTCAGATTAACACAGTTTAACAGGGCCACGTTTCGAGAGAGAGAGAGAGAGAGAGAGAGAAAGAGATGGAGAGAGATAGAGAGCGTTGAATATTCGATCAGTGCTCGTCTGTCTGAGGAGTTTGCCCAGAGCCAGGCGGAGGCATTTTGCACTCGTAAACTCCACCCCTCCTCGCTGTTAAACACGAATGCCCCACAGAAATCAACGGCATCAGCTCCACCGTGCCACCGTCAGTCAGCTCACACTTTCATTTCATTTCAAGCGTGGAATAACAGGTGCATTAACAAACGGAAACAGAAGCGCCACAGAAGCTCCATTCATGTAAAGAAGAATGTCTGGAGGGCCCCACAAAATGCAATCCCTGCATGGTTCACCCAGTATGGATGTAAATAACCACACAGTAAAGCGGACACAGTTTTGCATTTTAACCTCATATTCATCGTTTCATTTCAAAACCAATGTGCCAAAGCACATTCCAAAACAACAAAAAATTGTGCCGCTGTCCAAATACATATGAACCGCACCGTATTTCAAAACAGTGTAAATACTCACCGCCTATTCCGCCCAATGCTGGTCTGAATACACGGCAAAAGCTGAGCCGCCTCATCCGGTAGTCACTCCTGAGCGACTGTGGCTTCAGTTGGCAGGCGGCCGAGAAACTATAACTTCATAAAACAGGATGCTTTTGTAAACAGACACTGACCCCAGCAGCACCCGCAAGATTGTAAATGGCAGCAAGGTTTGCATCATCCACTTTTTCAATCTCGCCCGGGCTGAAGAACTGCAGGCTCCGGAACGATCGCGGTCATAACTGTCGCCGCGGCGTCTGTAGTTCGCACAGAGGTTCATATCGCCTTGAATTGCTTTTTCTTTTCAATCCTCGATTGTGCTTTTAAGGTAATGGCGCTGTACATTTCAGCATTTTCCGTGGGCCACAAAAACAAAAAATGGCAGTTTACGTGCGCTCTGTTCAACCTGTTTTAGGAGTGTCATCATGTTTTCTAAAGGTAAACTGAATACAAGCTAGGTGGGTTTGCCATCATTCACATTGCCTAGGATTAAAATTTTTATTTAAGGGCATTTCTATACATTGTATATGTATAAAACGTGTTACTTTTTATAAATAGTCCCCCGTCTCAAGGCTTCATGTTGTTTGGGACAAACGGCATCACAGGTGTTTCTGATTAGTCAGGTGTGTTCAATTGTTTCCTTGGTGCACGTATAAGAGAGCTTTCAGTACCTCGTTTTGATTCCAGGCTTTTGATTGGTGCATGTGTATGGCTACCACAGGTACTGGCTCAGTTGTCTTGATTGATGATGTAACTGCTGACAGCAGCAGCAGAATTAAGTCTGAATTGTACTGAAGCATCTTACCTGCTCAAGTTCAACTAAATGCCTCCAAATTCATTGTACTCACCATTCCTTGTCTTCCTTGGCTTAAAAGGCATTAAGTGTTTGCGGGTATTTAGGTCTATATCTGGTGATCCATATAGAAATTAGAGCCATTTTGATATATAGTCCCCCCATTTTAGGGGAACAAACATAATTGGACAATTGACTGCTCAGCTGCTTCTTGGTCAGCTGTGTGTCTTTAATTATTATTACTTTATGCACTAGAAAGCTAACAAAAAGTCTAGAGTTGATTCTAGCTGCGGAATTTGTAAGTGTGTCCATAAAACAGTTATGGAGAAACCTGGCAAATACCGTGAATTAATCTTAAAAAAAGGGCAGAGTTGATTTGTGTAGTGTTTTTCAAACATGGTTCATGAGGCAGTTCACAAAGAGTGATAGATAAATTAAAAGAATAAAGGGGAAACAGCTGGAAATAATGAAGCAAGCAGAGTACGAATAGAAGTACAAAAGCTCATTAAGAACAGCGGCACAGAAAAAAACAAGCAATATTTCACTTAAAATTAATGAATTAAAAGCAAGAGAAAAACAGCGAGTTTTTAAATAAAGACTTAATCCGAGGTACAGAGATTTTTCCTGTGCGTGCAGATGGGATTCTGGGACAGGGTTGTTTTGTCGAGAGCACGGGGGAGCTGGGGGAAATCTGACTGGCTGTACTCAGCCCAGTCCTGGGAATTTATGCTGTGTTAAACCCGCCACACCTCAGGCCACAGCCCTGCGCACACGGTCCACCTGGGGCTTCAGAGCAGTGCATGCCATATGCTTCCTTGTGTCCTCATTATGAATTTATCATTAATTACGACCACAGAACAACAGCAGGGGTCAGAGAGGACCTTGTAGCGATGCGGTAATGCTCCTTATCTTCAAAGCAAACAGAATACAGTGAATGATTCACGTATATATCACACGTAAATATCTGTGATGTGAAAATGGTGATGCTTGCTAACTGCAATCAGAGATCTACAGTGGTTTTTACACATCTCTTCTGTATTTCATACACAGTACATTCTTTACGAGTTTTTTCATTGAATGAAAGTACAGTATCTTATGTGAAACGTGGCTTTTGTGGCACTTTGCTTTGCAGCTCTATAGTAATATAATGACCATAGCCCAGTAATGCATCACAGTACAATCTGTTGATCAAGTTAAACCCATTGCATTGATTGCTTTTCAGCAATCTAGATTGTCCAAAGGCAACCTTCTTTGAATGAAAGGATCAGTAGAAGTTGTCTCACTGTAGTTTTGCCCAACAGTAGTTAGCTCCAGGGGGAGAATGCTAAGACAATAGCCCAGCTAAAAGGCAACTTCAGTTCCAGGACCTCCAGAGGCTATTTAGAAAGGTAGCTACAGTCAGCAGTTCCCAGTTATATACTGTATAGTGCAATATGAATCACAATGTATTTTTGATGAAGACTTATTTGGAGTAGCGATCCAAAGACTGCTATTCATTTCAAAATTATGTATCGACACCCCACAAGCCACATTACCAGCAATGACAGTATGTGTGTTTGTGCGTGAGCATTTCTGTGTGTGTGTTTTTGTGAGTGTGTGTGCATGTGTGTGCAATTACCTGTTTGTGTGTGCTCGTGTGTGTGTGTGTGCATGTGCATATATATGTGTGTGTGCATGTGCATATATATGTGTGTGTGTGTGTGTGTGTGTGTTCATGTGTGTGAATGTGTGTGTGTGTATGTGTGCGTATATGTGCTTGTGTGTGTGTGTGTGTGCGAGTCTGCGTGTGTGTGTGTTTGTGCTTTTTTTTTGTCTGAGCTCAGTTGTTGTAAGTAAGCTCCAAAAGTGGAGGCGGATGGTGTATTTATTTTATAATGAGTCCATGTTTGATTGTTTTGGCTGTTTTAAATGGCTTTGGCAATATAAAGAAATCACTCTGATGTCTGTTTAAACCAATATCTTTTTATTTAACACAATGGTTTTGTTATGATGATAATGCATTTGTGTGACATACACAGAGGCAATGTGACCACTTAAGACTGAATTGAGTGAGAATGAATCAGCATCTGTGAGTTCCTAACATTCTTCCCCATCACAAAAACACTTTAGGGGACATTATCAGATTACTGCTTAAGCCTGTGCCATCATTATGTGTTGGTGTGCGTGTATGCATGCGTGTGTCTGTGTGTGTGTGTGCGTGCACATGTTTGTATGTGTGCGTGCATGCATGCATGGGTGTGTGCGTGTGTGTGTGTGTGTGAGTGTACTCTATGTGCATGTGTGTTCATGCATGCATGTGGGCATGAATGTTTGCATGCCCAATTGCAAGCGTGCATGCATGCATGCATGCATGTGTGCATGCCTGTGTGCATATGAGTGCAGTTGTGTCTGCTGACTTTGTGATGTAAATCCACCGGGGATGTCAAGCGGGGAGAGAAGGGCCCCTAAGCCCTGAGCCCAGGATCACTGCTTCATCCGATTGCAATCCCAGCTAAACTCGGTGTAATAGGATGGCGTCCGTAATCTAGCCTTGATTAAATGGCACTGGTGGGCCCCTCCTGTCTGTGTCAGTGTGCCAGACTGGGCGACTGTCCCATTGTGCAGTTCTCTTCCCATCACCACTGATCCACAGCAGAAAGAGAACCATCCTTTCAACCTTCTGCACTGCCCCAGCTATTTATACACAGTCAAAGGTCCAGTGCTGAATCAACTTCCAAGAGTCCATTTTAAATAAGAACTCTGACTGAAGCTCTGAATACTCACACACACACACACACACACACACACACACACATACGCACAAACACGGACACAAACGCACACATATACACACTCTCACACATGTACACACACACACACACACATGCACATGCATGCACACACACAGACACACATTTTTGTTATCCAGATGAATGTTAAATGTCATTTTTAAGCTTGATGGGAAAATATATCCAATTTTTTTTCTTTTTAAAAATGTTAGTAAAATTTAAGTGGAATACAATCCAGGAGATTGTGTGCTATGTGGTGATTTCTTTTTTTTTTAAAGATACTGGTGATCGAGCTCTTACTACCCCAGCTGCACCCCACCACATTGAGCAGGTAAGGTAAGGTAAGGTAAGGGAAGGAAAGGTAAGGTGAGGTAAGGTAATCTTTATTATCCCCGAGGGGCAATTTGTTGCACAGCCAGCAGTAAATACAATTATCATCAACAATCAACAGACACCAATCAACACACAAACAATTCACACAAAAAACATAAGTGGTGGGTGTATGTTTGTCTGGGCCATGTACAGTAGGTGCAGTACCATTTTGAAAATGAAACTAATGCAATAGCATGGGTGATGTAAAAGTCCTATTTCTCTTGAATTTCAGTGCTATTCCAGCCTTTCAAATGTTCAATTTACCATTGCCATTCTTCCAGACTTTCACTGGTTCTTTCTCCTTTCACAGATCCAGTCATACCTCTTTGGTCATTTGGAAAAAAAAGAATCCAAATATCCTGAGGACAAGCCTTTCTGCTTCCCAAACCTGCTGCATTTTCTATAGTTTATGATGCTTTTTGACACCCTGGTTCTTCGGATTCTTACTGTTATTGCTATGGTAGCCAGTATCCGTGCATTCATTTATTATTATTATTATTATTATATTTATTTTAGATTTATTTATTTATTTATTTATTGTCCTCCTATGGAAGCAAATACCCCAATAATTGCTGTGTAGTTTAGGTGCATGGATTACGGCATTATATAAGACCTGCTGTTACAGGTTGCCCTAGTTTCCTTTGTGCCAGGCACAATGTAGGTCTGTTTTCTGAACTGAGCTTGAGATTAATCCATTTGCAATAGCGGCATTGCAGCCTATTTGTGTAAGTGTGATGAGCCAGGAAGACTGTTACCCCATAAGTAACCTGGCCTGAATATGGCTTGAAATTATGTAATAGTGAAGGGAATGAAATGAGATATTGAGTGCACAACATGTACGTAAATGTTCAAATATAAAGTCAAGGATAGATGGAAATTTTTTAAATATAATAAAATATTCAAATATACAGTTGAGCATTGATAAATAAAAGTGCTATAATCTTAGCAGTTTGCAGCCATCCCACTTTGTGTCTGCTTTGCACCATTGACTTTGTTGAATTGTTTGTATTGTAATATTTTTTTCTCTGATTAATGTATCACAGTAATGGAACATTAGAGTGGGGTGTTTCTTTACATGGACCCCTATTTACATACTCTCCATAGTAATATGCACATAAAAGCATGTCCGCTCTCAAGATGTTCCCGAATTTGGCACGAAGCCCCAGAGCTCTGCTCTCTCTCCGCCCTCCACGTTTGACTTGCTTCATGGGGTCCATCAGCTCACCAAAGTGGTAATTACCCCGGAGTTCATCCACTCACACATAATTGCAGGCTGTTTTCTTGGAAGCATTTGTTGAATTCAAACCTGCCACCTCGGTCTGGGTAATAATGGGGGGGGCGGGGGGGGGCAAGGGGTTCTGTCTGTCATTTTGTTGCTCTTTTCTCCAGTGACAGGTAATGTGGAGCATAGGCACTTACGCGAGAAGAAAGACTCTCTCTCATAACATCTTGAACTTGGCCCTCTTCACCACCAACACTCCCCCAACACCGAACACCGCCACCCCCCCCCCCCCAAATGTCCCCCCACCCACATTGTTTGCTGCAGTGGGAGGTAGAGCCTCACAGCTCCGCATCCCCACTGTCTGCATGGTGTGTGCAGAGTAGGGGGTGTGGGTAATTCATAGGGCGGCTTCCTGTTATGCATTTAAGGATGAGGATCTCTCTGTCACCCTGCTTCCTGCTGTTCTCCTGGGTGTGAGGATCTCTTCATAAGGATAATTCCTGGGGGGGCGTACAGTGGAAGCCATCTTCCAGTTGTGTGAGCAGTGATTATGTTATTTCTATCTACACATTCGAGAGTAATGGTGCCTTTATCTGTCCATTTCCTGTTGTGTATACAGTGTAATGGGATCTTCATCAAGCATGAAGATATGAACATATATATGACTTCTATATAACATTACACAGTCATGTCAGGCATTCCTCCCGGGTGACACCCGCATATCCAAATAAGAGTCCGAAATGCCAGTTTCTTTCAATAGCAGGAAAAGAAAAAAAAGGAAGCATTTACCGAGGAGGGCCATCTCTCTTTAATTTTCTCTTTCAAAATGTAATGCCAATATCTCCAATTGAATTGAACTGTGATTAATTGTTTCATTTGATCAATCATTTATGGGATTTGGTATTTTTGCTAAATAATGTATCTTGTGAATGACAACCTCAAGACAGTCCCTGTGTCCCTATATGAAATGGGATACACAAGCACAGGAGATACTCTTATTCCTTAAAGTTAGGCCAGTGCATATGCAAATTTTCCTACAAATTGGCATGACTACCCAGGAGCTCTCTTTTAGTTTAGTTGCCCAACCTTGGTTTTACAGATATGCACACATTGCTGAGGAAATCAAATATGTTTATTATGTTGAAAAATAGTAATAAGTAATAAGAATCCAGCTTAAAAATCCTGCCAGGCTAGCTCAAGGTTGGTTTTGACTGGTCTTCCATAGCACTTCCATGCTTCAGCAGGCTTGATGAACGCAAGGTTACATAAAATCATATTTCTGTCCATTAAATACAGATTTCATGTAGAAGATAATGATTTTGTCAACTAGCCAGCAGCCCCAGTATCAACCCCCTCCCCCCCACCTCCCTTTTCCCCACCCACACATTCACTCACTCTCACACTCTCACACAACACAACACTGTTGTAGATCATAATATAACCATTCTGGAGTCAGGGTGGTGGAGGGAGACACAGGTTTTTGAGGTTTTTTTTTGGTTTTTTTTCGTAGTTCATGAATAAAAAGATGCTAATGCTCGCACAGACATTACACACGACAAGGACCAGTTTCCCATTTATCTCCGCCCGATGTTCTCGATAGGCTACCTGCCCCCCCCCCCCCCCCCCCCGCCCCCGTCAGGGCGGAGCGAGTCGCGGAGGTGCGTCTCCGGTTTCGGCTCTTCGAGCCGCAACCCCGCTCAGGTAATGAGGCTTGAAATGAAATGCAGCGCGTTTGGTAATAAATGCAGCGATTTATACTCCTTTGTGGCTCTCCAGTGGGCTACTCCTACGGGTGATTAATGCGAGCGCGGGATGTCCTGGAAGGACTTTGTGAAGGCGGCAGATCCAGTGGCTCTTAAAGGACGTGTGGGAAACAGAGTGCGCGGCGTCAGTTGGCACTTTTGCGCGCGTGTCTGCGTGTGCGGCCTTTGGGAGCATGCCCAACATTGTACGCAGTGTCTGTCGGCTGGGTTTAGGGTGCGGTGTTTGTGATGGTATACGTCTGCGGGGAATGATGTAGAGCTCCCTCTGCATGATGTATGTCAAGCACCCTTCCCAAGATATGAACGTGAAAATATAGGTATAACATTCACTGATAAAAAATGTACACTTACTGAATAATTAAAAGCATGGCCTTTCAACTGACCAGGTGGTGCCTCTTTCTTTTTTCTGGCATGCAGCACAATTTTTTAAGGTTGCACGGCAGCTCAGTTTCTTGAGCACAAATTTCTCCCGAATAAAATATCAGTATATGAAATTAATTATTAACAAAAAGGGACTGGTGTGAAATGTTTAGCTTTTGACACATCGCCCATTTAAGTTAATACGCTCGCTACTTTTCTGCACCCTTCTGTTTTGTATAAGCGAGGCTGTGTTCGGTTTTTTGTGTTCGGTGTTTCATTGCTGCTTACCTTTCGTTCTGTTCCATTGCTCATGCCACACAGTTAAGCACAATTTATTTCGACCACAAAATTTGGCCCCTCGGGCCGGAGGGTCACGCACATGGCCATGAATCACCTCTAAACTGCAATAAATCAAGTGGCACACCGGCCATCTGTATAAAGTCATGCACAGGCTCATTCGAGAGAACAGCCTCACACAGCAGACAGTCAGGTGTCCGCTTGCAGTGCATGGTGATCCTGGATGCTCCTGAAAGATCAGCACAGAGATGATATGAAGTTAATATATTATTATTATTATTTTTATTTTTTTTAAATGGATGCTGCACAACAAAAATGTTTCATCATCCTGCTCAATCATATGAAAATGATGATGAAATATGTTTGTTTGTATGAAACAAACACACACAGTGTGAAACTGTTTTTCTCAGTACAGGTAGCTGATGGTCACCACCGGGCGCAAGAGCCAGTCGACCAAGATGTGTGATTAAGCTTCTAGAGCAGGTAAGGGCAGGTTGTCCCCAAAGATGTCCATTGTTTGCACACCTTCCAATTACCTACCCATTTCTCTCCACAAATTAGGAGCACTCCTGGGTGGCCTACCATGCACCAGTGAAATGGTTTCAGTCATGTAATGACCAAAAGATGCAGGCACACATCCCAGTTGGGGGAAAGAATAGCCAGAAAGAGAAAGAGAAAAGAAGAAAAATGTCTGTGTCCACCCTTCCCCTTGCTCACACAGTCCGCCATCAGCGTCGCGTCCCCACCATGGTTCATCTCCTCACCACTGTCACCGCCTCCCACGCCAAGCCCTCACCCTACAGGAGGGCAAAACAGATTATATTCAGATGTGACATGCTCCACTAGATAAGCTATTTCCCTCACAGTGCTGTCACTAATCACCTGGACATGATCAGAAAATCCTCTTTAACAAAGCCTCTTTAACTGTCACTAGATGATAATAATAATAATGATGATGATGATGATGATTATGATGATGATGATGATGATGATGATGATGATGATGATGATTATTATTATTATTATTATTATTATTATTATTATTATTATTATTGCTTTCCTTCCCTCCACTCGGTTCTCCTATCTCATCCATAGCGAAGGGCATTGCTTCCTCTGGGTTTGTAAGCAGTCCTGGCCTATTATCCACATCTGGAGACAGGGAGTAGTGAAGGCAGGTGTCACAGAAGCAGGATGCACTGACTCGGTCTACTGACTCACCGTACTGACTCGATGCACTGACCCAGTGCACTGACTCACTGTACTTACTCAATGCACAGACCCAGTGAACTGACTCACTGTACTGACTCAATGCACTGACTCTCTGTACTGACTCAATGCACTGACTCACGTACTGACTCGATGCACTGATTCGATGCACTGACTCGCTGTACTGACTCGATGCACTGACTCGGTGTACTGACTCGCTGTACTGACTCAATGCACTGACTCGATGCACTGACTCGGCGTACTGACTCAGAGCCGCATCAGCCCTCCCAGATTCCAGTAGCTGCTTCTGTTTCGGTAATGTCGCTGATTCCTGCTGCAGCTTGGGAGAGTGATGGAAATGGGTGCAGTGTTTAATAAGCTGGTCTGAAAGAGAAAGTGTGGAGCAGGAATGGTCTTCACAGAGAGTAATATTCAGCTGTTTGTGTCCTTACAGGAACTGAGACGAGGACTCAGAACCTAATTTCTAAGAGGAGGTAATGCAATGTTGAGCAGGGACAAAGCATCCACTGATGCTGTTTTGCTTCACTTGGACAAAATCACAATAATCAAAGCAGCCAGAATGACGGAGAGTGCTGGCATGTTCAGAGTGCAGTGTCTGTTCTCTTTTTGCTTCTAAAAAGCAGGATGTTTTTCCATCTGATTCATATGATTTTCTTAAAAAGGAACACATTTTTAAGGCTGTGTAGTACAAGCATATTTGCCATGTTTTAAAAGTTTGAGACACTATTTTGAAAACATTTCTCCACATTTAGAGCTTTTTTGACCAGATAGGAGAAATTTGTATTTACAGATAACTGGGGAGGATGCACTCAGATTGAAAGATTGTGACATTAAAATGCTTGCTTTAAGTGTATTAGTTTGTATGTAGAGTGGGTGCTAGTACATTTTCTTGTGTCATTTCCAGTGACAACCCAGGGAATCAAGGCTTATCACTGTAATTTTGACACCAAATTGAAAGTCAGTTTTGGAGAATTTCACCAGGATCCCCCCAAATTTTTATTTACCACAGTGAGTCAGTGTAACAGTGCAGGTGCTGACCACACCTCGCACTGGCTAAGCAGGACACTGGGACACCCACTCCAGCAGTTAAATTATATATGATTTGTATTTAGTAACAATATGCTTCATATGTGCTTTTCATCAAAATTATAAATGAAATATTGCCTTGATGTAAACAAGTAATCTGTTCATTGGCTCTCCTGTACAAGAATTAGTCACCCCCACAACAGCTGATGCACATAGCTTCCATGCTTTCAAGTTCTCCTGGCCTGGACTGCTAGCTCCCTAAAATACAAAGGGAACCCAGCAACAAGGAAATCTTCCAAACTAAATTCGTACATCATATGGCATATGTCAATGTGCTCATATTTACTATAAGTCACACTTTTTCTTTTTGAATAAGAAGGAGAGAAAGTAATGATTTTAAATTTTATTTATTGTTTTGTTATTATTCATGAGAACTACACGTGCCCCCAAAAAGGTACACTTGATGACTTGCTTGCCTCCTTATCTTGACCAGGTGTGCACCGTTTTCAGTGAACAGTCATGCTGTGGTTGCCTGAGGACCAGTTCCATTAAAATCCCACCACCAGAGAATCTGAAGATTGTTCTAATAGATTCTCGCTATTGGTTCTCATTCAGCCTCTTTGAGTTCACTCACGATGGAAAACACAAGGTGGGAGCAGTCAGACAATTTTTTTTTTTTTTAAATCATTAGCAAACACTCCAGAGCCCTGGCCTTGCTGTCTCCGTCTCTCCTCCCCGACTGCCATTGTTTTCGGGTAATTACTCTAAGGGCCACTACCTCTCAGCCTATTATCAGATATAGCACACCTCGAGGCACTGCGGCACAGGGTACTGCAGGTGCTCAAAGGTTCACGTGCGCATTTTAAACGGCAGCTGCTTCGCACCTGAAACAGTGGGGGGGCTCGAACGCCCGCCCAATAAGCGCCTAACATTTAAGCAATCGGGATCCGAAAAGGAAGGGCATGCTAGAATGGCGTGGGTCTCCCACAGTGAGCAGTTTAGCCGTCAAAGCTTGTGTTAATCTGTTGCGTCGTTTCCCACTTTCCGCATTTTTTAATGTCGGGGTATTTTGTTCCTTTCCACCGGAAGATCTTTTTTTCCCCCTGTTATTAAGAAGCACGCAGCCAATTTTCGCAGTGAGTGAGGCTGGAAAGTCTTCTCACTCCTTACTGCGGTAATTCACTGCCCAAGAGAAATGCACAGAGCAAAGGGGACCGAGGAGGGGGAGAGAGAAAGGAGGAGAGAGTAGAGGAGAGGGATAGAGTCAGACAGAGAGAGACAGAAAGAGGTAGAGGGAGACGAATGGAGGTAGAGAGTGAGGAAGAAAGGCTAGATTCATTTTAAATAGTTGCCAATATCAGCAGTTCTGCCTGTCTACCTAATCAAAGCAGGGATTTGTTATTTGAGAACTAAGCTGATGAGAAGAGAGAATTTTCTTCATTTTGGTCAAAAATACTTTTTTCTCACCAATTCACTGTATGTCCATGGTTCATAACAAGACTTTATTGTTCCCTCTCCTTTCCAATTAAAAATGTCTCTGTAAAGTGTATGCTTTGATGACAACAAACTGACAAGGACTGCCGAATGTATCGAGCATTCATACACCTTTCACATTCCTGCATAAAAGCATTCACTACTCCACTAAAAAAAAGACGCATTTTAAAGTTTACAAAAAGTAGATGGATTGCAGTCTTTCTGGAGCTAGGCAGCCAAACTCCAAAAGGCCTTGTATTGTTTGCCTTTTTTCTAGACTGGTCTTAAAATGTAATCAGAACAACATTTTTTTCTTATCTGAAACCGAAAAGAGTTTGATTTACAAAATAAAGTTGGACTGGACTTGGACTGCATTTGGAAAAAGCCACTCATATAAGTCAGAAAGCACCATACATTTTTGGTTAAATACTCACATAGGATCATTGCAACAAAAGTTCCAAGATACAGCCAATGAAAATGTGTCTCAGTTATGGCAAGACTGAAACACAATGTACTTATCTGTTACCTTTACAGTGACAGTCTAATTGGCTCCAGAGTTGTTTGGTCGGTGAATGTGTTCACCACAATCACAGGCTGGATTATAGCTTATTGTGAGGGAGTTGGAGTTTTGGGAGACCAACCGCGACTGAACAGGGGGTTCTTTAAGCTATTAACCAGAGGTAAAATAGCCACAAAGTCTCAAGAGACAAGGGAAAGGAAAACAATACTCCTTAGGGAGAGTATCCCAAAGAAAAGCTCTACACAACCCACGTACTGGGTAAAAAAGAACTAAGGCTTAAGGAGTATGAAAATAAAACAAAACTGCCGGAGCAGAAAACGGGGCAACTCAAAGAAAACAGACCTCGAACCAAGGCTGAAAAAGTAAAACCCTAAAGAAAGAATACTGAGCTTAGATTGTGGCACTAACTTGTTGCCAACAAACTAAAAAAGCTAAAGACTGTTGTGCTAATTTTAAGCCACAACATCCAATATCGCAGCTCTTACCTTTACCTTACTTTACCTTTACCTTTACCTTTACCTTACCTTTACCTTTACCTTTTACCTTTACCTTTACCTTTACCTTTACCTTTAACCTTTACCTTTACCTTTACCTTTACTTTACCTTTACCTTACCTTTACCTTTACCTTTACACTTTACCTTTACCTTTACCTTTACCTTTACCTTTACCTCGCTTGACAGAATACCGGCTCTCGTGCAACATAAGTGACACTGAAGCAAAGCTTATCAGCTTGCTCAGGGTTTAAATAGAACACCAACAGGTGCAAATAGTAAAAGGAAATTTGCACGTGTATAATTCAATCAACTCAAATGGCCGTAATAACTGAAGAAAAGGTGCATAAAAAAACCAATGGCCGTAATAACTGAAGAAAAGGCGCAGGAAGGAAAAGAAATGGTGGCATCAGCCAAAACCATGACAGCTTATACTGTAATCCTGTTGCATAGATATGTTAGGTTCAAACCTGGGCTATGTCATTTACTAGCTATAACCACAAGCCAAAACAAAGCTATAACCACAAACCATGGTACACCAGTGAAAAGAAACAGACTTTTTTCTACCAGAGGTATGGTGGATTAAGTCAAGCAGTGTACTTTGGATTTTTTTCCAAACTATGTGCTCATGGGATATCAGCTGTTGTCAGAGAAACATCCCTCCTGTGATCAGTATTAGGCCTCCTGCAGTGCAGTGCAACCTGTCGTGAGTAAAACCGTCACCAGCTTGTGGCTGAGCTCTTTGAAGGAGTGCACATGCTTCAGCTGCAACACACTGGCATCGGGGCAGGTGGCATGGCATTGACTTGAGAGGCATAATATTGATGCCAAAAAACTGTCAAAGAAAACAAATTGGGATGCTAATTTAAACAAGTTTATGTTCTACTTACTTTTTGTGCATCAAATAAACTGAGAAAGAGTGGTCTTCTACCCATTACCCAGAGCAGGCATTGCTATAGCCTTTCTGCCATCCTATGTGAGACTGCAGACTGCGGGGTGGGGACGGGCAACAGGGCATGGTAGCCACTGACTACCATGAACACAACACGTACATTTCTTTGTTTATCCCTTCATTTGGTGCCCCCTACCCCCACCCCCTGAGATGGTGCCCTAAGCGAGCTCCCCTGTCACCTGTACCTACAACCAGCTCTGACCCCACAGTTAAAGATTGTGCGTCCGATGGTTGGATCTACTGTATGTTGCTGCTGAACTGTAGCGTCACAAACCAAAAAGAGCGCCTTTCTTGCAAAGGGGCAGGCCGCAAGCACTGTCACTCTCTGCTTCCTCCTTGTCAGCCTCCCTCAGGGATGTAGAAGCATACATAGTAAAACGCCTTCTCTCTAGGGGTTTCGTCATACTTGTTCCTGGTTATGGTTATACACTTTGTTGTACGTCGCTCTGGATAAGAGCGTCTGCCAAATGCCTGTAATGTAATGTAATGTAATGTCTAGTGTTAAATCAACTCCTACAGAGTACATATGGTCCCTATTGGACTCATGTGCACTCTGTTAGAACTGAATTAACACTGGATGTTTTATTGTGTACCAAAGTGATTTAGTGTTGAAGCAAACACAGAAAATCTTTTTTTTATGTCTCTAGAAGACAGACCACAGTTGGTTCACTGGTGAACTGTTCATGAGGGAATTGTCACAAAAACGTTCACAATCACATTTGCAGAACTGTAGAAGAAATATTTCTGATATGATTTATTGATGACTGAACATGGTTACTGTCTTGAGACCAGTACATACTGTATATCACCAATGCATATCATGGAATGGTGCTTAAAACAGGCAGATTCATGTTTCCTGCTCAAATCAAAGCACAGTAGCACTTGAAAAGTAAAATACAATACTTTATATTGGCGAGTGAAATTGCTTTACACATCCTACCGGGTTCCTCTTTATTGATCTTTCAAAGTTCCCTGTCTGTATTATCCCCAGGTAGGCACATATGCGTTTTCATTAGAGACAGTGTGTGTGTTCATATGCGTATATATAAAATAATTGTACATTTCCAGAGGTTGAGCAATCTTACCTTCTCCTGGAGAAAATAATGAGTCTATATGTACCGCACTGAATGAACATGCACATTTGTTTGTGTAACTGGTGGACAATGGGAACTCCTCTGGTTACCCTGCCCCTTCTGCTTCACTAATGTTAGGCTGAATACAGCTTTTAAGGCTGTCAGAAAGAAAATAATCCTATTGTTCAATTTGTATCTCTTTCTCCCAGTCTCTCTCTCTCTCTCTCTCTCTCTCTCTCTCTCTCTCCTGCACCCCTGTACTCGTTGTGGCTGAACTGTTAATAAGTGGGTTTTAGGGAACAAGTGGACCTTTATTGGCTCCCAGCTGGAGAGGCCGTTTTAGGATTCAGCCAGGGAAACAGTCTGCCGCACCAACTGGGCGTCTCTTGACGGTGCTGGATCAGAGTGACAATGCGGGGACACATCTGCCACCGCCACCTCATTAGCGCCGTGGCACACGTGTTCCGCGATTTGACATGTTGTATAACCTCACTCTCTCCCCACAAGTACTTGTATGTATCTGCGTACATGGGGTCTATGTTTTTCTGCGAAGTGGGCTTGCCACAAACAGGCGACACGGTGATGTAAACTGTCTTATTTAGTTTTGCTGGCTTACATTCTGGAAACTGATTGTACGTGTACATGTAATGTACATGTACAACGGAGTACATGTAATCACATCGATAATTAGCTTGCGAGCGACGCAACGATGTGAGCGTAACGGAACCTCTGCGAATACGGTTTTAACAAACTTCACAGAGTACATGTGATGATATGGATTACCTGAACATGCACCATGTCGCCGTTAATTACGCATGGACGAGACGGGCAAAAATAAGCTAGGGAAATATTGTCAGGGAAATGATTTGTATTACCGCATGTTACACATAACGTGCAAAATGTAAAAGTTATGTCATATACAATCTCATATTCGTATTCAAAGTCACGGCACTAATATGTAGTGAATATGGAACATTAGAAGACGTCATCAATACAGTTATTGCATTATGTTTAGAATATCTGCTTTATCTGTGTATCGTGAGTCAATGTGATGAACACAAGGACGGCTAATGCACACAGGAAAAAAATCCCTGATGTGTTTGTTTAGCAATAAATTAAATACTACTGCCCAAAGCAGGGTCGCGGCTGCTTTAAGAGCCGCTTGTTGAATTTGGAGGGGAAAAACAACGTGGACCTTCTTGCTTCATTATATTTTCGGGGTTGTCGTATCGCTTGGACGTCAATGGAATTTATCCTCCTCGGATGAGCCGCTTGTTGATTTGAAAGACGAAAGGACTGGTTCGGTTCCAGCGCTAGTCTTGCAGCATATAGAGTTGCGCACATTCAGCGCGCGCACACGCAAAATCTCTCTCTCTCTCTCTTTACCCCCCTCTCTCTTTCTCTCTCTCACACACACACACACACACACACAGACATACGCATGCACACACTCACACATACACTGTGCTCGCTGGTTGGGAAATGCCAAAGCGCCTCATCACTGCTGCGTGCTTTGCGCTTGAAGCAGAAGGATCCGAACGCGCCAGCAGAAATTACCGAGTGATCTCCTGGTATAGAGTATAACGAGGGAATCGCTCGTCCACGGCAGATCAAATATTTTTTTTCTGGGAGAAAGACACATACGGGATGATTTGGTGATGGGTGTTGGAGAGGAGTCCGAGAGAGCTTCCCTTGAAGTGGAAAGCAAAAGGTACAGGTTTCTAACAGCCGTCAATAAGTTTCGTTTCGACTTCGGGAAGCACATCGGGAAATAAGGAACCGTAGATGTAAAGGAATAACCCAATCTCCAGAGAACTGCGCGGCTGTGCCCATAGGCTACGCATCTGTGGGCGAGAGGGATTTTGCGTCTGTCACCTTTGGATTATATTTCTGTTTTCCTGCCTACACTACTGCGTTGGGAGTGTTACTTGGATTTTGGAGAGTACTCGCGACATTTTGGAAGAGTAAATCAGACACTTATATCGTCTGCTCACAATGGAAATGCCAATGTGATAAGTATTAGAGGTCAGATGATCATCGTCCCTTGTTCTTTAATCTAACTATCGTATTTATGAGATGGAAAAACGGGGACTCTACGGCGTCCTTTGTTATCTAATGCTAAATGCACCCCTCTTGTTTTATGTAAATGGTAAGTAAACTTATATGTTTGTTGTTGTTTTTTCCATAGTAGCGCTTATTCAAATGAAAACAAAAAAGACAATCTGTAGAGAATAATCTTGCTTTTTACAGATTTTTTGAAAGAAAAAAGAAACATCTCTCAAAAGGGTACATCTATTTTCTGCAGCTAATAATATTGCTGAGTGCTTTCTTATTTGCAGTCGTTGTTTTAAAACAGTTTAAAATTCCGTTTTTGTGTTTGCAGCCGTATTTTTCAACCACACACAGACAGCCAAAAACTAAAAATTGAACCATATATACACATGCAGCATACGCGCAGCAATCAAACACACAGACACGCACACACACGTACACACTGACACGAACTCACGCACACGCACACACACACACACACACACTCAATTTGTATGTAAAAATGCGTCTGCGTGTGTGTGCGTGTGTGTGATTATCACGTACCCGCACCATTATTTACAGCTAAATTCAACAATTGTGCTTTGATAGGGGGAACTAAAATATTATTTGCAATATAAAGGAAAATAATATACTATTAATATATCTTACATATATGTGTAAAAAAAACTGCTGAATAGGGTCCTAAAATAAAGATAATTAAGCTGTCTGCCAGGTTGTCGGATAGCCAAAACCACTGCACGTATACGGTTCGCATTGATTTCCACCCTTAAGATTCTGACATTGTGTCATGTAGCACTCTTTGAAATTCCTGTTATGATCTTGCCTTATATACCTGACTTTCTGATTGAACCTCAAGACGGAACTGAAGATAATCCTGAAATGTTGAAAAAAAGAGAAAGGCTTTCGTAAAAGTTACAAATTTCATTTCGCATAAAATATTATAGGATTTGCTTTCTTTTATGTCAACCCAAAAACTGAAGCCACGTAATGTTGCATTTTAATCTCTTTTCTTTCCATTTTCCTCCTTCCATCAGCCACATTTACAGAAGTGCCAAAAGATGTAAATGTCGGCGAGGGAGAAGATATCGAGATGCCCTGCGCATTTAAGGCCATCGGATCTACACCGTTCTCCCTGGAAATTCAGTGGTGGTATCTTAAGGAAGCAGCGCCCAGAGAACTTGCGCACGAGCTGCAAATTAGCTCCCCTGCGAACAGAGCAAAGGTAAATCTGTTACGCGCGAAGCTGCCACTATCGCAAGTATCCCCGCTTTTTTGAGTCCTCTCTAGAAAATGCTTTGACGGGACGGCGATACTCCCCACCCCTGGACAGAGTCCAGGTTAAAGAAGAAAAAGAAACTGAATATGTGTCAAACTGTAGAGAAGTGATTTTTAATAACTTCAAAGCGAGGACATATAGATCCTTTTTTTTTCGAGAAGCGCGGGGGGGGGGGGGGTGGTTAGTCTGCACGTCATGGCACGGGGCTCTTGGTAGGTTCTAAGGTGATGGGTAAAAAGCAAAAGATGGTTCCAGTTGATAAAGCCGACATTTCCACGCTGTCGAGGAAATCCCAAAACATACTCAAATTGCCCTGTAGGCTATATTAACACGCACTCAACGTTTTAGATGATTTCCAACGATGACAAAATGATGTGAGTTTACAAGTCCAGTATTTATTTATTTTTTTATTTATTTATTTATTTACCAAACGGTATTAGGTTTATACTATTGCCAAACGGGTGAAAGTATCGCGATTCACAATTAGTCAAGCGCTAGGCCAAATAATATGCCTCTTGCCGTTTTTAAACTGTCACTGTCAACGTTTGTATGCGGCGTCAGTTCTTTTGGTGGCATTTCTTGGTAATATGTGCAAAACAAATATTTTGATTGGTATTAAGGAAAGCGTGAAAAATCGTTAATTACCACTTGAATTAAAGTCGATAAACTGGATAAAGTGGTTGTCTGCTGGTGATAATTATTTTTTATTGCTCTCACATAACGAAATTTTAAACTGTAAATGTGGCCGGCTGGGCTTAATGTGTCTAACGTTTCTGGTTTCAGGTTGGCCCCAGGGATGCAACAAAAATAAGTGTAAGTGTTTCTCTTTTTTCCACTCTAAATTCTGCGCTCCATTATAAATACCGTGACTGTTCAAGTGGCTGAAAATATAACACTTTGTTGCGGCTGGTAAATTTCAAACAATACCATATCAAGAAGTTATACTGCGGCAATAGGTGATGTGCGCTGCAGCCGTAGTTGCCAGGAACATAATAATGAGAGAGTGTTCCCGCTGACATAATTGCACACGGTCTCGTTCTGTCAAAGTAAAAATGTTTTCTGTGACGGTGGTAATGACGTCACTGTTGCATATTTATAGACATCTGCACAGGGACACACTTACAAGACTGACTGAGATAAAAAAAAATTTAAAAAGAAAACGTCTGTTGAATAGAAATTTCTCCATATTTATTAACTTCATATAAGCTAATGTAGTTCATGGCGTTTAAATATTTTTCAAAGGCGTTATATAATTAGTGACAAACTTTTGTTAAATTACTGAGGACACTTGATGGCATTATGGAATTGTTAGTTGGTAGACCGTCTCTGACATCACAGAATTTCACAAACGTAGTGAAGCATTTCTGCTTTACTATGCCTATTTGTGCCAGTTCCCACTTTTAGTGTAGTGTGAACTGAGGTTTCCGTAGGGTAACTGTTTTGTATTGTTTTGAAATTAATTTTTTGGCAGCTTTTTGATTCCAAGCAACTACTGAAAAAAGACCAGACTACCTCTCCAAGAAATGTACTGATCATTCTTTGTCCAGTGTCTGTGTTCTCACAGAAACTCTATCAATATACCTCAAGCTGGTACAGTCATTTTGTAGACTTGTGCTTGACAGCAGCAAATTCTTAGCTGTTAATATTTATTTCATTAATATTTATTTCATCCTTGGATGAATCCCCTTTCTTACAGACACCAGGTAGACAGCACCGGCTCTGTGTGCAACTAACGCAAGCAGACAGAATGTCCAGATAAATATAGAAGCATCAGTGTGGATTTTTATGTGCTTATGCAGTAATCTTCCACCCTTTCTTCCCCCGTTTCCCTCTCGCAGACGGTGAGGGTGCAGGGCAATGCCATCTCTCACAGGCTCCGCCTCTCCAACGTGCGCAAGGTGGATGAGGGCGTGTACGAGTGCCGGGTGACGGGCAACAACGCCGACGAGACTCAGGAACACAAAGCGCAGGCCATGCTGCGGGTGACCCCGCGCGACGGCATGGTGGCCGAGGAGGCCGTCTCCCACATCCAGAACAGGTGGCCCTCGAGGAACAGCAACGCCCCGTCCGCCGGCCGGGCCACCCCCGCGCCGGGTCAGGGCAAGCCCCGCCCGCCAAATCTGGCCGGTCCCGCCCCCGCGGCCTACACGACGGCGGCTGGCTCTGCAGCAAAGTCCTCGGCTTCACCCCGGCCCGGCAATGCAGCCATCCTCCAGCAGCAGCACGGCGCCGGTGAGTCAAAGGGCCACAGTGACCCCTAGTGGCAGTGCTTGGGAAATAAGGGCCACTGGGTTTTTGTGTGGTATGTCTTCGTGGGTGATTGTTGTTTGCCAGTACTTTTCCGGTGCAGGTTTCAGATTCTCATCTGTGGGTTGTAAAGGCGTGAGAATGTCCATATTTTCCTTTTATTTGAACATGTTCACGAAGACCTCTTGTTATCCCAGTAGTGGCAAACCCTGGTCCTGGAGAGCAGATTTTTATTTTGCCTTCAGCTATGACTGACAGCAAAAATCAACAAATCTTCCAGCACTGTTGGGCCAGAGCTGACCACCCCTGTTTTATCCAGTCTACTGTTTTTCTTTGTTCCTTTCAAATAAACTCTTTCGGAACTGGCAGTTTCCTTTCGGCTCTGATTGAAACGGGGACACTCAGATACGTGCTGTCTGATGAATTCCACTGTTGATAATAACAGCGTGATGCCTCATATCCTGTTTTTAGGCAGATGTGAACGTGCACCATACAGCCTAGTACAGAAAGACTGATGAGGGACTCCCAGTTGTGAAAACTGTGCCGTACACAGGGCATTACTAGTAGCTTGTCACAGGGCTCTCTGAACATTAGGATGTTTTCTGTCTTGAGGCCGGCAGTGCGTATGCTTTGACTGGCGCTAGTGATGGCCTCAGTCCCGCGAGGCTTTCGCGTTTCGAGCCGTGACATATGACGGAGGACCCGATGTTCGCGGCGGGCGACGGGAGGTTTCCGCACCGCCGCCGCGGCCGTGGCTCGCCGCGGAGGACGCCGCGCGTCGTGAACGAGGGCGCTGCCACGAGCCCCGCCGCGGTCTCGCTACAGGAAATTAGCGCTGGATGAGCTCACGCGTGCGCGCCGTGGCGATCAACGAGGCAAGGCCCAGAATGATTTCATTTCACAGGCTCTGCAGAAATGTTCAATATACCATTCTGCTGAACTAGATCTGTTCCTGCCAATCTGGCAGTGTGCCGTATGTCATCTGGTATGCACGTGTGTGTGTGTGTGTGTGTGTGCATGTCTGTGACTGTATGTGCATGCGTGTGTGTGTGTGTGTGTGTGTGTGTGTGTATGTGTTTGCTATTCACGATCATGGTCTGTGTGGCTGCATTCAGGGTAGGGATACTACAGTGTCCTGGTCTTGGACCAATCATCAACTTGGTCTGTGTCTACAGCAGGGGTTAGAGGCATGCCTTACCCAAATGAATCTCATTAAAAAGTACAAATCCAATTAAAAGGACTCGTTGGTCTTGTAGCTCACATCAGATGAGAAAGTGGCAGTTTATTAACTTTGAACATCGGGTTCAATTTCATCCAAGACTAAGCTGAAGCGAAGCTGTCCTTTGGAGCCGCCACTGCTGAAACATTGAACAAAACTGGGGTAAAACCACAGTGAATTGATGAGGCAGAAGCAACACTGGTTCTTCATATGTAGATAAAGGTTTGAGTTTAGGCTACTTTTGATGGTTGGGATTCCCATGTCTCTCATTGATGACCTAATGAGAGGCACAGATTTCCTTGAAGTGTTTAAATATGCAGATCATTGTTTCAACCTCCTGGAGTATAATGTTTAAAGGCATACTATGCAGATATTTTTAGCCTTGCTGTGGTCTTGTGTTTACAATCCATGAAGTCTCCTCCTCTGTTTTCAAGCCCCCCCTCTCACCCCGAGTGCTCGACTTCAGCCGTCTAGCTACCTAGCGTAGCTAGCTGGATAGCTAGATGTAATGTTACTTATAGGTCCAACAGAAAACTCACCAAGTCTGTGACACTTTTCATCCCCTTTGAGAGTGTCAGCTGTTACCATCAAGGAAAGACAATTCCAAGGCTTTTGTTTTAGAACAGGACCTGTCGGCTTGTTGTTTTGCTTTGCTGTACTTCTGTTTTTCTACCTCCACAACTGCAGTAGCTAGCTACAAATGCTCTGCTACAACCTTATCCCATCCCACTGGCTCTGTAGCCATGCCCTCCCCTCCCCACTCAGAGAAGATCGTCACGCACAGAAATGTCCCAATCACATTTTAGAAGAAGAAATGCAGGCAGAAGAGCATGGATTTGGCAAATGTGCACAAAGGCAGAGACTGGCAGAGCATCATAGATATGACTGAATATGGTTCTTTTATAATATCTTCAAGGTAAAAAAAATCCTGCATAGTTTGCTTGAATGGGCATAAAATATGTACATTTTATCTGCTGATACCATTGTCTGAAAATGCAAGAATATAAGAATATCTTGTTAATTATATATACAAAAACATGGTTATTCTCCTTTTTGTCTCTGTGCATTTTAAGCAGTACAAACAGCTAAAGCAGAGGTCCCTGTAATAGCCTTGGCTACCCTGCAACAGTGAGTCATTTCCCATCCAAGGTCACTTTATTCTTTGATGTTCTTAACCTTAAAACAGAAATCAAATTAAGTTAATTGAGCTAGGTGTTTTTTTCTTAAATCGTCCTCTCCTTCAGTTATGGAGGTTAAATTTCCGGTCTTGCGCGGCTTATATGCAGGACGGAAAAATAAACACTTGTTGTTTCCCCACTGGCGTAAGAATGCCATTCCTTTTCATCGCATGCGCGGGTTCAGACATTTTGTGTTCAACGCAGTGGGCCATCAAGACAGTGCCGCACAGCAGGTCTCTCGCGCATGCCTGCCAGAATAAATCAAAAACGGTAAGTAGCCAGCTGACATTTTTATATCGACAGAAAGATGCAGAATTTGTCTTGGCTCTTAGCTGAGCCCCTCGCATATTTGTCATCAGATTGCGAGGGGTTAGAAAGCCACCTGGCAAATTTAAAAGATTACCCTTTTTTTCCAGACCCGGTGCAGTGCGAAAAACCCCAACAGCCCCGCGGAATGCTCGCATCTGCCGCCTTTCGCAGTGTCATTTAACTGAGTGGCAGAAACAATTAATATTGAAGAGGAAATGCCACAGGCGAGTGGCAGATAAGGCCGGTCCTCAGCACGCTGTCAGGTGTTTCAAATTGCCTCTCACATTTTTGTAATTCATTAGGTGTTTGGTCACCTTCCCGGAATAAAGCTGCTGTCAGCTGAAATAATGGTTATAACTATATATATATATATATATATATAGCTGTTTCTGTTGGGAACAGAATGTCTTTTTTTTCTAAGGCAAACACCTCGGAAATGGATGCTGTGTCGTAACTCTGAAATGCATTAGCTTGCTTTCAGTTTGAGAAATGTACGCACCGATAAGTATTATCTTTTAAGTACTGTATACTTCCTCTCCTGTTGATTGCTCGGAAATGAATATTTACAGCTTAATAATGTGCCAGAGGTGCGATTATCTGTCTGAAGTTGATTTAATATCACCTTGAGAAATGTTTTAAATCCTGTTCATATTAGTCTATATATGCTCTAGGCTGCATTATTAATCATTTAACTATCAGATCATGGTGCGAGGTTGAGAGAGATGCTTATTTCTCTCCCTGATGCCTGAAACACAGCAAAATCCAAAACATTTAAAGTAACAATATTGCGGTTCTACTAGATTAGCCATATCAGCTTAACTGCAAGATAAACCGAAGACCATTGTTGGTCCATGGGTTTGTTCTTTCTTTAAAGAAAGTATTAAAATAGCACAATATATCTGTACTGAAAGGAAATATACACCATCCAACTAATATCTGAAATTCAGTCCTTTTATTTTATTGGCAAACGTCCTCTTCTTTATATGAAAATAGAACTACGGAGGAGCAGTTCGCCCTCATAGCTGTGGAAAGTGTCAGTGCACTACAGTAAGCAGGGAGCATTGAAAAAGTTTCTTTAATAGATGCACCATTATCTAATATATAAGTAAACTGTTGTTCAGTGTTTCGTGTTAGAAAATGTTTCATCGTTAGAATATTTGGAAATAATAATTTTTTATTAAATAAAAAGGCTTGAGTGTTATTTCTTGGTAATCAAGCTTCTTTGTTTGTAAACATGTTTCAGCTGGGCAAAATTTGGGCGCTGTGTTGGCAGGGGTGCTTGTGTTAGGTTGGGGGTAGGGGATTGGAAGACAGGGTTGGCATGTGGGCGGGAAGCCAATCAGCCATAATGGAATGTTCAGACCCACAATGTACTGCATAGGCTCCTACCTCAGCTGACCTTGGCATCAGTGACTTGTGGGTATTTACTCTGGCTTGTCTCCCCCTAAAGAGGCATTTGTCTCCATCTCTTACCATGTGCAACAGTGTTTGATGTGTGTGTGTGTGTGTGTGTGTGTGTGTGCATAAGCCTGTGTGTATGTGCATGAGCAAGAAATCGTAACGTGTATATGCATTTGCATTTGCAAGTGTATGACTGTGTGTCCATTGGTTTCTTTGAAAGTGTGGTTGTGTGTATAGTTTGTGTGAGATATCATTTGAGTTTTTGTACCAAATATGTCTGTTTGAATAAGCGTGTGCTCACAGATCTTTGTGTGTGCGTGTTTGGGTGTATGTGCTTATTTGCAATGTATTTGTCTTTTTGCTCAGCCTACGTCTCAGAGTAACTAAGACCCACTTCCAGCTCCTGCCCAGTGTCCCGTCTTCACGATCCCCTCTTAAATCATGCCCCCATCCTGCTGCTCAGGAGCTCCTCTTGGAGTTCATAAATCATCCCACATTACTGGAGCGCTCAAATATGTCGTCTCCCGTATACCTCATGGCAACATCACAGGGATAAAGAAGAACCGGGCGAAACTGGTCGCTAGCATGATAATGATGTATGTGTTCCCCCCATAGCCTTTGTAGTCCATATACGTATAGTGAAAGTTCCAGGCCTCTACCAGGGTGACTGGAAAAATTCCCAATTAAGAAAGGGAGGGAGGCCAGGAAGGCCGCATCTTGTTCACAAAAAGCTACGCGCGAGCCGCAAAACAGCGGCTGCGAGCCGCTAGCGTGCTAGCCGAGCTAATGGCGGCGGGCTCGCCGTGCGCCTCTGGTTCCGGAGCGTGATTTAGGCTTTTCATACGCCGCTCTCCGCCTCTCACGCAGCTCGTGGGTGTTTTCCCGCCCACCGCTCCGCCGGAGCCATCAGACCGGGAAACTTTTCCTCCCCGCAAATTAGGTCCAGCTCCCCCCCCCCGGGGGCCTACAGGGAGGAGGAGAACGACAGAGTCCCCCCCCCTTCTCAGTCCCCCGCTTTATAACAAATTCAGAGAAAAAAAGAGGCAGGCTTTTTACGGAGCGCAAATCAATAAGTCTTTCAGGAAACGCTGGAAAATCGCAATGAGCGCGGTGGTACCATTTCAGAAAGCGTATTATATTCTCAAACATAACTGCAGTGTCATCACGACAACTGCAGTAGAGTGATATAATGCATGTAATTTAAAACCATGCACATAAGAACATGGGCGTCGGTTATATAAAATGTAACATTTCATAAAGTGCGGGCGTCGGTTATCATAAAATGTTACATTTTAGTGCAGCCTATAATATAGGTGATACTTAGGCTTTCAAAAGGGGAAATTATTCATGTAAACTGCAGTATATGTTTTATGCTCTTATTTCTGGGTAGGGAAAGTGAGGATTAATTAGAATGTGTTTAAAATGACAATTTCTGAATCCAGCAGTTTTAACAGCTAACATCCTTGTTTTAATGTTTGGCACTCAGAATACAGAACAAGTGGCATCGACAGTTAAATCACAAGAATGTATCAACACCAAAGTTCAAAAACCAACAGACAGCACACCCACACCCATGCACACACACACATTTACACCTCTAATGGCTGCCCCCCCAGTGCCTGCTCTCTGTGTCTTACCTTTAGGCTGCTCTGCCCCATCCCAATGAAATTTCCTAGGGCCCAGAACAGGCCAGATGGGGAATTTGAGGTCTGACAACTGTTATGGCGTTGGCACGGGATGGACAGGAGTGTGGCGCTTGTCCACCAAATGCACTTAAGGGGCATTCTTTTCCAAAGTGCATCGCACGCTCTTTCCTTCTCACCCCCAGCCTTTAATCTGTTCCCCCACTTTCATCTGCTTCTTCGTCCTTTCCTGCTTTCTCTTTCTTTTGCCCTTCCCTCTTCATCCTTAGCAGCAAAGCCCGACCGTTGCTGTGATTCATCGAGAGGGATGGAGGTTATTATCTTTGCTCGGTCCTCTCCCTGCCCAGGCCCAAAGTCTTTCTCCCCGCTTCACAACGGCATCAAACATTCTGGCAGTATCCTCTGATACAGCAGGGGTTTGGATCCACCATCAACACAAGCATTTTCAGGTTTATTTATTTAAATGTTTTGTGGGCACCCATGCGCTACATGGCTTATCCAGTCATATCCAGTTATCCAGCTGGCCGTATTCCTACTGAATAGATTCAAGTTAAGGGCTTTGATCGAGGTTGCAGTCCAGGCACAGCATAAGAGATTTGGACCTGCTCCACCAGGCTATGAAGTCCATGATTTTTCCGGGGAAGTGGGGTAAAAAAATCCAAATATGATGGCTTACATTTCGGACTGCGTCCGTAGCTACTTAAAACTGGCCGCTGACCATTCCGAACCACATCGTCTAAGCCTGGAAACAGACTGATCCACCAGTTGAAGATCCATACCAACCTCACATGTACATAATTTCACTTTAGACCTAGGAATATGAACAAGCATTGTACTTTCACCTTCTGCTTTTCCCTCTGCATCAAGTTTCTAGAGGTTTCGTGCAGTGCAGAAGCACATGGCGTGCGCACGCTGTTGCCATTTACCTTGCAATGGCCACATCAATATTTCATTATATTTTTACACGAGCTGGGCAGTGATCCATCATTTTATTTTCCCCGCTGCCTCATTTTCCGTGACTGCAGGACGTGGTTTTTGAGCAGGTCAGAGCTCCAGTCCATTAATTTCCTTCTTCCCCCATTTTAACAGATACAACTTCTGGACGTTCCTGTCACGTTATGATCTTCTTCCTGCTGTGGGGAGATGTCCTGTTTGTTTGTTTTCCCCTAGTACCCAAAATAAGATAAAACGTCCTATTTGGGAACAGTGTAATCAGTCAGGAGCTCACTGCAGTGGACCCTGCAGGAGTGGAAAGGGGATCTCCACCCCCCCCCCCTTTTTTTTTTTTGGTATTTAATTTCAGCCCTCCATGTCGCTCAAATGGGCAACAGGCAATTTTACTCGCTGCCAATCTCAGTCATCGCAGTCTCGTTCGATTAATTATGCATGTCTGGGGAGTCCAGGCTCTCTGCGCTAATGTGAGGCCCTTCCAGCACAGGGACTACAGATCAAACCGGTGATATGGGGAGATGGAGAGACGAAGGGAGGGAGGGAGGGAGGGTTGGAGGGAGGAAGAGAGGAAGTGAGCTGACATGCTGAGTTCAAAGCAAGGGACACAGCATGGTGCAGTGGCTGGGACCCTGGCCTGGACACGTGACCCCCTGCGGGCAGTGAAGTTTCACCCTGCTGGGCCACACTCACTCTGGTACATTTAGAAATAGAAAAAAAACACTCAAACTTGCAATCCTGGAGCTGGGACTATGTGTGTAGGTCTGCGTGTTCAGCGTGCTGAGCTTCTTTCTCTTTTGCTCTAACACTTGGACAAGGTCCTGAACAGTAAGTGATGTTCAGGAGCTGGGGTAATGGCCCTGTATCTAGCCAGCTGAACGAAGCGCTGAGCGTTGCGTGCATGCCCTGAGCTACTGGACCCCAGCCTACACGCGTGCCAGAGACTGCACCACCCTGTCCAGGCACGCCATATACTGCAGTCTGTCTCCACAGCTGTGTGGTAGGGGGAGAGCCGCACGGGTATATTTTCCCATGCAACTATAATAGTTTTTTATTTATTTGTATTTTTTTTTTTATCAGTAGGTTACCAATGAGTCAGCCTTTGTACTCTCAAATAGCTTCAAAGAGACATGCGTTGTAAATCTCTGAGCTCTTTCCATCACTGGAAAATCCAAACGAGACACTCTAAAAGGATGGAGAATCTTTCTTGATTCCCTCTATTATAGAACAAGGATGTAAATGTTTTCAAAAGGTAGAGACCGATGGCGGATGGTTCAACCTCAGTGTGCTGTCAGTCAGCTGGTTCATGGTAATCCTCAACCTATTCTCAACTGGTTGAGAGCAGTTCACGGTCTCTGGAGCAATGCACTGTTACCCCTGGGGTTTAATATTATTTGGCTTAATGTGAGAGGTGTGAATTAGCCCTGGAAAAAGCTGTTGTGATTGCCCTTTAATGTTATTACAAATTAACAGTGACACCGCACTAAGACGCTTGTGTTTTTCTGTGGCTGTTCTGCCGCATTCATACAGAAGAGACATAGACAATGGCTATTGATTTGCTAAGCATTTCGTGGGCATGCAGTCCGTATTATTTACTTTATTTGTCTTCATTTTGTTTATTCTGTATTAGATGTTGGCACAGTGAGGTCTTAACAAGGTGTTTAGAGGTCAGTCGAACAGAGAAGGATACAATTAAATTATAAGGGTAATTTAAGAAACAACCTCTGGAGGATAGAAGTTTGTCACTTAAGTAGCTCATGAAGGAAAGTGTAGTATTGTATCTACTCAGCACGTTGGCCACGTCAAGACATTTGTGAATCGAAAGAAATAATGAAGAAAGGAAGGAAATACTGTAGCTAAAATAAATATTCAGGGACTTAGCCATGGACCATAAATTATCTTTATTTAGTGATCGTGTTACTCACTGTCCCTCAAATTGTGGCAATTCATGTCATATTCGGGCTCGGAATATCAAACATTCTTTGCTCTCTGTCCAGAGGAATGTCAGCCTTTCTACCTGAGTGTGGATATTGAATTCGGGGCAGATTTCTGGTATCTTAAGGGAGCAGAATGCCCTAGCCTCCTTGTGTTTTTCACATTCTGTCATTTTGTCAGGAAGATTAGCTCTTAGCTCCGTCTGCAGTTCTTTCTGTAGGGCAGGGCACGCACTCGCTCGCCTTCTCTCGCCGGGTCCATGTCGGGGGCGTTAGGAAAGCGGACCTTCCTGTGTGAGGGGCCCAGCCACTGTCACGCTGAATGCGGTTTAATGGCTGCGGCCCTCTGTGCCCCTCTCTTCCCGTGCCGCTCCGAGCCAGTTCCTCCCCACACACCTTTTCGGCCAACTGAGAAGATCAGAGATGACGGGGGGGGTTTTATTTATTTATTTTTGGAACGTGCGCTCCTTCGACGGGCGGGGAAGCAGACGGCGTCTTCGCCGCGTCGTTCTCAGAGTCGCTCGGGCTCAAGCACTGGTCACGCAGCGATGGCCGCTTCACTCCGTCGCTCTTCGAGACGCTCAAGCTGCGGGTCGTTTGCTGAACGTAGGCTGTTCTTCATAAATTAATTTGGTTTTTCTTTTTGTTTTTTTGTTTTTTTGAGATAGGGAGCTGGTGCCATCTGGCACTGGATTTTGTTGGTGTCTTTTATCATTTGTTAATGTGTTTTACTTCAGTGCTTTGTTAGTCACCAATGTGGAAAAAAAGCTCACAGAGATTTTTGCTCGAATGGTCTATTTGCATGGGAGAGATGCAAGGGAGCACATGAAAAATGTAATCCACATAGCACAAGTCCAGCACTCTAATTTACTGTGGTGATTTATCGGGCAAAGTATGAGTAAGCTGCCTTTTAGGACCAGGAATTTGGGAAGAGCAAAAACCCAAGAAGCATTAATTTTACAAGAGACAGCCTTGCTGTAATATCCAACCATTTACTTACCCTGTTAGATATAAGAATTGTTGTTGTTCAAAGTGATGCTTGTGGAATGGAACATATATGCATAATGTAGAAAATATACCACACAGGACATTTCAGCTTTTTTAGATGTCTGCACTGGGTAATAGAAGCTATCATTCTAAAAAAAAAAGAAGAAAAAAGCTATTACCCTGTAAAACCTTATTTTAAAAGTGGGAGACCATTCAATGAAAGGTGCTTCAAGCAGGAATAGAGATAAGTGGTGCATAGAACTGTGTTTTTTAAATTTTCATTATATAAGCCTTAGCTTTCTCCATTTTAAATTCAAGAAAGTACAGTATACATGTATTATTATCATCATTATTATTATTGTTGTTGTTGTTGTTGAATTTGGTTAGGAGTCCCATCTTTTCTGAATATATTATTCTTTTCTTTTCCCTTTATATCACTAACCAGGTTCTGGAGCCATCATCACCACTGACCCTCTCCTGTGCATCTTCCTATTGGTTCTGCACAGGCTCCTCCCCTTCCTGTTCACCCACTGAAAGACTCCAACCAATCATCACCCTGCTATATTTCCACTCAATGTACCAAACAACAAAGGGAATAGTATATACCCATATGGCACACCACCATGGACGTTGACAGTGAAGGACTTTTGGAAAGAGCCCGCAGTCTTCTGAACGGAACTTTAACAGAAGACTCGCGTCTCAGCGGGATGTAAATGGATTGCATAAGAAGCATGAAAAAAATCTAAATAAATAAGGGAGTATATGTGAAAACGAGCTTCACCACTTTTGTTATGCACACACAGTCAACGGCCACAAAAAAAAAGGATGCATCAGTCAAGTTTCCAAATACTAGAGTCTGCCCTGCAATGTGCATGGCTGTCATTAATTTATTTCCTGGTACGTTTTTAATTTTGTCAATATTTTCATCGTATTTTGTTTTGCAGGCACTGTGTAGGTTCCATTTTTTATTTTTTATTTTTCCTTTTTTTTTGCATGAGTCGGTGATCGGTTAGATATCGTTTTTCATTTCAGACACATCAAAGATGAGGCTCTGTCATGTTCAATCCTGGAGCAGGGACTATGTGTAGGTCTGTGTGTTCAGCTTCCTGTGTTTCTTTCCCTTTTGTTTTAAAACATGTTATTGATGTAAACAACTATGTCCTTCTTCTATATTTTGATTAAATAAGGCACACCTTATCATAGTTGTTGTTAGTCACCCTTAATAATGTTTATTTTTATTAAAGATATGGTGATCAAGGTACGACATTCATTTATAAAAAGTATTGGTATGTTGCCTACACTACGTGAAATAAAAGTTGTTTTTTTAAATAAACATAATTCTCCCAAGTGTTTTACTGAAACTTTATTGTTCTGCTGTAATCATGCAGGCAAAAATGCCTATTCATTAGGTTTTAAGGGTATGGGTCAATAATTGGTGTCTGTTTTTATAGCAATCTTGGCCAGTGTGCCTGTACAAAAGCTATGAAAACACAGGCTGGAATCTAGACCCAACCATATGTACCCTGAATCCTATTTTGTTAAAGCCTATAGTCCGCCATGTACACAGATTTCACAAGATTTCTCCTTCGGAACACAGACATTATAATGTTTCAGTATACCTGTGTCTCATTGGCATATACTTAAGCATAAATTGCCCCCTACGGCAGGTTCTTCCTGCTTTTTTGCTTGGAAAAGTGGTATCACATGATTTGCACACGCTCAGTGAGGCACTTAGTGATGACTTAATCATCTGCAAGAAGCACTGCTTTAAAAAAACATAAATAAATAAAAATTTGGGGTCTGGGGTATGTATTTTCATAAACCTTTTTTGATGAATTCAACTAAATCTATTTAATTACACACACAATTCCTATTTCAATATAAAAGGTAGAACAGAATTTGTAATCAGCTTTGCATAAATCCAAGCCAGTAGGCATGTGCTACTGTCTTGATAATTAAAAAAAATAAATAACCTGCCCACCTCCAAAAATAGTTCCAGGTTGGTCAAAGTACATGGAAACGCTGGCTGCGCATGCAGAAGGCTAGCCTAAGCCAAAGCGCTCAGAGCCACTTAAAAAGCAGTGCCTGAATGCTGCTTTACCGCATGAGGAACCTCACAGCCACATTGGGCATGCAGAGCTGAGATCCAGGGTGTCCACTAAAACAAGCTCAGACCGAGCGGAAGAAAACTCTGCACACAGGCATGCCCAAATAAATCAGGTGCAGTCCTCTCCCTCCGTCCAGTCCATTAATCAAATGTGCATCCCGACAGATGGCTGCACCAAATAGCTCCTCGGGCCTCCTTATGATACCTCCATAAACCTGAATGAGCTAATATTCAGTGTACATATATTTGGCCAGTCTCCGTCGGAGACTTAGTATCCAGGCATTGTTAGCCAGCGTGTATTGTCCAGCAACAAGTTAACATATGCAGAGAAATATGTTTTGGAAATATAACATGGAGCTGGAGGGGTCATTCTGAAACATTCTAAAGCAAGAATTTGTGGATCCGGAAGTGTCACCCCTGGCTTTTCACGTTGAGATGTATTGTACCAAAAAATAATAATAAAACACCAGAGAGCAGCATATACTTTTTTTCAGTACTTCCGATTGTATATTTTACATTAGTTCAAAGTGCTGGATACGCTGGAAACATATTATATTCTCCCCCCAAATGTCCCAGAGTGTACTTTCTATCTACCCAATTTCACATATCTTTCATTTCTCTGAACTTGATATTCATGCCCTGAACATCCCAGTAGCCATCCTTCATATGTTTTTTGGGATTCAATCTGTTGGGGATTTATAGACTGATGGAGAGCTGAATCTTTTTTTAAAAATGTGTATTATGACTGCAAATGTGATACAGCCAATCATTACAAAGCATCGCTGACCCTGGTAATTGCCATTCAGCCCTCAGCCTTCAAATGGCCACACTCCATTAAGCCTATTTCAGCCATAATGTTTCACCTGGCTCCGAGCATGAATTAATTAATATTTTACAAGCCCGTTTGTGTGTTTTCCTCTGTTCCACGTTTTCCCAGAATGCTCTAGGTGAGCCAGGTTTCCTGATAAATGCTGTGAGCACGTCTTGCCTTGCCGTTCGGGTCCTCTGAAGGCGGTCGTTATTCTGACAAATCACGCAGGTGGACAGTGACACACGCCTGGCCATTGGAGGAATGTTTCGGGAGGCAGAGCAGCAGCTTGTTTGCATAATGCATGGCTTGGCCCCGCGCGAGAGCTAGCGATAAAGCGACGAATCATTATTCGCGCCTGTCTCTTTAATTCCTCACCGCGGCTCCTCGGAGGTTGCAAATGGGGTCGCATTAAACCCAGCAAAAACAAAAGCGGGGTGACGGCAGAATGGAATTATTGTTTTTTAAGAGAATTACTCCAGAGAGAGAGAGAGGGAGAGAGAGAGAGAGACATCAGTTTCTTATGGAAATGCAGGTGTTGTTCAAGAGCCTGATTTGTCTCATAGGGTCTGGCTCGTACTGGCACAGACGTGTGGCTTGAAGCAGCTGAAGGCATAATTACAAGCCTTGGAAAAGGTTCAGGTCTTTTTTTTTTTGATGAACTCTTCTTTTTATTATATTTCCCAATGAAAAGAGAGAGAGAGGAGAAACCACACAGCACCAGCACAACACTAAGGCAAATCACATCACAGTGCTGTAGTACAATTAGGAAATGCATCCCACCTGCATGCCAAATATATGCGGGAAAATAAAAAGGTGGCAAAATAAATGAGCATTCATATGTAAATATTGCCGTTCTGAGTCATTTTATCCGTTTATCAACAGAAATATTCCATGCTAGACTGTAAGTGAAGGAAGCCTAATGCAGGTATTCTGCAGATTTCTTAAGCAGGGTAATATCAGCATATATGCCCAACACTGTCTCATACATAGCAGGGCTAATCCATCTACATATAGATTTTAGTTAGTTTTTTATGTCTTTTGGGGGCCATATAAAACGAATGTAGAAATAGAACTTGTTTAATTATAATGTATAACAGTGTTTGTTGTCTGGCCAAATCAAACCTGATTGTGGCGTCGAAAACGGCCTGTGCCTGAACTGAGCTCTCATGAATCTTGGGCAGAATTTCTAACCTCAAAGTCAGCGAGCCTGTCATGTTCACAGTCACAGTTTAAAGTCCTACATCACAGCATGTACAGTACGTGAAGGCCTGAGAGGTCAGTCAGTGACAAGCATGAAAAAAGAGATCACTGGGGGGCTTAGGGTCCTGTCCCGCACCAGCTGTGCGTGAAACACGGCTTGTTCATCTCGCCTGGGCTTGGCCTGCGCACCGCACCGTTAGGGTGAAACGGCAAATGGACTCAAGTCGTGCATGGTCCCTGCGAGGCAGAAATCCATGTGATTCAGGGCAGCAGGTCTTTCCATGCAGTGACTGCGCAGTTCAGCGACCGCGGCGGGGTTAGTCTGCACACATGCGATGGAACTGTTTTAAAAATGTATGCCGAAGCAGTTAGAGTCCCATAAGGAGCAATATCCGCGGCATCACGAAGGGGGATAAGGAGATTAAAGGATGAATCACTGTTATTAGATTCTCCTTAGCTTGATACGGCAACCGAGGGAATCTGCAATATTCACAGTGCATTCATCCCATCAGCTGAACCCTGTTCACCGACTCTCATGTCATATGAAGTGAGACGTTAAAATGTAATTATGAATTCATGTAGAAGGTGATCTCTTTAAAAAAATCATCTTATTATCTATTTCCTATGATGAAAAAGTAGAATACATACACAAGAGGACATTTGAAAATATACTACTGTGGATTAAGATAATCCAATTACCATAACACTATGGCTGGCTGTCCACACATGATTTTTTTTTCCCCCTATGTTAAAGACAATCTGACACTGAACTCAAACAATACAAACTCAAGCGAGGTGGGATCCAGATAGATTGTGGATTGTGTTGATGATGGAGCAGTGCTTGCATCTGCTACTCAATCCCTCATGTGAATGTTCGTTGTGAAAGAAGATAATCTCTGTGATGTATAGGCTAAACATTGTCACATTGAAACCAGACAAATAAACATCTTGGTGTGTGGACAGGAATATTAAACAGACGTGTGTCCAATCTGTGATTTATCTGCTTCCGAAGAGCATTTATTAAAAACCTGAACTGCCAGAACAGTGAAGGACTCAGAGGTCACACCAGGAGCCTGATTATATGTGTTATAGCAAAGGGTACAGCAGCCATTATGGCTGACCGTGACTCACAGCTGTGTGACCTTTGACCTCCCCCTGCTGTCATTGTCGGGACTGATAATGCCATTTCCAATCTGTCCGTTTCAGATAAAGCGGAAACCAAACAAGCATCATCGGCAGCCGCAGCGGCGGGAACAGGATGTAAACAGGGCAATCGCTCTGCCCAGTCGCCCACGGCGACGTCCTTGACTGCGGATGATTGGAGGCGGCCGCGCCTCGGTGAAATTTGCACAGGGGTATCTCTGCGAGCCACGCGCGGGGCGGCACGGGGCCAGGTTCCGCCGGCGTTTTAAAACCGCGTCCCCCGCCCGTCCGTCAGCGTCAGAGCCGGCAGAGCCGACCGGGAAAGGGGAGGCGCATTTCTTTTGACCGGTGGCAGGCGGCTCGACCCCAGGAGAATTCCGGAACCAAAGCAGAGCCGGGCACAGAGGGATCTGTCGGAGGCAGGCGTACACTGCCAAAACCGGCACCGCCGTCGCATCCAGCCGTATCGCTCGAAGAGCGTGACTGACAGGGGCGACAGGAACCTGTCACAAGTCCCAGCAAGCTCGCCGCCGCTAACGCCACTAATGTTCGAGGCTTTAACTTTAGACTGGATTCAGTTTCAATGGATTCAGATTCAGATTCAGTTTGAGGCGTACCTGCAAAACAAAAGAATTGAAAATTAAGTTTGCAAGCGCATCCTCTCTTGAAATTATTTTGAACATTTCAAGAAAACTGCAGCATCAAAAAACAAGAGATACAAAGCCTTTCATCTGGCCCATAGGGCAACAGATAAAAAGAATATTCAGGCAAAGCCACCCTTCAAAAATACGCACTAAGAAATGTTTCAAAAGATTTCTTAGTATGTGCCACCAGCCTTAAAGACTATGCTCAGCATTTAAGACAACAGTGTTTTATAATGCTTATGGCCATAATGAAAACAGGATTATCAGTTCTTCATTGAAGGTTCATTTTTTCAACACATCCCTCCTCTCCGTATTTATGTGCATAGGTCACTCCAATCAATGCTGGCCATAATGCATTGTTATTAATTTTCTCAGAGCAAGCCAAGGGAAACTCTCTGAAGCTCAACCTATCATTTCACACTGCACTGAGCTGCTGGAGATTACAGCCCTCCTTCTCAGAATAGACAGGGGCCTTAAGAGAAGCTCATTATATGAAGGTCATTTTCATGGAAAGCTGCTGGGAATTTCCCACTATGATCACTGCTTCGGAGTTCTGGTCTTTTTCTTTCCTTTCTTTTGTTCATTCTTTCTTTCTCACGCTGTTTTCCTTCGTGGATTTTACACACTGTTGCCATAATATGAAAAATCATGTTTGTAGACATAATGATTACATTTTCTATTTGTCTGTCTCTTGTTCTAAGGTTTTGTAAATTCTTAAATTCTTAATAAAAATAAGTTCTATCTCTCTCCGTCCACACACTCACAGACCACACACACACACAAACACACACACACACACACTCACACACAGTGTCTCTGTGTGTCTTCCTCTGGTTATTGTCTTTCAATATGCGAAAAGAACATCTCTTTCAGTGATATGCCAAAATATAATTTGTTCACATATCTTGTCATGGAAAATTACCTGTTTTCCTTCTACCAAAGGCAAAGGGAACATTCGTACTTACTCTCCTCTCTTATAAGGCAGGAAAGGTTTTTTAAATGAACTTTAAATTAATTAATTAATTAAATTTGACCAAATTCACTTTGTAAAGAAAATCCTGAGGAAGCAATGCAATGCTATATTAAACCTAACGCATGTTAGTTTTAACCCAGATTAAGTGTAGTACTAAAATGTAAAATTATAAGTACACCAGCCATTACACGAGAATAAAAAAAGAAGCTCATCGGTCACTCATACTAGGGACCATACGTTACATGTAAAACAACGCGGAGCTGAGAGGGTTGCAAGAAAATATTTACGATTGTGCTCCTCTAAGAAGTTGGTCTTTCGGCGAGCGGGCAGAGCGCGGTCAGGCAGCGCCAGCTGCATTCGTGCGGCTGCAGCGATCGGAGCGTCCTTCCACCGCGCAGCCCTCCGCCTGCGGCGCTTCCGCGTTCGTTCTGCCGCGCTGCCTTCCGTGAGGCCTCGCACGCGCGCTGAGGGATGTTTCTGACAGCTGAGGGAGAATCGCCGTTGAGGGAGTTTGGCCGACGCCCACCGGTCGTTTCTCCTCGTGGCGCATCTGTTCCTTTTTCCCTCTGGCGCCCGCCATCGTTAGCAACCGACGTTTCGTCCGTTTGCCAACCTGCACGGGACAAATGACCCAAGGTCCTCACGTGAGCCTGCCCCTTGATGGCTTGAGCCGGGATGGTTCCGATCTATTCAGGCCTACCCGTTTCTCAGAACCCAAAGGAACCATGCAGTTCTCAGAACCGATCCAGCCCGAAGGAACCCAATATTTTTGGCAGTCTGAGGTGAGTAAAGATCCTTCCTTCTCCCTGATTTATTGTATCACCGTTATTTCATATTTTAGCATAAGTAATTTTTTTTACTTTCCAGAAATTGATTAAATTTCCTGTTATTTGTAGTTTAAACACGCTCCCTAATCTGGAGGTGGGTATATTGACGCGCCTCAAACTATCTGTGTTGTCTGTTACCTCCACAACTGTCACCAAGGGAAAGTTTGATAAATGAGAATTGATATTAACATTTGTTTGTCTCCTTTGTTGAGAGTCATTAATCTTCAGTTGGATCAAATTATTTTTCAAATTATTGAACAAGGAATAAAAAAAGAGTTTGCGTCCTCTAAACAACCTTGTACAGGGAAATTGTGTAGAGCTATTCCACCACTGGTTCAATTTATTTTAAATTCCACTCCACAAAACCTCTCTGATGCTTTTTTCCCTCTGCGCATATGGTTTTCTCTGTCCTGCTGACTTTGCATGCTGCAGCTCTTCCTTGATTTTTTAAAATCCCCTGAAGAAAACAAAATGTTGGCTGCACATTGTGTAGCCTATCGTCAGGCTACAAACAAAACAATGTCCAGAGATTTAGAGGAACAGCAACAAATAATTCCGGGAGATTAAGTTTGCTGACCATGAAATGTGACACGAAGCATCTCATTTTCTGAAAATATTCTGTTCTCAGTATTAAAATGGAATACTAAATTTCCCCTTAATATTCAGTTTCAAGACCTAACTGAGGCCCACAGAGGATGAATAGCCTCAAATTATAAGCGAATCAGCCATTTTATCTGCAGGGTACAGAAGTTTGCAATGCGTCTTAATGTACATTGCCAGCTAAGGTAATATCCAGCCAATAAAGTTCTTTTATGGCCTTTTTTAATGTCACAGAACTTCACAGTAAGAGGCAGTTATTATGTTAACTGTCTGTGCATGTGTGCATTGTATTCAGTGTAAGAGTAATGCATGCATATTTTATCTATGCATTGCATGCATCTGTATTGGTGTGGGTGTGTGTGCGTGTACTTGTGTGCATAACTGTTCCTGTAATGTGTGTGTGTGGAGGGAGAGAGAGAGAGAGAGAGAGGGTGGTTTTAGGCCTTAGGCTGCATTCAGACCAGATCAGGCAATGCGGCACCTTCCCGCAGGGTTGTGCGGAGGTGTGGGCGTGTCACTACATGGCCCGTTTGTGTGACATCATGTTGTGAACTTTAACCCCATGGTAATTTAAACAAGGCTATTCTTCCCGTGGGCGTCTTCCACTCTGATCGCCGGCTTACGTGATTGGCCATCACAGCGTGACATCGGGTTGCGTTACGGCAAAAGTTGATTCTGGTTCTACTCCTTCCCGCACGGCCGCTGCGTTTTTTTTTTTGTGTGCACCCCATGCGGTCCCCACTACCGCAGCCTAAACGCGCTACCCCCATTCAAATGAATGGGAGGACTGCCGTTTTTGCCGCATTGCCTGATGCGCTTGTTGTACGTCGCTCTGGATAAGAGCGTCTGCTAAATGCCTCTAATGTAATGTAATAATGATCCGGTCTGAATTCAGCCTTAGACCAAATGCATCCAGTGATCCTGACACAACATCGATTTGAGTGTGCGGAGTTACGTTTCTCTACTTTAATTTCCCAACCTTTCAAACATCATCGGCGATTTTCCACGATGTCTACCAATCCTCTTCGAGAGAGCCGCTCCCCGCCACCACGGAAATGGAGGGCAGGTTTCGGAATGTTGCTCTCGCCCCCGAAGGCCGCTTAACAAAAAGCGGTGAGGCCAGGCCGGTGAATTCCAGCGTTGCCTCGAGTGCCCTTTTCATTAGTAACTCCTTCGGGGCGGCTCTCCGGAAAACAAATTGGCCTGATTAGCCGAGAAAAGGCACTTCCTGAGATGGCACCACTTGATTCTGAATGCTTTGTCGAGAAGGGGGTGGGGGGGGGGGGGGGGGTGTACTTACCGGTGGAAATGGTGGACCCGGTAGCCCGTTTCCCAAATCGAATGAAGATGGGGGATAATTCTGTTTTTCCCTCTTAACGAGTGTGCGGGGGCCCTCGACGGGCGCCGCCGTTTTTTTTTAATGTGGAGAGCGGCGAACGCGGGGCATCGCGGCCCCGCTGGAAAGGCTTTTAAAGAGATGAGCGCGTTTCAGAGAGAGAGAGAGAGAGAGAGAGAGAGAGTGCCGGCAGCAATGCCAATTAACAAACTTTCAACCCACGCTTCCATGGAGTGGCCAAACGGAGGGTTACTCCGGGCCAGCGGTATGTCTGCGGTTCCTCTGGGTAGGAAAAACAACAGAATGTTCAGCAGTGCCTGAAAAGAAAAGTGAATTAATGCGCAGTCGGATGCTAGGGCTTCTGTAGTGGCTGGATGGCAATGCTATAGAAAAACCAAGAACAAAGAGTTTAAGGATAAACGGGTATTTTATATATAACAGTGGATGCAAAAGTTCACCAGAAAGAGAGAGTAAACGCAACATAATGTGTTGCGAGTGTTGCATCACATCAAATATATAACTGCTATGTTTGTGACACAAAGGAAGAGGATTATAATAAGTTGTCATGTTTTGATAGCTATGTCAATTTCAGCATTTAATCCTTCCGCATGAGTAGAATTTTGTTGGGGCGAATCTTGTGTGAATGAAAGCTTTGCTCATTTCTAAATAGCTTATTACTATGATTTAATGCGATGTTTAAACTCCAGTCAGTGACTAACGCTGAATGTACATGACATTACATTGATGCTCTCAGGGATATTGACCCCAAGCTGGGTATAGCTGGGTATTCTGCAGTGCTGTGTGTGTGTGGAGAGAGAGAGAGAGAGAAAGAGAGAGAGAGAGAGAGAGAGAGAGAGAGAGATCACTTATTATAAGTAAGAATTTACAAATCCTTAGAACAAGAGACAGACAATAAGTAGGAAGTATAATGTCATGTCTAAACTGACTATTTTCATGCCACTCATGTCTGACATTGTCAATATTATGGCATCAGTGTGTAAAATTCATTAATATGATATGGCTGGAGTTTGTGCTAAGGAAGTCACATCCTTGAAAAGGATCATTGTGGATCACACTGCTTTTTTATTCTTATTTGTCTGCTGCATCAGCCATCGAACCCGTTTCTTCTTCCTTCATCCTCCTGTTTTTAGTCCATTCCTACTCCTTCTGCCTTTCCCGTCTCTCTCTGCTTTTCTCCCTCCCTCTCCTCCCTTACCGTGTGCTTTGCTCTCTCTTCTTATCTCCCTCCCTTTCTTCCCCTCCTTTCACTCACTTCTTATTCTCAGTCCAGACCATCTCTTCCCTCCCTTCCCCTCCCCTTCCCCGCAAACCTTTTCACTCTTCTGTGCACTCTCCTCTATTATTTCTCTGTTCTGCTCATTCTCTTTTTCTTTGTGTGTGTCTGTACATCCTTTCCTCCCTCTACCATTGCACATTCCCTGTATCTTTGCCTGGGCCAGTTAAATCTGGGAGAGGGAGGCACCTGGCTCAGCATTTAATGAGATATTATATTAAGAGGCATTAACGTGTTTCCATTTTTATGTGTTTAATAAAATCCTGAGCCAGCCTCTGCGGGCCATTATAAGTCCTGTTTCAGTATCATTTTGGCCCGTGCAGCATTTGTTTAATGTCCCAGAAAAGAATTAGTACTGATAGGAGTCCAGCATTATGTGCCTGCATGTATGTGTGTTAATGTGCCTGTGACTGTACATGCATGTACATGTATGTACCTGTGTGTGTGTGTGTATGTGTCTGTTTGAGAGAGAGAGAGAGAGAGAGAGAGAGTGTGTGTGAGTGTGCATACATGAATGTGTTTGTGTGTATGTGTGTGGGTGTGGGTGAGTATGCATGCATGCATGCATGCATGTGTACATGCGTGCGTGTGTGTATGTGCGTGTGTGTGTGTGGTTCAGGGGGACCGTCTGTTTGGACAGCACTATAAATTACACATTATCTGTGAGATACGCCCCAAAGGAGAATTCCCCCTAATAATTAAGTTGCTTCCACGCTTGAAATCTCCCAGTGGGGATGTTTTATGTAAACACGTGGAGCGGAGCAGGAGAAGCAGTCCTCAGCCATCCCTCAAGTAACAAGAGAGAGAGAGAGACAGAGAGAGACAGAGAGAAAGAGAGCGAGAGACAGTGGTGTGGTGTGAAAATGCGCAGATGTATCCTGGGTTCTGTCAATGTCAATAAACAGAAAATCCATAATAATTTCTGTGTCTCTGAGGCAAACACCATGGCGCGTTTTATGCTCCATTTTGCTCGTACCCATTGATCCTCCGTTTGTTCTTCCATCTGGCCTCCGCAAACTTTTCAATTACACCCCTAGCACTGGGAGAAGTGGGTGTGTACAGGCATTACGTGTGCGTGTGTGTGCAGGCATTGTGTGTGCATGTGCCTGTGTGTGTGTGTGTGTGTGTGTGTGTGTGCCTCTGTGCGTGCGTGCATGCGTGCGTGCGTGTGTGAGTGGGGGGGCGGGCACGTGGCTCTCGTTCACCAGCATTTCTCAAATTTGCACCGTTGTCACTGTAATCTCCCCACTCTGTCATTCCGTGGGCCTACAGCCCTCTCTGTGCTTTAAAAAAGCCAATGCTGCCTCTCTTCTGAACGCCAGGGCCAGGTGCAGATGCAAGGCCGAATCCGATGCCTCTTTCGCAGTGCTGGAGAAACGGAGAGGAGGCATTTTGGACATCTGACAGCTTAATTTGGCCAGGAGCCTTTGTATTCGGTTAATAATGGTGATGACGTCACATTGTGCAGATTCACTAGGGGTCCCTATTAAAGTGGGAAAGGGGAATATTTCTTCCCCTTGTTCTCCTGCCATGACCCATTGCCTGTTGAGCTATGGAGGCTTTTGCCAGGCACAACCAGGACAATGTCTTTGATTAGGTACCAGGTTGCCCTTTGAGGAGGCAATGATGAGATCTGCCACTATGCAATTACAGTCACAAGCCTGAATTTACTCCCCACTATTTCTACCAATCACAGGCCTTTGTTCGGGTTGGTGGACTTCATAATGCTTCCTGATTTCATGATGTCGGCTGCTATTTTTGAACCCTGAAAAACATCGCCTTTGTTCAGTTTTTCACTGCCCTGACTGAATAACGCATAAAGGCTAATACCATAAATAAAAAGATAGGAATACTGATATGGTTACACCTTTGAGATACAAATAGGAGTGGTTGAGAACACTGAAATTTTTGTAACTTTGAAAGTCAAATTGAAATGATCCCATTGGAACAGATACTTGGATCCCATAGGGCTTGCGTTTTCCCACAGGCTCTAATTTCAATGCTATAAATCATTTTTAGGTTAATAGCCATTAATCAAACAAGCCTCAGGATGGATCTCACAGCAGTATTTTTTTCTGCATTCTGCTTTCGAAAAGACATAGTAATAATAACCTGTCTGCAGCTGACAACTTATTAAAACGGCCACCTGTCATGCACAAAAGCATTAATAACTGTAAGCTGAAATTAAAAGTATGTGTGTCAAACTAATGACATTGAAAAGAGAAAGACAGAAGGATACCGACACTGAGCTAATACTGACCGGTCTGTGAGTACAGAGCAAGAGGGGGATGGCTCTAGCCGTATGTCATAAGACATTAGTCAGAGGGAACAGTGATTGGCCTGAAAGAATGCTGCATTATACCTAGCTCAGCATGAACTGGTTCTAGCATTATTCCTTAATCAAAGCACTCACCAATGTGTTGAGTAACACATTGATGCACCCATTGTGCAGTAGAAGGCACCAATTGTTTTTGTTTTATAATGCTTGGGAGCTTGCTCCCTACTGGCCGATGCTTTTAGATGGACCCAATGTGCTATTATAGATAAGTCAGTTTATGAGAAGTTTCAGATTTTTTTTGTCAAAGGAAATTCTGGCTCATTTCCATGTAATGCTTACTTTTTTTGCATCATCGATCAGAAACGTTACCAGGAATCCTTGGCCCCATGAAAAGCTATGGCACTGGGCCCCTTAAAATATGTTGGTGATAAGTCAAGTGATAACATTCTGACTCTATCAATCCATCAACCAATTTCTGGGTTTCTAGTCGATGTGTAGAAAGAGGTATATAAGAAATAAAATGTACATTAAAATGCAACTTCAGGCAGTGTACTAGTGAGATTTCACAAATGCAAACAATAATAAACAAGCAAAAATAAACAAGCCAAATGATTTGAATAATGGGAGTCGTATAATCATTATATGATGCCCAATTATTCAAATCATTTTTCTTGTTTATTTTTGTATTTTCCCCCTAATTAGCTCTCAAACATTTACATGAATTATATTATAATGAATGTACATGTTTGAGGGTCAGTTAGGGACTACAGATCAAAACTCAGTGGCTACAAATATTAGTTTTTGAGCCAACTCTGGTGCAAATAACTGGTGACATTAACATACAAGTTGAAAATGCAATGCTTGTTGTCCCAGTTAACTATATATGTGTGTAAATAAATGGTTAAATACAAAAATTAATTATATATCTAGTTCATTATTTAGTCGACATGTATGCAAACTTGTTAACATGTAACATGATTTTCACATGGCTTTGAACTTATCAAATGGTATTATTTGGATGCTAGCACACCCAGCCAATAACTCTAGATGAGAGAAACTCTACAATCCCTATCCCTATCATTCTCTTCCAAAATCCTCATTGCATTCAATGATCAAGTTCCAATAAATACTCCATCTCTATGCAGGGGATTGCACCATTCATCTAAACAAGGATAGTGGAATAAACCTTCTGTATCATTCATTTACTTGTCAGTCATTTTAGTAATGCTTTCTATTAAGGTTGCATTACCCACAAATGAATGCATCATTGTGGCATAATTAATATGCATTGCAGGGCCTGTCCTCAAGTCAACGTTCACCACCCCTTAAAATACATTTTAGATGCACACTGCAAAACAAAGTAAACTAATGATTTACAGGTTTAAATTATGTTCTGTACGTGTTAATACATCATTTATTAAGATCATTGACACATGTGGGAAAAATAAATTAGGTTAAATACAGGCACATCTACACACCACAAAACTAACGTTTGTAGCAGTAAATGTTACAAACCTTATCATGGTAAAGTGTCATTAAATGGATCTTAATATAAAGTGTTAACATTTTAATTGTCAGCTTTAGCCTGCAGGGGAAATTTTAAGCCAATCAATGAGCTCTTATTGAAATATGAACTGGCATTTTTCCCGCTGTAGTGCCAGCAACCCAAGGAATTTTCTGGAGACTCACTTATGAGCTGAATAGCCAGTGCTGGCCCTAGCCTTTAAAGCAGAGGTAATCAACCCTGTTTCTGGAGATCTACCGTTCTGTAGGTTTTCATTTCAACCCTAATTTAACACACCTGACTCTACTAATTGGCGGCTAGGCTAGGCTAGGCTAGGCTAGGCTAGGCTAGGCTAGGCTAGGCTAGGGCGCGATTGCAAGGTGTGAAGCTGGGCAACAAATCAACGATCTGCCAAAGGCAGAAACAAAAAGTGTGGCTTTATAGTCTGGTACTAATTGGAATTAATCAGGGAGGGTGTGAGGAATGCGACCTGAACGAGTGAGAAAATGGCTGAGGGCTGGAAGTCATTAGGGAGTGCATGGGGAAAGATCACGCCCACCCTGTGGGGAAAAGCAAAGACATGGTGAGGAACAAAGCACAAGGAACAGAAATAACAGGAACACAAGGAAAACCATATGACAACCGAAACACGGGGGCATGACAATTAGTGTATTATCACATTGTGACTGTATGGAATTTCACTCAGATTCTTTCATTTAAAAAGGTCTCATGTAGGGAAACATCTGAAAGTGTGTGGATAATGACGGAGCCAAATCTAGACAACAAATGAAAAATCTGATCAAACAGAATGAAAATATACAATTTTTATTTTTTCTGTCATTGTAAGGAAATAAGGATATTGTAGGGATATTTTGAAAAAGGCAATTAAAAAAGCCACAAAGAAATCTTATGACCTACCCAAGCTTTGTACCCATGCAAGCAGACATTAAGGGCTGTATGTGAAAGACTGAAAGCCGGAGTCTGTGTAGCTGTCAGTTAGCATACTACATCACTTTTGTCTTCTGCAGATAAGTACAAGAACACAGTGTTTCCAGTGATATCATTATTGATGATGAAATTAAATTTGGTGCCAGGAGAGACGAGAGTGAAGTGTGCAGAAAAGAACTTGCAGTATGCATGGAGTAAATTGACCGAGCAGGAGAGAATGTGACACACTCCTTGTACAGGCGCCATTTGCTGTCATCAAGGGACTTTATTTGTGTCAGGAAGGCTGCGGATATAAATCGCAGCTGGGAAGAGGCCGCTGTACCCTTGAGAAACATGCTCATTGCTTAAGCTGAATTGCTTCAGTAAATCAGAATGAATGTATCAGACGTGAAATGTACACTATGTGCATTATCCCGGATACAAACATCTGTTAAGCAGACATATATTTTTCCTATACAAGAATCACTGGCCTAGGGGATGTACGGTGATTTTACACACTAACGGTGACTCTCATTTAAGTAGTGATTTAATAACAAACCTGTATCCACTAAGAACACAGCCCTGTATTTTACAAAAATTTAAAACCTTCTGCCCGACAGTATATAATGACAAGTGCTTCTTAACAGGCCCGCTGAGTTTCTGTGATCACCATGGTTACCTTTGTTTTTGCTCCTCATAGACGAAGTCACAGTCTTCACACCTTTCACTGAGCACAGCAGGTGGGGTTCACCTCCACTGCTGCCCAGCTGCGTGGGTAGTGTGTGAATATGCAGTTGTGGGCCATTTGGTTTGCGCTTTTCCACTATAAAACAAATATTCAGGTGAGGGACTCTCTACATCTAGAATACAGAGCTCACTGGGAATCATTTTTTTACTTATTTGGAAGACGAGGTTGTTTAGAATACAAGGCATGATTGCATATCAGGAATTGGAAGAACTTACACTGTCATGGTGGAACGACAAGCATAATTTACAGTGTGCATCAAGGACAAGAGAGAAAGCCAGACCCATTGTTTAATTGCAACATTTTGACAAAATGCAAAGATTTAAATATCCCTATTACCAGCTCAAAAAGTCAAAACAGTTCAAAGTACTTCCCACTCTTTGGGTAGCATGTTAGGTCTGCAGTTCTCACTAATGCTTTATGACATACTGAAGATTCACAGCACAGAAGGTTGTTTCAGGATAACACAGCTGGGGCAGACCTCCTAGGAAATTCTGTGGCTTGTTGATTCTGTATTGTTCTCATGTTTTCTTTATAGAAGCACCAGGCACCCACTGACAATGCAGTAAAAAAAAAAAAAAAACCTTTTAAGGGTTGTGGAGTCACAATGAGGTGACACAAGTCATTACTAAGCGAGAACCGGAGATGAAACAGACCTGGGATAGAATGAATGAAATTTGTGAAATTCTACTCTACGGGCAGTTTCCAGATATCCAGATAGCCTTCTAATGAATTTCATCATGATCAGACTTACAGGCATCATTTGCCTCACAGGCATATCAACAGTACACAACAAAATAAGCAACATAAGGCAGATATTACAGTGTGTAGATTGCTTTATTGTTGCATAAACCAATATGACATGACGTTGCTTTCTGAATTCAGTGTGTGCTTTCAGGGCCAGGCTCATTTCAGGGATGCTGTTCCACTGCCCTACCAAGCAGCCAAAGGGTCTGGTACTGTGAGGCCTCCAATCCGTCACAGGATGTGGACGTACATGTGAAACCAAGCTCGTCCACGTCCCAAATTCAGGGCCTCCAAGAACAAAGGGCCTGGTACTGTGGAGGCATCCGATCCATCGCAGGATGTGGGCGTGCATGTGAAACCAAGCCCGTCCACGTCCCAAATTCAGGGCCCCCAAGAACCCCCCTCGTGCCAGCAAGAGGGTCCAGCGACTCCTAACTGCGGCAGCCGTCTTCCTCTGAGACGCAGCTCCCCGGGCCACACTGTGAGTAATAAAATCACAAACCCAAATCACCCTGGAGGTCAGCCAGGCTCCCTCGACACCCGCTCTCTGATTGACACGAGATAATCTCCTATGAAAAGCTTCAGCCCTCGCTGTCTCGTCTCACGCCTCTGATTGAAAATGGTGGGATGTGGCGCCTGACGGATGCATTGTGTCACAGATAAGATCAGTCAATAAACAACTTCATGAGGTTTATTGGCTTTGGTCCTCCAGGAGTCAATAACAATGATTTGGTCTGTCTTTCTGTTGATTTGCCTCTATCTATTTGCATTGCATGTTTCATCTCAACTGAATTTTCCAGTTTGTAATGAACAGTGAGCCAATTTGTTTTTGTGTTTGCCATGAAGAACAGCCCCGGGCCAAGGGGTGTCCGGATACTTTTGGTTATCTAGTGTACATACATAATTTTTTATTTTTACCTTTTTTCTACAAATGCTTACCTCACTTCAGTTTCTTTTACAGAATAGTTAGTAATAACATGGCTTAACTTCAAAAACAATTATCTTTATCTGACCCAAAGTGGACGTACCATAGCAAAGGGGCACCTAATTTAAGGGAAAATTTACTTGGTATCCAAAGGCCCCACAGCACCCAGAAGCCTGCATTTTGTGTGCACCCTCGTTTACATTTCCCTTCCGAGTTAAATATGCGGTGGCCACCATCCTCTAGCACAGCCGCTATTGCAGTCATGTGCTTGTTTATTGCCTGGTTCTGCCAGCAACGTCTCTCATTTCTCTCTCCACATCCCTCAGAGTTAATGAGAATCATACCTGACTGATCACCTCATAAGTGAATGTTTGTTATATCCCGCACAGCATGCATGGTAATATAGTCATGTCTATTTAAAAAAAAAAGAAAACACCCACATCAAGGAACATAATGATGTGTGTACGATTAAGCTTAGACATTGTGACGGGGGGTCAGTGAATAAATTGGATATTTAAAACTGCACACTGGATAATATAGAGGGGTTTAAAATATCGGACATAAAGGACCCGGGAGATGATGAAAACAAATACCACAGCAGGCTTTTCCTGTTTGTTTAATCTAGCATTGCATTGCTTCCTCAAGAGTTTCTGTACTGTGAAAGTGAATTTGCTCAAATTTAATAAGTTTATTTTTTATTTAAGAAAAAACCTCTTATATAGTGTGAGAGGAGAGTAACTAAAAATGTTTCTTTGCCTTGGGTAGAAGGAAAGCAGGTAATTTCTTATGACAGGGTATATGAACTGAGCATGTTTTGGCATATCGCTGTGCTTTTGGCGTACTGAAAGAAAATAACCAGCGGAAGACACACAGAGACACTCTGTGTGTGTGTGTGTGTGTGTGTGTGTGAGTGCGCGTGTGTACAAAGAAATGCAGTGTAAATAATATGTACATACTGCACATACATATATAGACAGTATATGTACCGTGCTATATATAGATGTATGCATATAAAATATGTTCTGCTGTCTTTGAGGCTCTATGCTAAGAGTATTTCACTAAGCCACACACAGCTCTCGGGTAGCATTCACATTTTCCATTGATTTTCAAGAGAGGGTTTTTTTTTATGCCGGTTCAGGATGGTCTGTGGCCTCCTGTGACGGAGCATGATTTAATTAGCACCATCCAACAGAGCCGAGAGGAACACGAGGGTAGGCAGTGATGTACGTGTGTGTACGCTGCGAAACGTGCGTCAAATACTCAAGCGAAACATTTCGAGATGCTCAAGTTCCGCATATTCCCTCAATGAGGGGACCGCACAAAGTGAGAAACTAGTGCGCTTCATTAAAATAAAGTTTTGTGGGAGGCTGTTCCACAGGAATAATATAACGCGGGTCACACCAGATGACATTTCTGCACATGTTTGCCTTGCATGTTCCGCTACGTATTCATGAACACATGATTTACATGCCTTATGTATTTGTACATACATCGCACTGGACAGGCTTGCACACGTTTGAAATATTTTTTTAGGTGGAAGTGTACCAGCACTGATGATGTCTTTTTAGATGCCAGGTGTCTTTCAGCAGAGAAATGCAATGTGGCTCTTTCAAGACTTGTCATCTTTTGCTATTCAGGTGCTATAGATTTGTGAATCTGCCAGGTTCGACAGACCTGTGAACTTGATGTGTCAGACACTTCTTCAATAGGAAGTGTTACCGTATTCTGCAGTTTTCAGAACTTCAGTACCAGTCATGTATGTAGTTAAGTTACGAAAATGCATATCAAGGTGCAATTACAATGCTCTCAAGGCAGTTGATCGAGCAGATTGTGTTTTGTGCATGCTTAGCTCATCCAACCAAAACCTCCCCCTGCTTTTTTTCTTATCTGAGAATGGGCGGCTTGGATGAGAAGAACTCTACAGAGGTTGGCCTCCTTGAAACATGTTATAACATACAATATAGTTCATAGGTACAAAATAATTTTTAATTTTTCAATAACTGTAATGTCATACAAAAATATATTTTTGTATTAGTTTTGCATTATCATTTCATGTAGTTCATGTACATTTCCACAGAGAAGTACTGATTGTTTGCGACTATCACAAACTCCAAATACAGTCATCACCCACTTCGTTCAGGGAACTGAAGACATAAATCGATTGAGTGTTGACACGTTTCCCAACACCCTAAAGATTATACTCACAATTCTGAGGCTTCACCTTCGGGTTGTGAGAGATCAGTAATAACTGCCAGCTCGGGTCTATTTTTTCTCCTCAATATCAACAGACGTGACAAAGAACAGTAACCTTGGAAAAGGACCATGAAGATGTACTGGTATTGAATTAGGTCTTGTACCATGTTCATTCCATTACTGGTGCATGAGTCTTTGTCAAGCACATAAGTCATTATCGTCCAGAACATCCTCCTCATTGTCATCATCAGAATCATTGTCATTTTTAGATTTGAGCAGAGGCAGTGTATGTCAGCGAGGATCTAGTTTGTCTTTGTCTCTCTGCTATATTCATAAGGCATATATGCGCATACATTCCTACCTGGTGCAATAAAATCCTACTTTACCTATATGTTTTGATTATTATAACCTCTTGGGGATGTAGGAGAGACATAATGGCTCTTACGTGTTTAGTTTTACAGAGAAGGCTGGCCTTGAGTTGGTCATCCGCGGAAGGTTCTGGAAGGCCCAGCAACTCCCATATATATGTATATCCATAATCAGGATGCTGCAGCTGATGCTGCTGCTCTCAAAGCAATGTTATGAACCCGGAATCAAGAAGCGCTCATCTGTTCCAGCCTAATCGCACTTCATTTTCAAAGCACAAATGTATCTGCAAAAGCAGGACAATAAAAGTTGTTCTCCTAACAGTTTTCCTTGAGTGCTTAGAGTTATCGCTGTTTGCCTGCGGACATGCTCTTTCAAGCCAAAGATAATACCACGTTGGGAATGAAATTATTGAATGAAAGGTGCTGTGTGCAATACAGGAAATTTAGCAAAACACGAGGCCGACAGGGTTGCTTTTCTTCTCCTCACTGCCAGATCCCACGCACCTTTCCACGCATCTGTGCCAGGCGGCTCAACCACTATTCAGCACCGAAGCCCTGCTCTGCTTCGCAAACTGCGCCTGCCTCCAGTTGTTTCAGCCGTTGCCGTGGAAACCATCCGACGCTGCGAATTGCGCACACCTGTTGCAGTGTAGTCTTCTCTCAGCTCAGGTCAGAGATATCATCTACCGAAGCAGCAAATCCAATTAAATAACGTTTATCTCCAGTTTGCCATTAATCTACCTAAGGTGTTTCTTTTTTTTTTTTCTTCTCAAACAAAATGAGGTATTTTGCAGGAGTTTTCATTGTGCCTATAGCCAAGTATTTATGAGTCCTCATTACATGTCGATGTCTATGTCGATAGATCAAGATGGTTTAGACACATTATCTCCTTACACAACCATTCTAGAGGACATAGACCACTTTTGCCACAGCATTGCTTCTACGGCAGTAATATAATATGTAGGCCTACTAAAACAAAGTTTCTACTGAAATATACTGTATGAAGCAATCCCTTTAATATGGGGAATATTCAGAACAGAATTTGATTTTGAAAATCATGTCTGCTCCAATGCCAGTGAAAATAATAATAATTTTAATGCCTAGCTCTGCCGCAAACACGAGTATCTATCACGGTAGAGGGAGGTGGGACGCAATTGCGGACCGAGGGGATCTAAAAGTTAACCCCGACGGGTAACCACAAAAATCACCAAGCGATTGAAAGGGACAGGGGAAACACCAAATAAAGAGCTCTAAATAATCGCTCCCTCTACTCACTGAATCTTCTGTCAGTGGACTCAGAAAACTAAAAACTAAACAGCGCAGCAGCGTAGGTAGCTAGAAAGTAAAAACCCAATAGGAAAACAGAGGAGTAACCTAGTAAAGAAAATGACACTCGCAGCCAGGCGGGTCGGAAAAGGTAAACTAAAGAGACAAGGGCAAAATGTCCTCCACAGCGCTAAGAGTGAATCAGCTCAGAGAAGAAACTAAATGGTGGTCAAATCTCGCAGATAGGATCGATGTGGTAACTTCTGCGGATTTTTACCCCCCTACACACCTAGAGCATGACAAACAATGAATCTGCACTGAACCCCGGAAACCAGGGGCTAGATATAGGACACCTGACCCTCATCAGGGACAATTAAGTCAAGGAGCCAATGCGTGTGAGGTGCCACCTCCTCACAGTAGGACTCACACACCTGCCCCTCATCAGGGATAATTAACCCACAGAAATCAATGAGTGAGAGGTGACACATCAACAAATGCATTCCTTAGCAATGGGATTATTTGTCTGTCCATAAATTTCAATTCACCGCAATGTTTAAATAAAATATCTTTCTGTTGCAAAGGCAAAATCTAAAATATGACACAGAAGCAATGGTGTATTGATCTGCAAGTAGCAAGGTAAACAATATATGAGGGTGTGGGTGTGCATAAGGGACAGAGTCCTATTTAAGGGAAGCTAATGTTGTGCATTCCCAAACATTTTCTCTGTTTCAAGATTTATGTTCATTTTAATTAATGTGTGTGTGCGTGCGTGCATGCGTGTGTGTGTGTGTGTGTGTGCTTGTGTGCGTACACGCATGTGTACGTGCATGTGTCTGTGTGTGTTTCTATGTGTGCGCGATATCAGGAGAAGAATCCTTGTTTGTGCCAGTCAAACATCCTTGCCAATTAGTTTTCACACAAAAGCAGCTTTTGTGTAGCAAACCAACTGTCGTCTCTTTCACGGTGTTGATGCCACTATGCCAGATGTCTCCCTCCGCTAAAATGCTTTCATCTACAATTTACACAGCAAAAACAATTACGGGACGCCTCTGAGAGGCTCGCATCCCAGTTTAAGCCAACAAATCACTGAGGTTCACAGAGCACCATGATTCGATGGTTTGCATGCCACTCTGGACTTTTTTCGTTCGTGTAATTTGCGGATTTGTTCCATTATTTCTGAGCGCACAGAGGCTTTATTTTCTCTTTTACTTCCAAAGACAGCCGTAATCAGCTCTGTTTCCCTCCAAATACAATCGTCCTGGTTGCCAATGTTATTATAAGCATGAAAACCTGTGTTATGTTGTCATGAATTCAGCCTCATTGTATAAATTTCAACACTAGCATTTCACTGTGCTTGTGCTGAGGGGAGGGAGCATACTGTTGGATCAGATTATAAAGCAGGAGAAAGAACCTGGTTCTGGTTAAAACCTGGTGAACCTAGGTCAAATTAGATAAAGGAAGTATCAAGTGGAAAGCTGGGTCAAACAGGAACCATATTCTAGCTAGAGGGGTCAAGTAGGAAGCTACATCAGGCTTAGCCATGGGGAATAACCATGACTGGAGTTGAACAAGGGCTGAATCTCAATCTCATAGGTGTGCATAGAGGGAAGGGGGGTGGCTGAGCCAGTGTGGAAATAGCCACAGAAGGATTTTATTTCTTTTTTTATTCTACAGAAAATCAGCCATCACTGAGAAGGCCCTGCATGAAAGGCAGGAGGGAGAGGGCGAGAGAGGAGAGGAAGAGGGGAGGGAGTGAATTAGCGGAGACGAGGAAGAGACTGTCACCCACGGCAGGTGGGAAGACTGCTGCTCCATGCCCCCTCCCCCTCCCCCACCCACCCCCGCATCTCCACCGCCGTAAGCATTTCTAATGGCCGTCATTTCTCCATGACACCGCTCCCTCCACCGCCGGCCAGGGAACCTGCTGAGTCACCGTGAATAGACTCCCCCACCTCCCCGGCGCTCGGATCCGAACCAGCGGCCGTGCCCGCTCCAGACCGGAGAGCCGGGGGCCAATTTGCACCTGGGAACCTCTCGAAGCGGAGCCCCGCTTCCTCGTCTGAGAAAGCCCGCTAATGGGGTTTTTCACTCCAAATGAAATCTCACGCGCGCGCGAAGACTGCCATTCAAATGTGCTTTTCACTGCGCATGAAAGGAGTCCCGCTCAGAGAGGAAAATGACGGAGCAGGAGAGGGTGCCGCGACACCCGGCTAAGCTAAATGTTTTTAGATTGAGGAAACGTTGCGAAAACCTCGCGTCCTCGTGAACGAATCCCGAACCGAGAAAGTCTTTTAAAATGTTTCCCCGCAGGAAATATGCATGATTTTTGATCTATTTGCGGTGTAGTTGGTTATTCACCACAGCCTCACCCCTCCTTACTGAAATGCAAGAAGTTGTAATTATGCTTTGCGCTTGCTGAACACCTGGCTACCCGTCTAGTGCGTCGCAGTGACTTTCTGTGACGCCGTCTTCAAATTGCTGGCGGACGGAGCATTTGGTGATGGTCACGGCGTTTCAGGTGCGTCCGAAATGAAATGTGGGCGCACAGCAGCTGCCTTGGTGACAGTGGGGGGGTGGGTGGGGGGGGTTGATTGCGGAGGAGCTGGCCTGGAGGGGGCCAGCATAAGGGAAGAACAACATCCGCCTCGGAAACTGAGGCGTGACTAACGGTGACGCATCCTCTCGACGAGGACTTGGGGCCTTGAGAAGCAGAGAAGGTGCGTTCGAGACAGCGCCATCCGTCTGCCCGGCTCTTCCAGAAGCTTCCGAGGCGTCATAAAGGGAAGGCGGGCTCGGACGGCGCCCCGACGGTTTGCTCCTATCAACGTTCCGCTTTTTTAAAAGCAAACCTGGCTGCCGAGGGACTTCCGTTACCCGCATCTCTTCAGTGAAACGGCCCCCGAGCGGCAGGATGAACTACCTGTAAAATAAATCCCACCCCCGTGTTCTAGCTTGTCCCTTTATCACTGGTGGGTTACCTGCTGCTGTGAACTAGTGTCTTGTTTTTTTTTTTTACTGCTCATATAAGCATGGCGTGTATCTTGCAGTGCCAGCCCTTTTTAGGCGCTCAGTATAAGGGCTTAAGACACGAGCGGGGATGTGAAAACCCACAACAGAAGGTGACGTTCCCTGCCTGCAGCTAGAACGAGGGTTCAATTAGTTCCCTTGGCTCAGGACCGTCGTCTGTAGCTTTTGCTTTTTGCACAGAGCTGAGCTTTTTTTCGGCGCACCCACCAAAGGCAATGGCTCTAAACCCGCACTGTTACATTTGTGTACGTGCTGCTATGGTGTGTGTGTGTGTGTGTGTGCGTGCATGCATGTGTGTGTGCATGCGTGCACATCTGTGCATATGTTTGTATGGTTATGTTGTGCGTGAGACTGTGCTTGCATCTGTATGCATACTTGTGTGTGTGCATGTGTGTGTGGGGTGGGGAACACTTGGGGACAGGGTTTTTGTTGAGGCCACAGGATGCAATGTTTTCTGGCATAGAGCACTGAATATATCCAAGGCCATTACTTCACTGTGCAATACTCCAAAATGCATTCATCTAGGTTTGTGCCAATGGGCATGTCATTACTTTTGTGTGAATGACTCAAACTGGTTGAGAGGAGAGTTGAATAGGATGAATGCCCAAAGCCTAAAATCTTCTTTTTTTAAGGATGACGTCATTTTGACAGATCTTTTTTTTTTTTCATTGAACAAATATGAAACAAAATATAAACCTTTGTAAGCAAACACAATGAAATTCATTGGTTTTTATTACAGGTAGATAAGAGATTTTTTTCCCTCTAGTCCACCTTTTGATAGAAATCTAGCTGCATGAAGAAATTTTTGCACTTCAAATACACGTCGACGAGAATTGAGTTTAATACAAGATCGCCCTCTTGTGGACATGTGCAAGTTTTAATCCCCGCCTGAACCGATTTTGGCGGTGGATGATAATTGTGCAGGCTACGTACGCCAGTTCAATGCGCATTTTGTCCTTGTACATCACGTTCGTCCCCAGCACTCGATTTGTGTAGTCTATTAGCAGAGTCATTGGTGCTGAAGTGTCAGGGCTTTGAGAAAATTCTGACTTATTCGTTTTCATATTCATTGTAGCTTATTGTACAATGTAGTGGAAATATGTGCATGTTGCCTGTGGTTCCTTTTCGATTGGCGCGGGCGAGAATGTGCTGGCGCTGGAATAAAAACGGCTGCAGGAAGTCTGTGGAGAACCACTGCCAAAAATGTACATTAATAGGCAACAGGCTCCTTCTCACTTCCCCTACCCCTCCCGGAGAAGGTGGAAAGCCCCTGCGCTTCAGACGAGGAGCGGAAATGTCATTCAAACCCAGCTAAAGACGTGGTCCGGTCCAAAAAAAAGGAAACAGCTACCAGGTGCATTAGACATTATCCGTGACCGTGGGACTGCGGCTTATTGCCAGACCCCTGAAGTAGCCTACATCTCTTTCACACGAGCCGTTCTCAGACCACGTGATATTTCAGCGCGGGAGATAAGTCCAGCTAATGCGCCGAGAAAAACTGCCGCTGGGAGGAGTTCAAGTAAAACTGGTTTGGATCAGTCACTCGTTCTTGTACATTTTGCCGTGCAGTTTTTTTACCCCCCGTTTTAATTGTTTTCATTGTTTATTCACATTGCATCTCCCTAATATCTTGGCTTAAGTAGTCAATACATTTAGTTACATTAACACAGGATACCGTTCAGTAGCACGTTTGCAGAACATTTTGCGTGCCGCGTGTTTTCAGAATGTGAAGTCATAGAATCCTTGATTCCCTGAGTTCTGCAGTGTGCTACACCGAGGAGAGGGTTCAGGATAGGCAAACGCGAATATTGAATCGAGTCTATTGCCTGAGTCCAAAGCTGAGGTTGAACTGGATGAATTGCATTAAATTGTCTCCTCCCAACGCAGTTTGACTTCAGGGTTGTTTTTTGAAAAGTTGCTCATAAAGGGATTCCTACAGCATATTTTTGCTCTTGTGTGCCACTTGTAGGCTATGCAATTTGGTAGTCCAAACTGGTGTTTTAATTGCATTACTTTAATTACAATGCTGCACTCACTATTGTGGAGTCTAGAACCATTCATTGAACAGCTAATTATGCTTGTCCCAGATTTGTTTACAGGGTCAGTAATAACATTGAATAAACCACACTGTGTGCTTGGCACAGAGGTGAGTTTACATCAATGGCAACATTCACAATGCACCTTCAAGACCAGGGTTTAAAACAAGAATACCTGACAAATAGGCAGGTGTGTGTGGGTGCGTGCGTGTATACTTGTGTGTGTGTGGTGATGAATTCCATACGATGCAGTACACTCAGTAGTGTTCTAATGTATGGACTGGTACACTTGACATTTGTACCTAATTGAAAAATGGAAATTATTTGAACTTCTCTGACACCCTGGGGACAGAATTTCATTTAGATTCAGCACACACTAATGGATTCAATCAGCTTTAGTCTTTAATATTGACAAGTGTTTGTTTCCATTCTTTACAAACACAATTTGATGTGTTCATTTTGATGATCACAGAACTCGCAAAACTGTTTACGATGCGGAAAAAAACAAGCAATTGCATTTCATTATAATTCAAAGTTAAGGGCAAATGTTGATTGAATTCTGGCCTACTGCCAGTCAATGGCTCTTTCAAGTTAGACTCATAAATTTCAGGTGCAGTGATTTTCCAAGCCCAACCCCATTATTTTTACACACATATGACCATCCCAAGTGCCTTTCAAAGGTCACTTTTTCTGAACAGAAGCTGAATCAACTAAACAGGCAAATGACCCTGAAGTCAGAAAGAGAACAGGGAGAAGGGCAACTAATTAATTCATGGAGATCTCCCTGCTTCTCTGTGCACACCCTAATGGCCTTTATCTGAGTCTTTATAAATGAAAAATGCACTGAACACGGAAGTGCAAATATCAGCGACAGAAACAAGCGCACCCCGGCGACCTGCTTTCCGAAAGTCTTTGTCTTCTTCAAACCAAGCCTGGAGTTTACGCGGCCCTGTCTGCCACCTCCCTGCTTTTGTTCATTTGTCTTAGTTACGTGTGTTTTCAAAATAAAACCAGGAAAGGTTTGAGTCAGAGACGTGCAATTAGCTGTCTGTGTCGGCGAGTTTGTAGCTGTGGGATGTGATTTACTTGGTCTGTGTTGGGGGGTGGGAGTGGGTGCTGGGGGGTCTCAGGGTCGGGTGTGAATGGACCATAGTTATCTGGATTGCCACTGCATTAGGTTCTTCAAAGCCCACTTGTTACATGCCATTGCTTGAGCTAGCTCTCTCCTGTAGTACTATGGGGTCTGTGGTGTATGAAATGGTCATTTGCTAACGGGACAGTGCATCTATGGAGTGCATATGCCCTGTCTGTAAGACTCCTTGTGCCAGATTGTGGGGGTCACAGTAGTGAGTTGAGGCGCAACTGCAGTTTTGCGGTTTTATTAGGACTTCATGTTTGTCATATTAAAAACAAAGACAGGAAATTACACAATCCCTGTAAGTTCCCTTTAGTTTCCAGTGGAAATGCACGTCTTCTCATCCATGCTGTCAGGTGCCTTGGCCTCTGGGGACAAGTGTATGAAACATGCCTTTGGCAACTGAGCTAGGTTGTTATTGTGTGTTCGGTTGTTGTGGTTTTCTTCTCGGCTTGTGCATCCAGCTAGTGAAGCTTAGCATTGTTTGATGGAGAAGCACTGCAGAGTTTCTAGGCAACAAAGATGACAGTAACTGTGGCAACAACCCTGGGTAAATTTTTCAGCTAGCCTTATGCTTTGATCTTTTTGTCATAAAAAATTCATCATTTTGAGGGCCTTCAATAATTGACATGCAGTGATGGACTTACAAATAAGGGGTTGAACACTCTAACCCTTATATGTGTGTATGCGCGTGCATGTGTGTGAGTGTGTATATGTGTGCGTGTGTACGTGCATGAGTACGTGCATTTGCGAGTTTGTGTCCGCAATGTGTGAGCGTGCGTGTGTGTGTGTTTGTGTGCATGAGTATGTGCGTTTGCGAGTGCGCGTCCGCATGCATGTGTGTGTGTGTGTTTTTTGTATGTGCGTGTGTGTGCATGTGTGTCTGTGTTTGTGTGTTGTGTGTGCATGTTTGTGTGTGTGTGCGTGTATGTGCATGAGTGCTTGTGTGAGTATGTGTGTGTGCATGTGTGTGCTCTGTAGGCCTCAGCTGGCGGGAGGCAGGTCTGGGGATGAGATTGTCCAGCGGAGCAGAGAAGGTGTCTGTGTGCGAATGTGAACTCTCACTTCAGGGCACACAGCCCTCTCTCCCGACTCCCATCTGACAGCCAGTCACCACTTCCCCCTGCCAGACGGACACTCCATGTCAAAGCTGTCTCGCGTCATGTCTCACTGCCAGCTCCTGATATGACACACACACACACACACACACACACATCTTTCTCTCTCACTTACAGGGTCTTCTGAACCCGCTGCTGAAATAAGTGTGGCAACAAAAAAATTTGTTGAGAGATGAAATGCAATGACAAAAGAAAACAAAATTTGACATTTTCCCATATTGCTATGATGCTGCATTGACAGGTTAAAATGAATGTGGGAAATAGTGATTGTAAAAATAATTGCAGTTATTATGTGACTACTTAATTTGTATATGCCATAGAATTAGGGGTGGATGGAATTTCACCCAGAATGCATTGCATGTCACTGTTTTCTTTTTTAATTTCACCTGCACATTGTTCATCTTTAACTCTATATTTTCTAACCCATTATATAAATGTAGATAGATAGATAGATAGTTTAATTTGTCCTCAAGGAGGAAATTCTTTTCCACAATAGGTGCATACATAACACAAACAGGTAAGACATACAGAATTATACTGAAATTATACAAAATATGTGCTTGTGTGTGCACTGTGGATGTGCAACTACACCCTAAAGTTTCTTTTGCGAGCTTTATGGTGAATAAACCTTGTTGGTGAATGAAGCTAATGATACCGATTATCCATTAGAAGCATAGGAAATGCAGCTCATGTTCATAAAGGATAATCAGACTGCTTTGATCTCACTGAAATTCAGTACATTTAACTGGGTAATGTATGTATAGTGGCTATGATCTTTCTGTGGAATATCACCAGCAAGTACATAGTGGGCATGGGTCAAAAACACATTTTAAATACACAAGTCGAACTCCTGCAGATTACTGCCTATTTTAAATGTTATATTTTCACCTGTCTTCTGAAGAACATTATCCTTTCATATAATTGCATTTCATACAACATTTTGTTTAATAATATTTAATTTAAAATCCTCAAGAATGAGCAAACTGTTTTTAGATTTTACCACCATCTACAGTAAAGAGTGAAATTCAAAAAGTATACATCTGGTGTATATTGTAGCTGACTGGGCTGCCTTTAGTTTTTTATTTATTTATTTATTTTATTTTATTTTTGTCCCCAGCGCAAATTGTGTGCAGACTTATTTCCTCTTTCAAATCTCCTGCTATCTCTGTGTAATAGCACTGTTGATAAGGTGCCTCAAGGACAGAAGCTGACACAGAAGTGGCCAGCGTTAGACATGAAATAGGATATAGTCAGCATGAAATGTGCCATCCTGCTTGCAGTTAGACGTGCATATTTAGTTAAATACAATAATGCATTACATTTCTTACAGAATGTGATGTGTAACATTTAAATGTGCTCAGATGTGATTTTGTTATCCCCTGCAGATATTGCCGAATTGCGTACGTTTGCAGTGCATCATGGGGTAGCTGCTGGGATGTGAGGTGGGATGTTTCCAGTCCTTTAAAATTTGAAGGTGTTGTTAGAAGACCTTTCTCAGCAGAAATCCACATCCCTTTATTGACTGCCTACTGAAATGGATCCCAGACTGCAGTTCTCTGTGGACACTGATGTTTTAATTTTATTAGGAAATACATTTGCTTGTTTTTTAAGCGAATGTCCTTTGGGTTACTTGCTGGGACACTTACAATTTTTAAATAAAATAGTCTTTTATGGAAGGCAGGTAAAAATGTAGTGTCATTAAGCAGTTAGGTAATGAATGCTAACAGTAATACAAAAAGGAAGTGGAGAGGCTTTCTGCTGTCTGCCTCCTCTCTGGACTCTGCTATGAAGCCATATTACTGCTACAATCAGTTAATTTCGGTCCCAAGGCTATCCATGTGATTGTTCCTGTTCGTTTGGATTTTTAGGCAGTTAGGTTTTGATTTTAAATTAGAATCTTTTGTAAACCTGCATGACAGGCAACAGGAAAGTGATGTGGATGGATGAATGAATGAAATAAATCAGGTCTAAATCAATATATGTGCAATCAGAAGGAATACATGAAATGAAAAGTAGTAGCAAATAATTTTATACTCCCCATTGGTTAGGAGCTAATGTATTTATTTCATTGATTCATTCATTCATTCAGTGTAAGCATTGAAGAGTCTATTATGGTTGAATGCTGTCTTGGAGGCCTAGCAAAAAGAAGAAAATGCTGAAAATTTATATGATTCCGTTTATTCCTGTGTAAATACCTTTCCCATTCAAGTGAAAAGACCACTCGTGGGAGAGCATTTGAAGAATCTGTCTTTGGTGTAGCCTGCTCAGTCAGTAAAATCATCTGTATACAGTATGCACCTAATCACAAACAACTATCCTTGAAAACTGTTTTTGTAAGCTGTTTCTTAAATCTTTCATGTCTATGATGCAGTTTATGTTCTGCAGCTATCATCTTTTTTTGCGCTATTTTTTTCCTCATCTAAATTTTTTGTCCTGCAACAACAGGAACCTAATGTCACTGACACAAACAGTAATGAAACTCCACCCACAGAATGGCTAGAAATACTTTTGTGCTATATTATTGTAAAAATATTGTGCGAAATTGTAAAATTGTATCCTCATTGTTGCCAGTTCAGAATCTACATACAGTTGCGTCTTCCTAATTCGGTCAAGGTGTGCAGGTTTTTAAAGTGTAAATTTTCAAATGTGCACAGCTCCCGAAGATCATCCATGCATTTTGCATTTCTGCATGCAAATCGCTGACTGACTAATGCTCTTGAAGTATACTGGGTAATAAATCTAGACTTTTCCGTCTTTAAATCTTTCCCTATAAAGCATTGAACGTTGGCTATGTGTGGCCACCTAACAATTCAGATCAGGTCTCCATGTTTCTTTCCTTTCTGTAATTGATCAGTCATTTGCTTTTACCTTACATGCACTATGCATGAATGTCAAAATAGTATGGCCCTGTGTTTCATTTAATTCATGCATGATTTTCGTCTCTTCATTCTGTGATGTGAGTTTTGCTCTATAAAAAACCAGAACCCAGCTATGATACAGGATCTACCGTTTGTCCAGAGACAACAACTCAGCCTGGAAGGAGGAGGTGTGTTTTAGCCATTTTCAAAAGGCCCGTCTTGGCCGCAGAATGAGGTTAGACAGGTTGCACCGGCGGTGTGATAGACTGTAACAGATCTGTCAGATTTGATTGATGCGTTTCTCCGCGGATGACCAGTCAAGCCGCGCAAGATTCCACCCCTCCTCCGCCCCTCACTTTCTACGGCAGCAAAATGCAAACCACTGTACATAAAAGGACGTGTTTGCATTTGCATCACGTTGGGCTTGAGGAAGCGAGAGCGCGTGGGTGCTTCTGCTCTTTAACCTGGGGGGGAATTGGACAAGCAGATAAAAGGAACTGCGATCGCTGGCTACTCTTCTCTTCTGAATCATCCCAGGACCCAACTGTTGCTGCACAGACCGGCTTCTTCCCTGACTGTCCTGGAGCTAGCCAGTTGCTGCTGCCGCTGCCGCCGCTGCTGCTGCTGTTGGAGTCAACATACTTTCCCTCACTCTCCAGGAACTGTTGCTTCGGATTGGAACGTATCCAGTTATCCATTGTCACTCTAGAAACTACCCACGTTACGGAGACGACCGAAACGTGGAGACAGGCGTAATTTACTGTCACCTCAGCTGCTAACTGAACACAGGTACGCTTTTATACTCATCAGGAGTTTCACAGTGTTTCTGAGGAGCGTGTCATCAAATAATATAGTGAGCACAGTCAATGCAACAGCTGCATATCATTTCAAATCAGATGTTTTTAGATTTCTTTTCACTGTGGCTTAGAATCCTGTAACGTTAATGTTTTTTTTGTTTTTTGTTTTCGAGTTTATTTTAATGGATGCATTTTCTATTTGTATTATTATTTAAATGACATATTTAAATCAGATCTTTTGAGAACATCCTTGGATTATTTTTGTGAAATGCTCTGTTGGTTTCCCTGCAGGGTGACACGCTGGCCATGGGGCATCAGCTGGCCTTCACGGAGCAGAACGCCGAGCGCATCCTGGCGGTGCAGGGGCTCTTCGGCACTTCGGGCAAGCCCTTGGCCATGCCGGGCCGCGTCCTGGTCGGGGAGGGGCACCTCCTCAAGCTGTGCCGGCGGAGCCCGCAGCCCCGGGCCTTCTTCCTCTTCAACGACATCCTGGTGTACGGCAGCGTCGTCATCCTCGGCCGCTGGTACGCCAACCAGCAGGTGGTGGCGCTGGAGGACGTGTCGCTGGAGGACGCGGAGGACGGGCTGGACATGAAGCACCAGTGGCTGATCCGCACGCCGCGCAAGTCCTTCTACGTGTCGGCGGCGTCGGCCGAGGAGAAGCGGGCGTGGATGGAGCACATCGGCGAGTGCCGGGCCGAGCGGCTGCGGCGCACGGGCAAGCCGGCGGGCACGCGCTTCGCCGCCGTCTGGGTGCCCGACCGCGCCTCGGCCGTCTGCATGCGCTGCTGCAGCCGCTTCGGCCTGGCGCAGCGGCGCCACCACTGCCGGCGCTGCGGCTTCGTGGTGTGCGCCCCCTGCTCCCGGGCGCGCCGCGTCATCCCCGAAATCTCGCCCAAGCCCGTGCGCGTCTGCCGGCTCTGCCACCAGGGGAGCCCGCCGCCCGACCCGCCGGAGCAGGGCGCCACCCTGGCCGGCCGCGGCCGCGGCGGCAGCGACGGGAAAAACTCGTCCGAGGAGGACGAGTCGCCGTACGAGCCGTCCAGCGGGGAGGACGACTGCGAGGAAGGGTACGCGGAGCTCGCTCCCGCTCAGTGGGAATCGCAGAACCACGTCAGGAACAGCTCCTGGTCGCCGTACGTCGACTTGAGCAATCATCTCCAGATTTCTGACATGGGCAACTATTAACGCAAACGATGCAAAGCTACAGCCTTCACGGAACTGAAGTGTAAACATGTACACCTCCACAACAGCAGTGAATGCTTTCTTTGTGTGTAAAAAAATGTGTATAGCCTAAAGCAATGTATGTATTTAGCTGCAATATTTCTGCTTCATCAAAGCGTCCATATGTTCATCAGTTGTGTAATGGTTGATATTGTGACCAGACACACAAGAAAAAACATGCATGATTTATATGACTGAAAATGACTCTCGTGTTGGACACACAAACCACATCTTTCATTTTCTAAGATTCATGACTTTATTGCTTTATCATTTTATGAAAAAGGTAGAATATCAGGTGTCCCATTTCCTTGCCCTTCTGTTTGTGAACTGAAATGAACAACCTGAACTCTATCATTTAAAGTGAGCAGCTGAAAAAATAACCTGAAATTAAACTGTATGTCACTGTCAAAATAAATATGATCCTTTGTCCCAGACGAGCAAGGTCTCCATCTGTGGATTTATAGATTGCTGCTGAAAAACTTGCCCTGAGGAAGAGACTTTGTGTTCTCTGCCCAAGGGATGCCCATGCCCATGTCTTTAAGCTCAAAGATGTCTATTCATGTGCAAACTGCTCTTCTTTATTATGATGATTATTATTTGTAGCAGTAGTACTAATAGTAGTAGTAGTATTAGTATTGGATATTTAAAAATAAAGTACATGAACTTTTAACAGCTTATGGAAAATTGATAGTACTGTATCAAGATTTGGTGGGTTTTTACAATTATATTCACTTCCTATATGCATCAGTTATTATGGCATAAATCTGGGCTCACAGTGGTGCTGTAACAGTTTATGGAATAGTATTCTTCATATACTGTCAATGTCCATTAAGTAGCACTTATAGGAAACATAAAAGCTAGCTTATAAGCTAACTATAAGTATAGCACACGGCAAGTAACTACAGAACTAACTATAAGTAAAAAGTACTAATCGTTAACTTCTAAGTATTTTTGAATGGTAAGGCCTGCAATCTTGCATATGGTGGGACTTATTTGCTAAAAATAGTGCAGCGTGCTCCAAACAAGTGAGCAGTCCTGTAGAACGGCATTCCCTGCTGCAGGGCTTTTTAACATAGCTGTAGGCTCTGTGTCAACACTATAGAACACTGTTGCCTCTAACTCTGTTGCTAGTGAGAAAAAAAATGCAATGGCAACAATACACATACCATTGCGTAAATTCTGTGAACAAAGTCGTCTTTTGTCTTCGAGAAAATCAGCAACATGACCAGCTCTCTGGCCAGGGGGAAATGGGAAGTGGGATGTGGGGAGGAACATGCAATTTAGACTAATGTCTAAACAGAGAACCAGAAAATGCACTTTCCTTGTCTTTCCTTAAGCCAAAATGTGCCATAAATGTCCTTCACACAAACCCCCAGAGACAAGACTTAATACAATTAAAAATAAAAGATATTCATTTTTATTTTTATTTTTCTTTTATGACATAGGTTATGATATAATGTTTTTGTGGCTAAGTGACTCATATTTGTCAGGGACATGTGTACGGAACCATTTTGTGAAGCAGTATAAACCTTTGCTTGTGGAAAAGGGCCTGGCTCAGAAGGGAGTAATGATCGAGGGATTCTTTTTTTTTTAATTTGTAGAAAATATACCTGTTCTAAAAACTGCGCTCCGAAAAGTTAGGGGATTTTTCTATTGTGCAACCTGGGTCAAACCATACAAGAGGCTGTAGTTCTTTTTTTAAACTCTTCATTCTTCTTAATTTCTCAAATAAAGTGAAACTCAAACAGAATCTTGTTCACTGTTTGATTATGATTCGCTTCCATGTCTGTAAAAAGAGGGGTTCTAGGTGATACAAGGAATGTACAAATATAATTCAGTTAAATATTCATGTATATTGATTAATTATACTTATAATAAGCTGATAAAAAGTAGTATGATAACAGGCTGGGCTGCAGTACAAGTTCCCAAAGTGTGTAATTAGCTTGCGGCTGGGCTTGCAGCATTACTATAATTATCATATATTTTCATTTTTAATGCACATTAGAAGGCCTGTGTCTGCGGGTTATTCAGGCAAGGAGGTACTCTTTCAGCTGTTTGTATGGACAAAATGCACACAGGTGAATGAGATGCTGGCAATATTTTACAGAACATTAAACAGAATACAGAGCTAAAGTTTGTATGTTTCTGTTCCAGCCGTTCCTCTATCTCTCTGAACAGACCCTGAGCACAGGGTTACAAAAATTATTATGAAAGAAAGGCATAGGCACATTCTCACATACACGCTAACTGCCAGCGGTGGTTCATCATTTTTTCAATATGGGTCATTCAGTTTCACTTCCTCTGTCACAAGAGCAGCTATGCTTCCCATGCATCACAAAAAAAGTACTTTATGCTTATATATATATATTTGGCTCAAACCCCACTGGGACTGCTCTTTTCTCCGTGTTTCGTGTCAGCCCATGAGAAAGCTGCAGGGAGGAAGCCTGGTGCTGTCTGCTCCTCTGTATCAGGCCTGGGGATCCCCACTTCACAGGAAGTGCTTGTGTTTATCTGCAGCAGCAGCACAGTCAGCAGCACATTAATGGCGGACAGACACCGGCAGGTAATCTGCTGCTCCTGGGTAAAAAAATAAATAAAAAAGTAAAAAATGAGATTGAAAAAAATCCTGATATGAAATGCAACCTGTATCTGTGGACAGATGGAAGAAGGGAAAGAGAGAGGGGGCGAGAGAGAGAGAGAGAGAGAGAGAGAGAGAGAGAGAGAACACATGGGAGGTAGGGGGCTGAGGGGGTTATTACTATGGTGATTGCATAGGAACCCTGGGGAAGGCCTTTCATGTGTCTTCCTTACGTGTTGTTGTTCTTAATCACTTTCACAACACTGTACAACATGCCAAAAAAGCATGATACAATCTGAGCGAGAATGTATTTGTGAGAGAGAAAACACATAAGGAGAGAGAGCCTGACAATTTCCGTATTTACCCAGCATGTACAGAAAAACAAAGGGACTCGCTTGCCATCCCACCAACCTCCACTTGGGTGTGCAAAAGAGAAACATTTGATAAATTCTGAATTTTTTTGCAGAGTGGTAGTGCCACTGTGAGGTCATTGAAAATGGACAGAAACACGCTGGCAAAGGGGAAACCCCCTCCCTCTATTGTAATTCCACAGACGTAGAGGGGAATGACCAGGTTTGACACTATCAGATGTGTGAAGGATGTTGCTTTCCTGCATATAAAAGAGTCCAGCAGAAGAAAAACAGGGTGACTGTAAACTGGAGCTACAACACAGCAGTGGATCAGAAGTAGGGGTTTTACCATGGACAAAAAGAGAACACTTCTTAAATAGCTAAATGTGAGCTATTCTGATTGCGACCTTAATCTCATGTATTTGTTTCAAACCAATTGGTTTTGTAGAAACGATGCCTTACTATCAGTGTTCAACCATTCACTGAAGGTTACAACTGTACACAACATTGATATTTTAGTGCAATATTAGCAAGAACCACAGACGTTTGCCATAATACTGAAGAGAGATCTAAGCGTAAACACGCATTACCACTTTAAATCTGAAATAGGCACTCTGTCACAGCCAAGCACTTTTGAACATTATGTTACCCGATTGCCCCCTAGTGGTCAAAAGAGCTCTGACAAGCAAAAAAAAAAGTCCCACCTTTTCATCAGAAGGAAACAAGTACAAAACTGTCAGAACACTTCGAAAAAAGTCTCAGTCATTTCAAAAATGATTCATTGTTAATGAGTAAATGTATTCTTACTTACTTACTGCTCCACTAACATTGCGTGTGGACTTAAAGTCAATGTCAGCATGTTCATGAAAAATCACAAACTTTTGAAACTTATTAAATTTTTTTTTTACACATTTAACCAAAAATGTACAGAACTTGTTTATAAAAATGTTGTGTTTTGTTAAAATCTAATCCAGAGGTATACATTGTTAGACAAAATAAATCAATCGTAGAAGCTAGTAATTATGCAAATCATTTTTTTTTTGTTGTTGAAAACATACAATTAAAATCACAAAAGTATAACCATAAAGCCGTTATGTTCATAGTTCAATTATTTCACCCGCCCTCACCTTCTTTTCTCCCTAGCAGGAAATAAAGGCCTCTACATGACCTCTGCACCTCCCACACTCCACGCAAGCAGCCCCAGTCATATGCACTCCTCTGTTGGGCTCATTTGCAAGTCTGTGCATATTTCACACCCTTAAGGGTCACAAAGGAGGGCAGGAGATCTGGTTCCAGTAGGGAGAAGGGACGGGGTCTCCCACTGACAATGGCCATTGCCCTGCAGGCCTCGGCCATGTTGTAAGGGACAAATCACGTAGCATTAGCTCTGGCTGAATTAGTCCCGCTAGGACAAAGGCAGAAGTGCCCTAACGGAACATTGTCAGCTCTGTGATGTCATAGCTACGTGGCCAAGCCAGAGATTGGGGCTAGGGCTTTTACTGACAGAGCCACTGAGAACACACCCCCCCCCCCCCCCCCCCCACCCCCCTTAAAAAAGTTACTTCTGCACAGTTTGCAGTATATTCTGAGTGGATCAGTTAATATTAATGCATTACAGAGAATACAGAGTCGCAATTGCTGACTGCCAAGTGAGTTACAACTGATATGAGCATGCCCAGGCACTAACTTGAATCAGTGACCCTGTTTAACTCACAACAGCAGCCAGATTAGCATATTTGTGTTCAGATAAAACAGAATCAATGCATATTTGTTGCTTAGCAACAGCCGAAGAATACATGGAAACACAGAAAGTGTTTCTCAAGTGTCAGATAATGACATATATGGTAGTACTGTATGGAGTAATGATTTCCTGTAGGCAGGAAAATCCAGACACTTGATTCCAAACTCAATCCAAGATGAGCAAGACTTTTCTTTATAAACGTTTATGTAATTATGAATACATAAATGTGAAAAATATAGTTTAAAAAAATACAGCTAATAACACTACCATAAAAGAGCCATTTTAATGACAAATATAAGCTGGAAATAAGCTTCCTGAGAGATAAATCATCTCATGATATTCTTCGGCCAATCTAACATTAAGCCCACATATATAAAGGGCTACTGTGGAATCTGCAGGCCTGAACTGGAGCACAATAATTGCAATGACAGGAACATCTGCCGAGTCTATTCAAATAATCTAATGCCATCTCTCATGTCTCTCCCTCTCTCTTTTCCACAAACACCCACTCGTTCCCCCTTTTTAGGGAGATCTGCCTGAGTACATGGCATTGTTCACGCTCTTATTTCCTGTAACCTAAGATATAAATGGCGGAATCTTGGAGCAGTCCCCGGAGGCAGGAGTGTAATTAGGAGCGGTGCTCGGGCAGGGCGGACAGTTACTTCACTAAACCACCGGCTGGCTCCAGCACAAAGGCCTCACTTCAGCCCCAGCGTCGGCTGCCGCTGCTCACTTCTGCTGCTCATTTACACTCCCTGCAATTACAACACAAATCTCACCAGCATCGGCGCCATTTTGGAAAAGGCACTATTTTTTTTTTGCCCATACACATGATTTTATTTTTTTCATTGACCGTTTTTCACGTGTCAGTCAATCAGCCACTCGCCACGCTCAGTCAGATAAAAAAAATAATAATTAAATGGCCACAGACCACATGATACAAGTGAGAATCGATCCGACTCACGTCAATGCAGGAGGTCCCAGAACTGCACAGCTGCTTTTTCCAGCTCTGCAGTCCATCAGCTAGCACTGCCGAGGTTTTCTCTGCAGATTTTCTGTGCAGCAGGCAAGGGCAGGCCGCAGGACAGAGGCGCAGTCACCAGAGTCAGATTTAGTGTGGCCATGGTACAGTTCAGGACCGTGGGGAATGGGAGCAACTACAGAAAATATTTTCTTTAACTGGACACACCAGTCATAAGCCCTTGAAATTAATCTTTTTCTCTATTCATTCTCTTGTACTGATAACAAAGACGTAAAAAAAAAAAAACAACCAACCAATCTCAGTCATGACAGGGTGCAATAAGTAGAACTTTTGATTAACCCCCTTGCCTGAAATTAATGTGAAGCTTCAATGGAATTTCCTTACAAATCATTTCCACTGAAAAAAGTTCAGTGACTTTAAATTTACCCTGAAAGCCAGATTAGTCCCTGGCCAGCACAGAGCAGTTCATACTTTACGTGACCTGAAAAAAACCCAGCCAGGCTGAAGCTGAAGCTGAAGCTTTCTTGACTGTGGCACATTTCCATTAAACATGTGCAGGCCACAAAAGGCGAGGTTCCCTGTACACTCCTCCTCCCTGACTTCTTCTATTATTTCCCTGGTTTAAAAAAAACATGTACATGTCAGAAGAAGGAATAAAATCATTTTCCTCCACGATATCATCTTTCAACTGCCTGAAACAAAACAGCACTCGCAATTTCTTTCAAAACTAATGTGGAGCACATTAAAACTTCTAAGAGTAGAACAAAACTTTTATGGTGTTGATAATGGATATTTTACACAATTTGATAGAGGAATGGAATGAAAGGGAAAAGGCATCTGTGATCTGTTTTCCTTTGAAAACTGTCAGAAAGTGGTGATGTCACTGACATTCAGTTTATTGGAACATAAAGCACCTATTTCACAAACCAAAATTCAGAGTACATTGGTGAAAAACAAAGTAAGTTAGAGACAAACATAAACATGAAACAAACTTTTGGCTCACATCCATGTTTTATTTTTTAATTTAAGTGTTTCAATCTTCAATCATAGAATGAAATCTGCTTCCCCAAATCCCAAACAGCCATTTTCAAAACTAGTTTATGTTCCATTTTTAAAAAACTCAGGGTTATTTTTTAGCATTGCAAAGAATACTCCATACATTCCATATAAAATTGCTTAAAACTATATTTTATTTACATTATATAAATATTTACACACACATATATTTAGATTTCATGTAACTTCTGAATTTGTTGTTTATGGAAAGGTTCTTTTCACATCATCCACAAAGGAGTAATAGGTTTCCACAGTCTCACGGTATTCTGGCCACAGCCAGGGCCTGGGCCAATCAGAGGCAGGGATTACCTACTGCAGCTCCATCAAAAGCACTTCCAGGTCAAGGTTCATTTCATTCCCACCAGGCCCGCCGCGGTCACTCGTCAGAGACAGCGCAGAGTTTCCTCTGGCCTCCGCTCCCGACATCCCGCTTACAAGATTAGTCTCTGACCCAGGATCTTCCTGTTAATCTCCGCCAGTGCGACGGAGAACACGAAGGCCTTCTCGTCCGAGAGATTGGCGTAAATGTCGACCTCCTTTTCTTGCTTTTCTGCGATGGGTAAATTTCACACAAACACAAAAAAAAAAATCTAAGTCAGAGGTGGATTAAAAGAAGGACAGGCTATAAAAACACAGTTGTCACCAAGGAGTGACAACAGGCTTTATATGCGAGCAATAAGGAAAATGACAAAGCGATTCACAGTTAATAACACCGTATGAATGTGACGGGACCAGAAAGGCAGGTATGTATCTGAGAGCTTCTCCTGCAGCTCTGTTAGCGAATCTGGGCCGACAGAGAGCAGGCACTGCCGGCGACATCATGATTAATTCACTAGTCAAACGGGAGAGGATGCTCATCTGTAAATCATTAATCCTCCCCGAGCACGAAGAGGAAGCCAGCTCATCCTTCTGTCATGAAATCATGTACCTATAAATACTTAAACACCGCCATTTTCCCTCCAATATACGTCATATGGTATGCACAGGGTTTTTCCAAGAAGCAAGCTTTTTGTGGTTTAAATTTTTTTTCTTCTTCTTAAAACACACAAATACTGCCATTTTACACTCAGATCTTAGGCCTCTCAGTACCAGCATAAGAGGATGTTGCCTGGCGTTCTCACAAGCTTCCTGAGAGAGAACATTCATTCACCTGCTGGCTCACAAACCTTAAACTACCTGCAGAAGAAACCACAGGGCTGTATCTGCAACATTATCATCAAGTCAGCCCTCTCCATATAAAAGTCTGTGTGTGTGTGTGTGTGTGTGTGTGGAAGGGGGGGGGGGGTGTTAAAATGCATCAAAGTGATAAATGCCTCCTCTCTCTCATGGTGACTCAGTGTTCAGCTCATTACTCTAACTGAACTAGGGTCAGAGATTCTCCTCTCTTCCAATGACTGAAAACAAAACTGCACACACCGCTTCAGTATGAGAGAGATGCTGTTAATTATTAGCAAGGACCACATTCATTTCACTTTCAATATGCTTCGCAAAACCCTTCTCTGGAAACCCTATCAGGAAGGTGTCTTTTCTGAGTAATGTTTCAAAGTTCTAAGTAGTAAGCCACTGGCAATTTGAAATGCAAACCCACAAAATAGATTTTTCCTGTCTACAAAAACATCTTTGACCCATGAAAAAAGAACAAACTGCTGAAATGGAAAACAGTCATGAAAATATACTTGACAGAGGGGTATACTGAACAACACACACACACACACACACATACACACACAGTCACATATTCATATACACACACACACAATATACAGTTTTACCTTTCTCTTCTTCCTGCTTCTTGAGAGTGACCGTTTTTGGCCGGCCCCTCCCTCTACGGATCTGCTCCGATTGGCTGTTTGTGCGGGACCGCCTCCTGTTCTCCATGTCATTGGTTGAGACTGAGCTGATTTTCTCTCTGCGGATCCTTTCGGTCCTCCTCCTCTTTGCATCTAGCTTGTCTGCGAAAATGGGTGACGCAACAAACCAATATTAATGTAGTAATGTAGTACTGCAACTGATACCGTAGACATTTTGGACCGTTTGCACACTTTTTATTGTTCTACAGAAAGACGAGAAGCTCAAGTAAATGCTTCAAGATTCCTCTACCACAGTGGCACCAAACCCATGTGCCAAGAAACCTGCCTCTAGAAAGAAATGTGGGTCAGGACATGCCTACCCTAGTTTGTCCAATGTCCAAGAATTTCCAATTCGCTATTCACAACCATAGCTAAGTTCAGTGGTCCCTACTTCAAAATCAGGAGAGCAAAGACATCCGCAGTTCTCCTCCGAAACACGTGGCGTCGCCAGCTGCTGCTTTTCACACTGCAGACCTCAGCTCAGCTAGCATAGGGTGGAGTCCTGCCACATGCAGCTTTGGCATGCAGTCCGCGTGCACTCAATCGGCCAGCAGGGGTCGCTAGAGAGTGACTAAACATGTAGCCGTAGCAAACCGAGCGCTCCCGTTCCCTGCTCTGGAGCTACTGGCCTTGATCTGCACTGACACACTCCGCATTCCATCTGAAAGCATAGGGCACTCGTGCGCCACAACATGGTGCCTTAACCGGATCAGCTATTGTGGGTTGAGAAACATGTCGTACAAACACGTCACATGATTTATACCTTGTTTTACAGAGATCAGTATTGGCAAGGGGAACACATACAAAGAACCAAGCCAGCCTTTAAGCATGTGTTGCATTAGCATGAAAGGTGTCTCATTTGGGGCTCAAACATGTTACTGCTGGGTTGCTGGATTTTTGGACTTCCTGTAGTTTAGACTGATGAAAGCAATCATTCCTACCATGTTTAGCTGACATACTACTACTACTAAACATACACACACACATACATATACCGCCCCACACTGTAGTTTATTTTTAGGTAATCTTTTAAAATCCTTCACCTTCACAATGGACTTCAGTCAGAATGTGCTTTGACTCTGGCAGGCAGAGAGACTACGGCACTCAAGTGAAGCCACTTCAAATTAAGCACTGGCCTACTAGGCCAAATGTGTCAACAGCTAAAAACAAAAGGCAGGTTTCATTGATCTGTCACAGAGAAAACTGGGTCCAAGCCTGAGTGAATACCGTGCGGGCTCCATCTGTTTATAAGTCTGCTTAATATACATGTGCTGTACGTTTTATTTCGGTACTGGTTTGTTCAACTGCACCACGATTTGCATTGTACAGTATTTTCTAGGCCAGCATAATTTGAGGCAATATCACCCTTGGTAAAGCATTTGCAAACTCTGCATTTCAACAAAGCTTCTTTTGATTAGACTGGACTTGTCTGCATCGTAACCGTTTCTTTTCTGCAAGACTTGGTTGCTTCAGGAATTCCCGCCTTGTCAATAAGCTTGTCCTAGCAGGAGTAAAGATCTTTTTGAAGAGATTAGGCACATGACATAATATTGTATGAAGGTCATGACAAAACAGCCGAGTTATGTCACAGTGTGTTTGTGTCCTTCATACATACTACTTGGGAGTTCTTGCTTTTGCTTTCAACATTATTAGTCATGTTGAAAGCAAAAGACACCATAATTTACACAAATTACTAAACAAGTCACTCTGTGCAGTTCATGGGCTTCCAGAATTAACCCAGAAAACGCATAACTAATTTCCTGAAAATGCTCAATGAGTGTGCGAAACTTTCTTCCGTTTAAATGCTCAATACATTTCTCATTTCTAGCTACACATAAAGCATGCCTTCCTTCACTTTGTTAATGACAAATACGTTTCAGAGATGAAGAAGCCTATTCCCTCCAACTTCAATGTCTTCAGGTAATGAAGTGAGTGTTGCTTTTGCACTTTGTGTAAAACATTAACAGTTTAAGTTGTAAAAGCAAACAAACTAACAAAAAAGAGTCTGGTAATGCCCTGCATACACTGGGGTGATACTGTTGGACTAAACGTCTATTATGCAATGGCAAAATGCAGTATCATCTCAAATTCTGAAAGTTATTATCAGACAATAATTTAGACCCATGCTGGAATGCATAAACACACAGTGCTGAACCAACCCTAGCTACAGAGCATGTGTGTGGTACTTGAGGTCTACAACTTTTGAAAACAGTTTCCTCTTTACTGCAGTCATTTGCAAGTCAACAAGGAATTAATGTTAAAATGCAGACAAACAGTGACATTAACTTCAAAACAAAAAACTAGGTAAAGAAGAAAGGAACAGGCCTTCATAGGACTCCATAATCTAAATCAATAAGCAGTAATTTAGTCTACCCACCCAGCTGAAAATAACAAATACTTCTCACCTGAGAAGTAAGTTACTTATTCACCCAGACCAGTGTATATATTACTGAAAGTACGGAAAGTATCAGAGTCCCTGTTATTTTGTCCAGTAAACTGACCAACCCCAAAAGAAAACATTCTCGCAAATGATGGTGGTGTTTAACATTCCATTCATAATTTTAAGATTGCAGCTTAAGTGATTCTTTTTCCTTAAAGGACACTCCCAGGATGAGGTATCACAGTAACTAGTAGGCAGAATATTAAGATGATTTCGATCACACACAAACTTCACTGTATCTGTGACAAATGCAAGATAAAGGGCATCACATTTTAAGGCTGCCTGTGACAATGTACTGAGGCCAGGGCATGTATTGATAAAACAGCCAACACCAGAGTAAACAGGAAGAACTGATAACCGGTGACACTGCACTCTCTGAGATGGCTCCAGCATTATCCAGTGTAATGCATAAAATTTCCCTGATTTTCAGAAGCACTGCAGCATGCATTAAAAGGAACAATTTCTTTTGGTTCTAGAAGAACTTCACTGTTTCTGTTTTTCCAGTGAAATTTGAAACCACCCCCTTTAATTCCATCATGCCAACGTCTTCTCTTTAAAAATTCACAAACGATTATCAGTACTGACCACATGCCTATAATTAATATTTGACTGAATTATTATTATTATTATTATCATCATCATCATTTGCATCTAACATAAAATATGTTTTTATGCGAAAAGGGTGTGCCCAATCAAATCTGTCCCAGAACAAAGAGGCCAGAACACACGGCATGGATCCGGCTAGCTTTCTCTGCAAGACTGAGGCAATGCTTTATTTATAGGGGGAACACAGGAGAACCGAGTGAACAAGCTTTTCTGCCTGGAATAAAAAATGAGCACCATCCCCCACACTTCTTAAACAATCCAATCTACCCACTATACACTCATTCTGAAATTCCTCCTTGTCACTAAAACGGTACAGGCTTGTGGTTTCAAATCATCTTGAAATCACAAAAAGTATTTCATTGTAAAATAAGGAAACGGGAGGGGTCGTATCAGGTTTCACAAGCGGGCTTAGCCATAAATGGAAAACGGAAGTTGGCCTTGTGTTGTGCCAATTCTCCTCAACACAGCAATGGCAGTGATCTCAAATAAGCAGGATAGCTACTCAATGTCTTCGAATCCTTAAAGACTGTTTAAATGTTAAAACAACACAATAAGTTAAATAAAATGATCGCTTGTCAGTCCCGCAGGTTTTAATTGAATGCACAGCTCAAGAATGCGAAGTTCTTAGAAAATATTGCTATTACTGCAATGTGTACTGTGAAAAAATAATTATAATTGTGAGCACCATGTGGCTAAAGGCATATGCAACTTGCAAACATTTCTTTTGCCACATGGCGTAACATAGCAAACATTTCTGAGCAATCTAGCCAGGACAGTTCAGTGAGTGAAAACAAAACCGAGTCTTTAATTTAACAAAAGAAAATGAGTTACATTGGATAGGTTCAAAATGTTATTCACTTAAAAAGTAAATAAAGTAATGTTTGGTGACATTATCGCTTGTCAAAAGTAGGCTGTCATACCTATTGTTGGCGGCGATCTCTCGGTTAGTTTGGCATTTAGAAGTTTTCGGCTTATGAACACAAAGCCACAGGGACAAGACTTGCAAGCTACTGGAATCTAATAAATAAAAGAAAGACGAGGTTATGGCGTACCTTGGCATTGATTGTTGCATTGCATGAACATACTGTAACCTATAATATAATGTAACAGTTTATTTTAATAGACACAAACCATGTTTCCATGTAGCCTATTACACTGTTTGTATCGCTACGTTAGCCTATTCAAATGACTGAATGGCTGCCATGATATGCTAAACATTTCGTGGAGTATTCAATATTATTCCTAACTGATAATGATACTTGGTACAATAAAACCTCTGCTTCGGTGTCAATAAATTCATTGGCAACTTACCATATACCGAGAGGCATAAATTCACGCTGCACTATTAAGCTTCTAGACAACAGATAACATAAATCGTCCCTAATACAGAATTAAAATACCCCGACCAGCCTGCCTATTATTAAACACCAATGACAAACCCTATAGGCTATAATCAAAAATGCTCTGAATTCACCTTGACATTTTCAAAATATGTTCACTTTTCTTCCAATCTATTGGGAAATCGGCGACATATACATTCACATTTCCACGCAGCGAGGTGTCGCATTAAGCTATTATTGTCAAGAACCATGCAGTGTTCACATTAATATACGCAACGACATATTATTGCCTTTAATATTATACAGCCTATTATAGTTCAAATATTACAGCTACATAGTATTGTAAACTATGATATGGGTACGTTGAACAAAGCCAGCAGACGAGTGACACGACAAGAGTTTATATCACGATCTCTGTGAACAACTATAACCTAATATTTGTCTATGAACGTAGCCTAACATAATACAATAGAAGCAGCAGGCTACTGAGGCTTGAATTGTACTGCATTAACCCCATTCCACATCCTCTAACTTTTGTTCGCATGCACTCGCTTACGAAGAATCGCCGTATTTCGATAGCTATTTGCAATAAAATTATTATATATAGTTGGCTACGTGTACTTCACCTGTTGATCGCATTCTGGACATGATTTGGTAGCCATTTTCACTTTCTTGACTTTATTCGCCGACATCCTCCGCGATTGTTTTGATGGTATGTATATTTTAGTCCTGCGATATTGCTCAAAGTTCTGCCCGCTGTACTCCCAGTGAATTATGAAGTGCAGCTGATTCGACCCCGCGAGCTCAGGCACACCAAACCAACATCAATCACGTTAATATACTGAGCCTGCGCATTGAGGGCAAAGAGACCTTAATTTGCTTTCTCCACGTTATAGCAGGCAGAGAGCATGCGCGAAGAAGTGGCTTCAAGAGAAAAGCTTGAAAAAAAATACAGTAGTTATGAATTACAATTTCTGATTTTGTCTGCATCGCTGTGCTCTGTACAGAGCATGCGTTCGGGCCATGTCATTGTCACATGTTCAAATAACAACGTGCACTCATTGCGAATCTAAGGAAATGTTTGGTATTTCTATTTATTCCCTCGTGTACAATATATTCATTATATCACATGGGGGGTTGTAGAATGTTCATTTAGTCATGCCAAATGTTTATGAAATATAATTGTAAACTGACATGGATTACAGCTGTCTTATATTCAACAACCCATAATGGATGGCAGGCCTGCAGCTACTTTTAATCTTTCAAAAGAAATTACAAAGGCCTTTTATGGTTTAATACAAACACTATTTTAATAGAGGAACAGAACGATCCAGACATACACAATATTCCATCATTGTGATATCAGGCTTAGATAATTGGATGTTCAATGTAAGAGTTTCTGAGCCAAGTATTTCTGTCAGAAAAAGAGGTCAATTACCAACTCCCAAGCCTGCCCATCCCCCACAAAGAGAGCTGTGGCTGTTGGTTAAGCTCTGCCAACAATAGTAAGTCAAGTACCGCTAAGCATGCTAGAGGCAAGGTAATGGTAATGATTATATAAACTGAAATAGTTACTGTAATGAAGGCACATCTCTCTTACACACACACACACACACACACACACACTTAGTACAAGGAATTTAACTGGAATCTGAATGGACATGAACAATAACTGGATTGTCATTTCAATATGTCCATTGTGGGGCATTTCACTTTTTTAACTACCCACTTTAAATAAAACCAGACACATTCCTATGCTTGCATCGTCTGCTTAGATAGTATTTCCATTTTTAATGACATATATGTATCATATGTATGTGTGTGTATATATGTATATATATGTGTGTGTGTGTGTGTGTGTGTGTATGTGTGTATCTATATGAAGAATATATATTCTGAGTCCTAACATTTGTGAAGTAACACTACATACTCAGAACTCATCATTAACCTTCAGCATAGTGAAACAAAGTGTACTCCCAGTGTCCATGATTCATGAATCATGCAGTGAAGCACACACTCGATCTCACGGAAAGTATTAGTAGCAGCATTCTCCACTGCCTTCCTCTCTCTAAAAACAAAAAAGCTTGGACGCTATTTTTAAAAAAGTATTTTGATTATAACCCATCCACTGTATCTATTTCAATATTTTCTAAATAATTGGAAAATGAATACGTTTTATTGCAATGTGGACACAAACAATGGTGCCTAATATATATTAGGCAGATGCTATAAAATGGCTAAAATAATTTTAGGATCAGAAATTCATCACACGTATTTATGAATTTTTATTTAAACTTGCTGTTTAATATTTGTAATGTGGAACAGTATTTAAGCCCTTTTGGACTTTTAACTAAAAGATGACAATAATTACCGAAGGCATTGTATGTGGTTTTGCTATATTGTCCAAGCTGCCTGCTGTTAAATGGAACAATGCTGGATCCTTGGCATGTATTGATCCTTGCACTAGCTATTATCTTGCTAAAAGGGCTGACCTTAAGTATAGCAAGAGGCTTATCTCTTTTTATCAGAGTACTGTATGCACAACTCATTCCATCACTTTCATACACATACTCTTTCTAATTGAAAGGGCAAAGAGAAAGCAGCTATGATATTTTTGCTAATGTAAAGATTATGCCATTTTAATGTACTGCAATGTCACTCATAGGTCATGTTAAGCACCATAGCATGATATACATATATATTGAATATATGTGCTGTATGACTACATGTATGCCAAACCAATTATGGTAGTTTTGCTACATTTTAGCATCAAGTTTCAACTTGAGTTTTAGTTGTGTTTCTAGCTGTTCTGTATCTCTTATATATATATATATATATATATATATATATATACAATGCATATTATAATGAAGCTTTATAATTCACTTTGGATAAGAATTTCTACCAGAATTTACTTTGCTACTCTCAACATACAGTGTACTCATTCACATGTTTAGATAGTTAGAGGGTTGAAATGGTTGCCTACAAAGGTTTTAACCCAACACGTCACAGGGTTATGAAACCACACAATGCGTGTGACAAAGGCTGTATATTTCCTCAGGTTTTAACAGCTAATTTAATATTAGAAAAAATGAAAACGAATGCAATTTCCATGGTTCAGACAAGATAGTTGTCAATTTTATGCTTTAGCTGTAAAGGCAGTGTCATTTTCTTGGTGTTTTACCAAATATGAGGTAACTTCAGTGAGTCTTGTATCTACCCTTGTTACACACCACTCAAATATAGATGCTGCCCAAGAAAGATAGTTCCCAAACTCTCAATACAACATATAAATCAAAGAAAAAAGGGTGCGACACTATTTTAAATGAATATTTTATTGAGCAAACATCAGCAATGTTTTGGTCATTCTACCTTCCACAGGCAACATAGGAAAATGAGTGACATTCTGTGTGGGCAGACACCTTTCCCCATCCTGCGCTAAAATTTATTTTACCTTTCTCTCAGTTTTTAAGAATTAGGAGAATAGCCTCAATCAAATGAATATTCAAATGAACCCCCTTTGGTGCAAGAGGTTACTCTAAACAAGAAGAATGTCAGCAAATGAAAAAAGCTTTAACTTCATAGAGAAATGTGTTCACAGTTCATAGCCCAGAACAAGGTGGTGACCAGCAAACTTTGCTCTTAAAGAGGGAGGGGTTTTGGATACATGCATTAAATTCATTAAGCCCTAATGGTCTCAGTCAGGATTATGTTTTGAGCTGCTAGCTTCATGAAAGATGACAGGATGGAGCCAATAATTACACAATTGGTTCAATTGAGTTTCAGGTCTTTGGGGAGAATTCTACATGGTTCCTGGGGATCCATTTTAATTTTCCTTTTCTTTTGTTGCAGATGTCAAAGATTTAAAGAAATGCAGTCATTTGTTTTTCCAGAGAAATTAATCGATGGAAATTATGCATCAATAGATTAAATTGGCTTTTCAATTGTGTTATTATCTATTTAGGTTTAGAAATACAAAAAATGTTACTCTGTGATCCTGAATTTATTTCAGGTGCTGACAAGTTAATTGTCAATTAAGAACTACACATGTGACTGGCAGTCTGACTACTGTTTAAAACAATGAGAATGTCACTCTTAGGCAGCCTGAGGAAAGTGGAATGACAGAAAAGTTGCTGCTGTTTGCTCAATAAAATGCAAATTTTAAATAGTGCCCTTTTTCTTTCTCTTATTGAGAAGAAATTATTTTCTGGATATTTTGCGTATGTATTTCCGAGAGAAAAGCAATGATGTCACGTGGCACCAGCTAGAAATGTAAAGAATAGAAAGTTATTGGGTTAAACAATAAAAAAAGCTTTACATGTGAAATAAATTGCTTAAAAGATAAAATGTTGATGTGGGTAGTGGGCAAATGTCGTTTTATTTTGGTTTATGTATTGAGAAATTTGAGTTTTCTCTGCTGTAAACCTGCCAAGTCAGTTTTATGCAACCACGTGCTGGCAGACAAAAAAGCATACAATCCAGGATGCTGTTTGCAAGTGGTTAAAGTGTATTGAAGTCACAAGTCTTCTTGGCTCTGTGTGATTAGTGTAGATGTGTGACAGTCAGCCTCTCTCAGTGCTCCACACTCCCTCCCATTTCCTCTTTTTATCTCCCTTTGTGCTGCAACGGTGAAGCTCTACTCTCTGACATCAGCCAATGAGAACGAAAATGCAGCAGCCTCAGGCCTTCATTAATATTCATGAGTATCGGGCGTGTAAGAAACCATTTCTATGCTTCTGTATGTGTGTTTTTGTTTTCTATGATGGAAGATATTAAAATACAAAATTTTGTGCACAAAACTTTCAAAAATGTATATTACAAATATATGAGGGGCCAGTAGAAATAGATAGCCAGTACATATTACAGCACTTTTTATACATAGCCTCTCCCTCCACATTATAATGTTTGGGACATATTAATAGATCTGTGGATTCATGCTGTTTATACCAAATGATGACCCTACCATCTGTATATCACAGCAGAAATTGAGATTTGTCAGACCAGACAACATTTTTCCAATCTTTAATCATCCAGTTTTGGTGATCATGTGCCCACAGCCGCATTTTCCTGTTCTTAGCTGACAGGAGTGGAACCCGACATGGTCTTCTTCTGCTGTAGGCTTCAAGGTTTGACGTGTTGTAAATGCAGAGATTCACAATCTTCTGAACACCACTGTTATAAACAGCTGTTATTTCAGTGTTTGTAGCCTTTCTGTTTACTTGAACAGGTCTGCTCATTCTCCTCTGACCTCTCTTATTCACAAGGTGTTTCTGCCTACAGACCTGTTGTTCACTGGAAGATTGTTTTTTATTGCACCATTGTCTGTACATTCTAGAGAATGCAGTGCCTGAAAATCACAGGAGGGCAGCTGTTCCAGCTGACATGCTGGAATCACCACGTCTGGCACCAGCAATCATACCACGGGCAAAGTCAGTCATATAATGTGTCTTGCTGATTTCTAATGTTTGGTTGAACAACAAACCTCCATGTCTGCATGCTTTACAGTATATACTGATTTTTAGCCACATTATTCGTCGTTTGGAGCAGCAGGCTATTTGTGTTAATAAGCAGATGTATTAAAGTATGTGAGTGTGTGTGTGTGCCTGTGTGTGGGTATATTATACAAGCCTGTAATGTTAGAGATTGTAAACTTCCCATAATTGTTTAGGGTATACACACACACACACACTTTTTTATGAAACAATTTACATGCAGTTAAAGTGCAGAGTCTCAGCTTTTATTAAAGGGAATTTTTTATACTTTTTAGTTTCACCACGTAGAAATTACAGCACTTTTTATATTTAGACCCCACCCATTTCTCCATAATGTTTGGGACAAATGGCTTAACGTGTTTGTGATTAGTCAGGTGTGTTCATTTGATTCCTGCATATTTTTTTTGGTCACACATTTGTACTATGAACCTCCCCTTCCATCTCATCCCAAAAAAATACACAGGAACTGTGTGATGTTATCGAGTCAACATGAACCAAAAAACTTTTCTAGAACCTTGCTGAATCTATGCCACAAAGAATTCATGCAGTTCTGGAGGCAAAAGAGGGGTCCTATCCGTTACTAGATAAGTGTTCCTAATTAGGCTAAGTGGTAAAAATCTATAATTATTTATCAACCAAAGTGGGTTCGAGAGACTACCTAAATCAGAAGAAAACAGGGAAATATAGAAAACCTTATTAATTTTGGCACCACAACTTTTATTATGTCTTGTCACAAACCAACACTACATGTGTCATAGCGCCCCCTACTGTATTATTTACATTTTTTCTGCAGATATTCTGCCTTACGTAGGCCCTAGGTCCAAATGCGTGGCAAATTGATAGAACCATTCTGAAACTTGAAAGTTTGTGGTCCATATTCGCAAATAAATAATTCAGTTAATTCAGATAATACATTTAGACTATTGTTTAATTTTGCAATTCTAGCATTGGCGGATTTTGCTTCATGCTTTGCTATATTTGCTACGCAGATTAGCATCTTTCAGAAGCGATTTGATTTTCCATGAAAGGAGATAATTGAACGAAGAAGCTTCATTCTTTATTTTTCAAAAAGTATATATCGCATCATGTGTTCACTAAACTAGGCTAAATTTATATTTAATTTGTCAACATAAACTGCGTTTAATACTTTGTAAACGGCTACCGTTTAATTAAATTCAAGGGGAAGGAGAAATGGACCTATGGCTTGTACGGGTAAATTATGTAATACCATATAATTTACCAGTAGATGGTGCAAACTGTTGATTTACATTCATATAGCTCCGTTTTAACAGGCCAAACTTCAGTTTGGTAACCCCTAAATGGTCAACAGGGAATTGCTACCTGTGAAAATGTAGCTGAAAAAGACAACTGGCGACACTCATATCCAGCGATTGCAATTTCATACAAGTAACGATTTAACAGATGTCTCTCAGAGGACAGACTTACCCAATATAACGCAAGAGTAGCCCATGTTATTTGTCCCACAACAACGCACAAATCATGTAAAATTGGGGAACGGTTACAATTTCCCACCTGACGCCATTGAAGAAATCCGCTTGTCTGTTTTCTAAGGAGCCCCCGAAATCCCGAGAATGTACATTTTCAACTTGTTCGTACAATATCTTATCTTTACCACCCATACAGAGATTTTCATTGACTTCCATTGAAAACAGTACAGCCTGTGATCCTCACGACGTTACGCGTTTTAGAGCAAAGATTGTTGTCTCCCCCTGGGAGAGGGTCTCTGCACCCACCCATGCACTCACCCTCTCTAACTGTCAATGTGGTTATTGTAGTTTTTACACAGCTCAGTTTCTCACTGTGTCGCTGATTTGAGGAGTAATAAACTACAACGCCCAGCACCAGCGGCAGGTTAAATTTACTTTCCGGCGGGCCGTGTGTCCTTTGGCTGCTATAAATACTGGAGTTCAAATTACGTGTCCTACTCCTACTGCTGTGGGTGGTTAGTCAATACGGTTGTTTCCTTGGCAAGACCGGTAAACGATGATAGTGTCTTTCAGTAGGCTATGCATATACCGTAGCCATTTTCTTTAACGTTTGGTACTTTGAATAATTCTGATAAACTAGTGTAGACTTATTTAGCGAGAACAAGCTAAATTAACACTGAGTGTCTGAAGGTGCAATGTTAGATTGATGATCAAGCGGTATTTGTATAGCCACGTTTGATCCATTTTTTCTTATCGTGCAGTTGGCCTACACCAACGTGTCTAAAATGCATCGATTTCAGTATTTAGCGAATCGGTACTTTGCTGCTGGCGTCTTAAAGTGGACTCCTTCTCAATTCACCTTAAAATCTTTGAAAGTGCCATGCTGTGTGCAGGCCAGACATATAACGGAAGGATCCATTGAAAAATCAAGATTACAGCGGTTTAGTACGGCTGAGGCCACGGTGAATGCGAGAGAAAATGGAAAAGTGAGAGAAAAGATCCTTACGATGGAGACACTGAACCCGCACGTGAAAGCTGTGGAATATGCAGTGAGAGGACCTATCGTCATCAAAGCTGGTAAAATCGAACAAGAGTTACAGCAGGTGAGCGGTTCCTGATTTTATTATGTATTCGGTCAATTCTCGCAGATGCATTTTAGTCGCGCGTGTACAGAGGGTTACATCCTGCTCCATGCTGCCCGTTGCAGCAGAATGTAACCCTCTGTACGCCCTCTGCTGACATTTTTACACGACATATAGTATACCTGCAGCATGCATACATTCTCGCGTTTCAAATGTTTGGTTCAGTGTTGCTGCTATGTGGTGGCAATGGCATAACATTGACAAAACGTTCCACTACCACTGTGAGAACATTTTTTATTAGCTGGGTAAATGCTGGAAAATCCTGTCCTTGAACATCGGCCACAATGGATGCTACTTCACTCATTCATTTGTTTTGCTTGCTCGGATGAACAGTAGTCGTAGTGCACCACGGATATCGTATTCGCGCCCAATACCCGTGATAGAAGTTTCAATTGAGGAAGTGCAGAGTGCGTGCAAAGCAAGGTCTTTAAAATGCTTCTTTTTTTTTTGCAATGTCAGCAAAGACACATTAGTTGTTTAATTCTAATGTACAGTGTCGTGCATTTATTTATTTAATCAAATAACAAAGTACTTCATTTTACAGTAGCATGCACGTAATGAAACACGTTTTGCATTCAACTCGTCCCTTAAAAATATCCTGTACGCAGGTGGTTTTAAAAGCAGGGTCCTAAAAAGTGGGTGTGACACTTCCACCCAATCCGAAAGCAGGAATGCGGCGCCCCTTGCTGAGACCTATTCACACTGCAAAGCATCCAGTGTGGGCACCCTGCACGTGGTAACGGAGCATTTCTGTTATCTAATAGTTCATGTGCAGAATTAATAGCCGGTTTCACACTTGGAACAGGGAACATTGCCGTATTAACTGTTCAGAGAGTCTATAGGGGCTACTCATGTTCACCCAGTCATTGTGATCAAATAAAGCAAAAAAAAAAACGTAGTCATTGTTCTGATGGGTGCCCAGAGAAGTTAACGCTGTGACCCGGAATGATTTTTGCAGAAATGCATGCACTTCACCATCGGTGCTGAATTCCTAAAAGACAGACTTTGTAAATAAAGGTCTATGGTGCAGGCTTTTCAGTGAGCTGTGTTTATTCTCAGCAGCTGCAATAACAGTATAGTGACTAGTTAGCATGTATTGAGAGCCCTTCATAAAGGGTTTCGTATTTCACTTAAGTAAGCAATACTGCTGGGAACGGGTCATATGTTGTCTTTGTGCAAATACTTTCTTTTCTGCAGTCTACCGGTGTCCTGAATGAATTTGACACCGTCCTTGACCCTTCTGTTGTTTCATGGGAACATGGTATGGTCTGAAATGTCAGAACTGGGTTTTGTGGAACATTGTACTGCTATAGCCTAATTGTTTCTTTGATGGTACAACACGTTATCAGGTGTAATTACAGGCATAATGGCACACTGAATTTGTATTTTGTGACACCTTGATTGTAGCATGGTTCAGCTTGTACCTCTGTACATGTTATATTAAATTTTTTTTTAAAAGTCATCAAAGAGAGAATCTGGAATTGCCTTGTTGTGCTGTTGGAAAGCATGCCTTAACATTTACAGTCACTTGGAAAAATCACTGAACTTTCCAAAATTGCCTCGACTTGACTTACTTCACTTTGTTTAGTTTATTTCAAAGGGACAGTGTGTAATATTTTGCATGAATTCAGAGAATGAACTTTTAAGCATTGCATCAGTTTACTGTAAGTTAGTTACATGTCAGTCTCATGGCAGGTAACAGACACTTATTCTTGTCATTTTTAATCATTTCAAAACTGGAGTGCTGCTTCTCATCCTGTGAATCTGAGTGTTTACTTATGGTGCAACTTTCCCCAGAACCATTTTAAAGTTGGCCCATCTGATATTATTTTGCTCTAGTCTAAACTTGTTCTGTTCCTCGTTTGATTCTGCTGTTGTCAGGAATCATTTCATGTGTTTTTTTTCATCTTCTCTCCTCTCCCTTTGCATTCTTCTGAGTCTCATAGTGCATTTGCTTTGTAATTTGCACATGCATTGCATACTGGTGATCAGTTGCTTCTAGGCAGCTGTTCATGGGGGACAGTGTTTTATAAGTACATTTCTGCACCATGATGAAGGTACAATAGCAATGCTCCACTCTGGATTCAAACCTGTAACCTCCTGGTGACAGGCCCGCTTGCCTAACCAGGACATTACACTAATGCAGAGGGTTTTTGTTGGCTTTCAGGGGGAAAAGAAGCCATTCACTGAGGTCATCAGGGCCAACATTGGGGACGCCCATGCTATGGGGCAGCAACCAATCACATTTCTGCGACAGGTAAGGGCTTTGTTTGCATAGAAAGGCATTGCAACGCCTGACAGGCTATTGACACTCTCTCATGCCCCATGATAAGTTGGTTCATATTCACACTTCCAGGGTACAGTTTCATGACTGCATCATGCATCCACACTCCACGAAATGAAAGGTAACTGCAATAATAAGTCTCTTCTTTAGCAGACTAGATGGTCCAGTTATATTTAGCATTGAAAAATGCTACCAACTACATTACAACTGCCTGGGCCTCTCTTACATTTGACTAGATTGAATGCTTGTATTTTCCTTCTGCCGATAATAAGGCTGACCTTTTTTCATATAACTGTGCCCATCACCACTGGTTTCCAGGCAACAGAAAAGACTGACATAACATTGGAAAGCCATTGTTTTTTGCCTGCATTGGAATAGGAATAAAGTTGTTAACAAAGCCGGTGGCAAGTTGCTGTCTCTTAATTCCACCAGTATTGAATTTTTTTTTGAACCCACCTTGTTCTGTGGTTACCCGTGAAGTGAACGGCCCTTTGCGGTGCCTTATTTTAAGAATGAAAGCAGATGTCTCGGGTGGGTTTCTTGGAAGTTGTTGTGAACGGGATACCTGTTGTGACAGGACAATGCTGTTGATCGCCCTTGTCCCCATGGAGCCCTGGATGGGGGGGGGGGGGGCAGCAGCCTGCCTATTATTGGCTGGACAAAGGCCTGTGGGCATGCTTTGTCCTGTCCTGGCTCTGAGTCCAGAATGTCACCGGCGTCACTGAAAGGTGGCGGGAACAGACTGGAAAGATGACATTGCACCCAGTGTGAACATTGTTGCGATGGTCATATGATTCGCCCACCCGCCCCGTAGCTGTTTGGGTTAATGGCAGTCAGTGCTTTGTCACAGTCTTTCCCTCAAGGTGATCAGCCCTGGGCCCTCAATGTCTTCTTTACATTTAATTTTATTATTGGTAATTTGTTTAGCTAATGCCCTTCCCTGAGTTCACGCAGTTCATGCTTCTGTGATGCATACAGTTGAATACATGCTGAAGTAATTAGAGTAACTTGCTGAAAGGTGCAACAGCAGTGCCCCTACTTGAGATTTAAACCTGCAATCACTGGATACAACTTCAGTTCCATGATCATTACGCTGCTGTCCTAAACCCATGGAGTTTACTGAGGAATGTGTGTTGCATGTTGAAACAAATTGAATTTTTTCCCCCTGGGGGTTGTAATGCATACCATCCTGTCGCTCTACCTCCAAGTCTTTCTTCTGAGTAAGAGAGCCTAAACCTATAGCAGTGCACTGTGGGTATATGGCGGGAGTCTCTGACTGGTTAGTTGCACAGTTGACCGGGTTTCTTGGGTCTAAATCAGCTGCTTATTTTAAGGTGAAAGGGGGTGTACTACGAAGGAACTGTAGTCTGCTTCGTATTACGGAAAACCCAGGATTAAAGCTTACGTTAGCTTGCTAACCCTGTAATCTTGCTTCATAGTACACCCCCCACTCCAGGAAGTCTTTGCGGTTCCTCATGGTCATGCTTGGCCACCCCTGGTATGAGGCAAAACCTGAACTACGTGCCCTAATCATGACGTAATCCACTGTGTGTTAACATCCTAATGTCTTGCTGTCCCTCGCCCCTGTTTCAGGTGGTGGCTCTCTGCACATGCCCAGAATTGCTGGACAGCCCAGCGTTCCCTGAAGATGCTAAACTACGAGCACGACGCATACTCCAAGGCTGTGGAGGAAAAAGCATAGGTTTGTGTGTGTGTGCTCACAGGGTTTTCCCTGCCATGAATAGGGTCTTTGGTGTCATGGGTTAAGTTGGCTAGCCACGCCCCCAGTCTGCAATCCTCATCATTTTTATTCACCCAAGAAAATATCGAGTCATATCGAATATCATATATTTATTTTTTATTTATATATAGATTTTGTGATATCAGTTTTAGGCCATATCTCCCAGGACTAGTCTGATGTCATCCCACTGATTAACACTGCAATCTAGCTTTTGGATAGAGTACTGTACATGACCTGCTGCATAATTTTGAGTCATTTGGGTTTTATATGTGGCTGTGAAGTGGAAAATCTAATCTTTCTTGTGATATTATTTCTACTACAAATTTTCTGGGAGATATGCTCATTTAAATAACTGTCACCAAACTGTGGTTTTGAGAAAAGGGCTGCGCAGTTCAACTGTTCGTGTCTGATTTGACAAAATTATGTTTCCGTACAAACAAGTCCTTGTGACCGCGATAAAGCGATAAATATTTAAATGCTGGCATTGTTCATTAAAGAACACAATGGGATTTTGTCCGCAAGTGTCCCTGCACGTGATAGTCCCGCCAACAGATCCGTTTCTCTCTTTCTCTCTCTCTCTCTCTCTCTCTCTCTTTCTCTCTCTCTGCTTCTCTGTGATTACAAGAGGGCTGCATTATGGCAGCAAATAGATAACGTTCTAACTGTAGGTCTAATGGTTTGTTTACCCATTTTTCCCGCTTTGGCACCTGCCAAAGATTTCTTTATACAGGTGTGTGTGTGTGCATGTTGGCGGAGTGTTGTGTGCACTAAATGTGCCCTCCTGTATATTTGTTGTAAGGATCAGCAGCAGACAGAATCAAACTTTCACATCTCTGCCTGTCACCACAAGTTGTGAAATGGTGTTTGCCTGCCGATTTAATGACTAGACGCCAAGGTCGGTGCCTGTCCGGACCTGCGGTCTTAGGCCGGAGTTACACAGGAAGTGGAGAGTTTGCTCAGTGGAACCGAAGCCTGCCAGTAAAATGTGCTACATATAGCGCGTACTTCCCGCCTGTCCACGGGTGTGTGTGTCAGCTGTAATCCGCTAGCATGAGCGCCCAAGGGCAGTGAGCCCCGCTACGCGGACTCTCTGCGTCCGGTGCATTTCCGGCCGTGAGCTGAAGCGTTAGCTGCAGCTGAACAGGCAAGGCAAGGCCGTTCGCTCGGTGCTGCCAAAGGCGAGCGCTTGTTTCTGACCCCCTCTCTGATGGACGCAGGGTCGTACAGCGCCAGCCAGGGAGTGGAGTGCATCCGGAAGGATGTGGCCGAATACGTGGCGCGGAGGGACCAGGGCGTGCCCACCAGCTGGGACAATGTTTTCCTCACCACCGGGGCCAGCGACGGCATCATGGTACGCCCAGTAATACCTTATCCTTTGACCAAGGATTCAAACCTTCAACCTAATCAACAGTTACAAAATGTCACGATTCTGCCATTTTTTTCAAAGGGTCCTATGCTTTATGAGGAGTTATATTTTATGTGTGGATATAGATGGTGTAAAATGTAATGTCCATTTAAAGAATGTGTTTACAATAGTTTTGACAACTACAATATTTCACAAACCTTATTTTTTATTTTTATTTTCTGACAAAGGCGCACCCTCTAAAGGTTCTTGAAAGTGGCTGGTTTGAATGATGAACATCCAGTACTGTAAGCTCTGTATGTGAAATTGTATGAGTGCTAATCCGATACGACTTTTTCTGAAACCGCAGAGCATTTTGAAGCTGCTGGTGTCGGGGGCGGGGCCGACGCGCACCGGGGTGATGATCCCCATCCCGCAGTACCCCCTGTATTCGGCAGCCATCGCCGAGCTGGGGGCCGTGCAGGTCAACTACTACCTGGACGAAAGCAACTGCTGGGCGCTGGACATGGTGGAGCTGCACAAAGCCTACCGCGCGGCCAAACAGTACTGCAATCCCAGAGTGCTTTGCATCATCAACCCGGGGAACCCGACAGGTGTGTGTCTGTTCTAGCTGGATGGAGATGCAGGCTCAGACTCCATTTTCAAAATGGTTTTCTGTCCTCGTTCTATTATTTTTACGTTCTTATTTAGATTGCACAATTCTACCTCAATCCGGATTAAACTTTAATATGAATTAAAAGCTAAATTCACCTCGCTGTATTTTCTTGCTTAAGTTTATTGTGGTGGTAATTTAACCAAGTGTAGCTTCATTCGTTTTCCTGGGGTTTTTCTGCTATACACAGCAAAACTAGTGTTTCGATTTGGCAGTATAATGCACTTCCTATCGATCATTCCGCCTGCATCTCATTATGGTCATTGATGATCAATGGAGCCTGGGATGGGGAAAACGGAAATGGCTGGGTACTCTGTCTTTAAGATGGAAGCTTTGTATCGGCATGCTGAACTGCTTGATTGACAGATGGACCGCCATATGTAAAGATAATTTTCAAATGGCGAGATACTGTTACATGTGCTTTCCATTTTAAACAGGAGCAGGAACAACGGCATTTAAATGGCAGCATTTAGACGGGAAAAACATAGCCTTAACTCAGGAGCACTGTACGGTGAAGCAGGGTGACACATAACACTTGGGTATTCATATAATTTACGATTAGTTTAAATGTTTGTTTCAACACTTCTGAGTGAATTTTACTTTCAGGAGTAGACCAGTGGATCATGTTATTTTATTTCTTTTAATCAGTTGGCTCGATCTCCCCATGTTGATATGCCCCAGTCCAGTCCTCATCTTCACAAATAGAGCTTGAAGCTCCAAGACCTTCTCCAGTGAACTCTTCCATGTGAAAGTTGAAACTCGCGGTCGGTCAGCTGCTAAGGACCAAAGGGATCCCGTATCTCACTTTCTGTCTGGTCATGCTTTCTTCCACAGATGGATTTTCTGCTTAAAGTTACAGGCCACTGCTGTTTACAGTGTGGATGTTGGTCTCTCTCTCCTTGTCCTTTTTAAAATATGAAAACCCTGTACCCCACCAGGTCAGGTTCAGAGCAGGAAGTGCATTGAGGATGTCCTGCACTTCGCCTACGAGGAGAAGCTATTTGTGCTGTCTGATGAGGTAATTATGCCTGGTTTTATCCCTTACTGGGGTGTTTTTCAGTAAAACTCAAGTTATGGCCTCACAGGAAGTGTTTTTTTTTTTTTGATGACCTGGATTGAGCCAGGATTTCTCCTTCACTTGCCAAGCACATCTGTGCTGCAGTGTTGCCTTTTTCCTTTCATAGATTGATTTCTGAACTCGCCAAACTGTTGAAGGAAAAACCCAAATGGTTGCATTTAATTGTGATTGAAAGTGAAGGGCAAATGTTGTTCCAGGCCTATATGTAGGATGCTAGAATTCTCATGTGTACCAGATGGTACCACATTAATCAATTGCTTATTTGGAAGCGGTTCTTATTCAGAGTGACTGTGGTCATTGTGGAGTGGCTCATTTAAGATTCATAACATAAGTGCCGCATTGGGGGGGGGGAAAAAAAAAACAAACATTGGTACACAATGGCCAATAACACACAATGAACAAGCAAATGCCTGAAAACAGTGCTAAAATGGAAGCCGTTAGTATTTTAAGTGTACACATGACTAACCCGTAGATCCACCATGTCTACAGCATGTCACACACGACATTAAATGTCATTTTAACCAGCCCAGAGCCCAAGATAATTGTGGGACCTTAACAGCTGAGCTTTTTAAGTAGCGTGAATGGTTATCGTTGTTATGGATTTTATGGACGGTTATTTTATGTATAATTATTAATGTTCCCCGATTCTGCAGGTTTATCAGGACAACATCTACTCTCCCGACTGCCAGTTCCATTCCTTCAAAAAGGTTCTGTACGAGCTGGGGCCCGAGTACTTCAACGGCGTGGAGCTCGTGTCCTTCCATTCTACCTCCAAAGGGTACACTGGAGAGTGAGTACCCTTTTCATAAATATTATTTACATTTTACTTTTTTATTTTTATTGAATGTGCCTTGAGCAACAGGCTTCTGCATAGAAGGATACATGGCTCTTGAGATTAAGACCAGAGACTCATGTCCTCTGATGGGGACGTCGGGTTGTTGGAGGTTAAAATGATGTCATGTTCATGGTGTCCAGTATTGGCAGGCGCACGTACTGAAATGGCCTTTGTATGCAGTGCTCAGTACTGAGTGTAAATCAGTAGTAGCTTCATCTGAACACTCCCGGTGTACTGGGACTAAACCGAAGATATGCTTGGCTGTGGCAAAAATGAGAGAGAGGAGGCGGCAGCGCGTGTTCTCAGAGGAGGTGTTATTGGAAGAGCTGGATTGTGCACTTGCATGTTGTTGTTTCCTGATGGGCCCAAGTGCCCTTGTGTATCCAGAGCTTGGTGTTGACGAGACAAAGATTTCCAGTGTTATCCTGCTTCTGTGCTGCTCCATTCAGCAGCGGTGGGCTTGCTCAAGTCCTGCGCAATATCAATGTCCTGGCACACCCCGCAGCTCCCCTCTAGAGAGAGAGAGAGAGAGAGAGAGAGCGAGAGAGAGAGCACGCCTGCGGATTAAGTGACCGCAGGCATCCAGTCAACAGGGCGTGTTACTGAGCCTCGCACCTGGCCCGGGCCCTGGCCGCTCTTGACCGTGTTCCAGGTGCGGGTTCAGAGGGGGCTACATGGAGGCCATCAATCTGGACCCGGATGTGCAGGCCCAGCTGGTCAAGCTGCTGTCTGTGCGCCTGTGCCCCCCCGTCTCCGGACAGGCCGCCATGGACGTCATCGCCAACCCTCCTCAGTCCGGCGAGCCCTCCTACCCACAGTTCCTTAAGGTTTGACACTGACTGACTTGGTACTTCGGTACTTTCTTCCTTTCTCGTATATCGCTAGCCTCAACTGTACTAAGTACAATATAATCTCACAAGCTGTAAGAGATGTTGAAGGCACTCACCCCCCCGTGTCTCCCTCAGGAGAAGACCGCGGTCCTCAGCTCTCTGGCGGAGAAGGCTCGGCTGACGGAGCAGATCCTGAACACAGTGCCGGGGATCAAGTGTAACCCGGTGCAGGGAGCCATGTATGCCTTCCCCCGCATCTTCATACCGCCCAGAGCAGTGGAAGAGGCCAAGGTCTGTCAATCACACCGGCCCTGTGCTTTACCATACACCTGCGCCCATATGCGTGCACACAGTGTGCGTGTAGATGAAAACACCTTTTAACAAGGTCCCAGTGAGGGGTAGCTGGAATCCAGACGTCCAGAGGGAGAGACGATTCGACATAAACAGACTAGTTTAACCCCGATGTAGCTGAGGTTTTACCCAAATTGTAGCCTGGCTATGTCCTAGTCGGCTGGAAATTTTTCACTTTTCAACTAAATGTAGCCAGCTTTTTTTAACCCGAATGTCCAGACGCCGTTTCACTGACTTTTCAGCTCAAAAATGTTCACTGGGCTGTCCCTGTCCGAGTCGTATAAAAGCTTGTGTCGATGTGTGGATTATGCAAGTCTTGAGGAACAGGTCAGACTACATTCAGCTGGGGTTCCATCTTGTCTGTAAAAAAAAAAAAAAAACTTAACTACATAATTATACTTGTTAATTTTGTGGCTTCAGGCTCAATTTGTTCAGTAGGCTGGGGAGTCTTTGTGTGTCCGTTCTTTACATATTACATTACATTACAGGCATTTGGCAGACGCTCTTATCCAGAGCGACGTACAACAAAGTGTATAACCATAACCAGGAAAAAATATGACGAAAACCCCTAGAGAGAAGTACCGGTCCAAGTGCAGGGAACAACCGCATAGTTCAACTTGGACCCTGAAGGTTAAACTGATTAACACTAACAACGAGAACGGAAACAACGCAGTCTATGGAAAAAATACAAGCAGTAGTTAAGACAGTTAATGCACCCAAGTCACCTATGAAACAGCTGCCTAGTTACAACCCTAAGCTTAGTCATTTACAGGGGGGTAGGGAGGGATGGGGAGAGGTGCAGCCTGAAGAGGTGAGTCTTCAGTCGTCGTTTGAAATGGGTCAGTGTCTCAGCTGTTCTGACCTCCACAGGGAGGTCATTCCACCATTGTGGGGCCAGAACAGACAGGAGACATGTTCTGGAAGTGCAGGTGCGAAGAGGGGGAGGTGCTAGGTGTCCTGAGGTAGCAGAACAGAGGGATCTGGCTGGCATGTAGGGTTTGAATATCTTGTGGAGGTATGCTGGGGCTGATCCCTTGACTGCCTGGTATGCTAGGACCAATGTTTTAAATTTGATGCGAGCTATAACAGGCAGCCAGTGGAGGGTAGTGAGCAGGGGAGTGACGTGGGAGTGTCTGGGGAGGTTGAAGACCAGACGAGCCGCAGCATTCTGAATGAGTTGCAGGGGTCTGGTGGCAGTCCAGCCAGAAGAGAGTTGCAGTAGTCCAGGCGAGAGAGAACCGTTGCTTGGACCAGGAGCTGGGTTGAGTAGGTGGTAAGGGGCGGATTCTGCGGATGTTATACAGTTCTGCGCTGTTTTCTATCCCACTGAGACGAGTCGGTCTGCTGTCAGCTCAGTGAACCTATCACGTGCTAAACGGTAGTCCAGTGGTTGTCGGCTTCGTGCGGACTGACTTTGCCGTTGTTGTGATGATGTCACGTCGTCTCTCTGGCAGGCATTGGGAATGGCCCCAGACATGCTTTACTGCTTGCAGCTCCTGGAGGAAACCGGGATCTGTGTTGTCCCGGGCAGTGGGTTTGGGCAGAGGGAGGGAACCTACCATTTCAGGTGAGCCACAAATAACAGTCTGTCATTATTTCCTTACCTAGCCTGAGCTTATATTCAGAGCAACGTACAGTGCATGCAATTGGTTCATATGTACACCTTTGCAGATAGCTTACATTAACATAATTGTGTAAAACAAGGCTGTAATATTGTTGGAAATATTAAGATAGTCCACTGTAAAAAGAACTGTGGGGGTACTTGCAGGGAGCACCAGTAGGAAAGAGGTGTTTATGCATAAATACAGGGGTTTGCATGGTTATAGCTGGAGACCAGCTTGAGGTACAGCCCTCTGGTGGTCACCGCTGTGTCATAACAGTAAATTCACTCAACTCTTCTGCTCCTTCTGTCTGGGCCGGTTTCTGGGAGAGATACAAAAAGGATGCAAAGTGAATTTTTTATCAAGCGATTGGCTTAAAAATGAATAAAGTAAAATGTTCTGGAAACCACCAGGGCTAAATCTTATCAAGACCTGTGTCGGAGGTTTCCAAGGCCGAGACCAGTGAATAAAGTAGAACCTGTCCTCATCCTACATGCTTGTGAAGAACTTTGTTTGTTTTTCTTAAGTTAATTTGATCTATGCAGCATCTGTTATTTATTCTACATGGCACGGGCTGGTGGCATTACTATATTTACACTCCATGCAATAACTTTCTGCAGCACTTGGTTTTACTGACCCCCCCCACCCCACCCCCCTTGACAAAACCTCCCTGTGGTTTGTAAATATTAAGTGTGTCTTCCCCCAGAATGACTATTCTTCCATCAACTGAGAAGCTGAAATTGCTCCTGGAGAAGGTCCAGTCCTTCCATATCAAGTTTCTGGAGCATTACGGCGCACTGGAGGAGGCATCAGTATGAGAGCAGTTTGGACTCAGCAGAACCTGGAGACGCCCTGGAAGCAGACCTGGACTGGGTAGAGCTGGCTGTGTAGTCCCTGCCAGATAGTGTTCAACAGACTAACTGAAGAAAAAAAAAGTCCAAAGCTATTATTTTTACATTTTTCTCCTCCACGTACTCCGTAAACCTCGCCTAGTGGACAGCCGTCCCCGTTCTCTGACTGCGAGAACACCGCACGGGTTCAAGACATTTGTGCCTTTGCCACGCTCTGTCGTTTCAGAAAAACGGCAAATGGGGGAGGGGGGGGGGGGCGCGCAAGATATTACACAATGTTAACACTACAGGGCGAGCAAGCGTGCATGAAAAGACTTACAATTCAGATTATCAGATTGCCATTTCAGAACACTCCTGGATTTCTGTCCACGTTTTCCACCATTTTTATTCTTAAGCTGTCATGTTTTTTGTTTAAAGGATTTCCATTTTCCAAGTTGGGCCTCACTGAGCCACAACGATTCCTTTACCATTCCCCTACACCCAGGCAAGTGAAGCCTCAAACCATAGTGTTACATTTTGCACTTTTACAGTTTCTAATTAAAATAGCAGCACTCCAAAAAATTTTACATGAAACTTGAAAGCCTGGGTGTGTGAAGGTAATGGTAGGAAGACTATTCTAAATACTGTTTACACTGTTATAAGTAATATTTTTTTTCTTTTTTTTTTTAGTGTTTGACACTTTTGGTATTTTGTGGTGTTTTTTTAATAACTTTAATAATTGATGAGATGAAATTTCAATGGATTGCAATGAAGGGGTTATCAACTTTCCATCAGAACAGTGCCGAAAATGGAACCCCCGTTAGTGTTAACTCAGAGATAATGTGCAGTTGAAAGGTTTCCCTGAATTAGTTTGCATAAGCTGTCTACTGCCATGATCACTTCAACTCCGCAACACGTTAGAGAATTGGTTTTGAGACTAACTGTAATCCTAATTGCTTGGACGGCATGTTACATTTTATGCAGGTGCACCCTAACCAGTTACTGTGTTGTGCTGCTTTTGATCCAGTATACTTTGTTCCCACCTTGTTCCCACTTCTCATAACTCATGCAAATGTCAAAGGGAAATGAATCATCTGTTCTTTTAGCCTTTTAATTTAAATTTATCAAACCTTTCTTCATGTGGTACTGCATTTTTCTCAACATAAAATCAACTGTACACCCATTTAGAGGACACTGTCCTGAAGTTTTTGGTTTTCTATTCCATGTTTTTGAAGTGAAGCAAAGACCAAGACAGAAAGTACATTTTGTTTTCTAACCTGCAGAATTGTTATGAACAGACAGTATTAGTGGAATTAGAAAATAGTCTTCAACCCTTCATTGACTTTCTGAGATGTGGAAAGTTGTTTTTAAGTTTGTACTGAAGGCAATCGAGGAAGAATCTGCTTGTTCTGTCAGAATTCAGACAGCCCAAGTGAGCGGTCTTAAATAATGAAATGTAAAAATATATCAGAGATCCCTTAACAATCCCTCCTTGTTGGCTGCTTTTTAAAAATGGATCTTGCTGTAGATTTTCTGTTCTTATGAGGTGCCTTTTGTTACTGCAATATGGCCTTTATCAGGTGACTCTGGGGGTGTAAGTGTCCTAATGCATTCTGTATACAGTAAACACATTACATATTCTTTCTGTTACTCTGAAGTAAATATGCCACTTCTGAATGGTCAATTTTTTTTATTTCTCTTTTTTATATGGGAAACGATTATCATGCAACTTTGAAATTAACTTTTACATAGTAATATTTATTTAAAAATCCTGGTGAGGTTTTGGGATAAACATTTGAACATCATGCAGATTTACTCATTTAAACGTGTTCTGAATGTTTTTTTTTTTTTTTTTCCCCCAATAAAAAAGACTGTTAAATAGTTTGATTGACCTTTATGTTTCTGTATTTTTGTAGCTGTTAAATTGAAAATGAATTCTATTAAAACCTTATTTGTAGCAAATGATTGTGTATTTTATTGATTTTGTTTTATGCAGTATAATTTTTATTTTAATTATCTGAATTTTGCTCTATTTAGTCCTTGATGCTTCAGTTCTTGACTTGGAATGGAATACAAGTTCTCCAGTACTATAATTTTAATGTTTTAATGAGCACTCTTGGTGGGGTTTAAAATGATGGTTGTTATTTGGATAAAATAACCAGCCTTATTTGGTCTAATACATTGGTTCTCAACCTCAGTCCTGGGGGCCCGCTGTGTATGCTGGTTTTCATCCAAACCACAGTTGCAATCTCAGAATTTTAATAAGCTTTCTTAATTAGGTGTTTTTCAAGTTAAGAGGAATTATTTACCCTCTTAAGCCACATTGTCAGAAATTGCTATGCATAACATGAAGAATAAAATCCCATTGTGTTATTGTGTTGCTTTTTGAGTGATTGCAAACAATCACTTAAAAAGAGGTAACCTTTTTAACCGATCAAGTTAATGAGGGGAAATAATAGGCTCCTAATTAGGTTGCTGAACACGTGTTTAAGTGCTTTAAGTGCATAATATTTGTTATCTATCAAATGATTAGATTTAGTGGCCAGGTGTCCACTTTCTCCAATTAGGAACCTGTTGATTTGCCTCAGTCTTTTTGACTAATTAAAAAAAAAAAAAAAAAAAAATTACCTCTTTGTGCTATGTTGTAGACCAGTGGTGTCAAACCCGTTGCCATGGAGGGCCGTGTGTATGCAGGTTTTCATTCCAGCCTCAGATCTTGATTATATAATTAGTTAAATTATTTGCTGAATTAGGGATGCAGGTTTGTGCACAATGGTGACCCGACGTCTATGGTGACCCGCATTGTCTAAATAAAAATTTTCTTATATTCTGTGCTTCAATGTAGTTAAACGCATACGGCTGAATGAGTAATTGGACTCAATTAAGGCAGCATTAATTGGTTGGAATGAAAACCTGCATACACACGGCCCTCCATGGCAACGAGTTTGACACCACTGTTGTAGACGATTACACAATGTGAATATGGGACTTTTATTCTTTACGGCATGCATAGCTATTTCTGACACAAGGTGGCTTAAGTGGGCAAATAATCCCTCTGACATGAAAAGCACCTAATTAAGGAAAAATAATAGCTTGTTACAATTCCAGGATTGCAATTGTGGAACGAAAACCAGCATACACAGTGGGCCCCCAGGACTGAGGGTGAGAACCACTGGTCTAATGCAAGGGCCTGCAACCCTGACCCTGGAGAGCCACAATCTCTACTGGTTTTCATGGTTGCTCTGCACATAATTACTCTATTAAAGCAGGGGATTACCTCGTTAACTCACTGTACCTGGCTACCTGAGTCTGAAGTGGGGGCTGATTTTAAGGTGTCTCCAGGACCAGGGTTGCAGACCGCTGGTTTAATAGCTCCAAGGTATCCATCCCATCATGGTACAATTTCAAAAACAAATAAGAAAAATGCAGTAAATGCATAGTAGCAGAAATGGTGCTAATGATTACAGTGAAAGCATAGATGGTGCAGTCCACAGCCAATCAATGCTGGAAATGAAATTGTATTCCAAATGCATTTTTGTATTTAAATTGATTTAAAACGGTGCCCATTCACCTCAAATTCTGTGTGTGCCCTGGGTTTTAGAGCATACCCACTGACATCACAGCTGCAGTTGGTTTATGGCCACACCCTTGGAGATTCCATGGTTACAAAAGGTTTGTGCTTGCAGCTGTTTGGTCAATCATGGAACCAACGAAGTGGAAGAAAGTCTACCAGCGGTCTGAGGGTGAACTCGATGGACAGCTAAGTAAAGAGCAGAGGGATCAAAAGAAAAAAAGACTATTCATGCAACAATTTGAAAAGGAGGGTACGGGGCTGTGTTCCTTTGTCTTAATTCACGTTTCCCAACATCTGAAATTGTTTCAAGCTAATGCAGTGGTTATCAAACTTTGTTGAGGGGGAGGTCCCCTGTGCATGCTGATTTTTTGTTGCAGCCAATCTCTCGCTCAGTTATGGTTGCTGAACTTGTTTAAGTCATCTCATAATTATTTTCCCCCTTGAACACAATGCTTTGGTTTGTTAAAATTTGCTTTGTCTTTGATTTCTTCATCTATCGGATGGTTACTTTTAGTGGCTAGGTGTCCATCCTTTCACCAGTTAGGAGCCTGTTAATCCCCTCAGTCATAAATTAGGTGAGATTATCTATTCGTGCTATATTACAACCCCTAGATAATGTGAATATGAGACGTATATTCTTCGTGGCATGCATAGCAACTTCTGTAATTATGTGGTTTAACCTGGTAAATAATCCCTCAAGACATGAAGTGTCATTTAAAAAAAAAAAAAAAAAAAAATGAACGGTCTGTTAAAATTCTGAGATTGCAATTGTGGTTGGAACGAAAAGCATACACTGAAAAGCATACATTGTGCGTGTTGCTTTCTAGCACAGGAGCGAATTCGGGAGATGGAACTGAAGGTAGAGCAGCTTTTGGCGACTGTGGATAGAGCGTTTAGAGTTGAACTGATGAAACTACCACCTCAGCTGCAAGGCACACGTCTGAAAGATTTGATGAGGGGTGAGTTTATATGTATATTTATTTTGACTATTTTTCGCAACTACTGTTATGTTCTTGAAAAAATATACTTTTTTTTCAGAGAACGACGAAGCAGCGGGCGAAGTTACCATCGCAATGAAGGTAAGGAAGGAACCTGGTGCCGCCTACTGTAATAATACTGTAACTGCAGTGTGAGCTTGTCCTGTCAGGCCGAATCACCAGAGATCCATCGGCCGCTGACCAGGAAGACCAGCAAAAAGGGTACGTTGACTGTACATGAACAGTCTTTGGTTAGTCTCCTGAAATATTAAAATGGACAAAGATCCTACTGCTTCGAAATATTCATCCATTCGTCCTCAGGTCAGGCGAAAGAGAATGCAACCAGGCGGAAGAGAATGCTGTCAACTCAAAACAAGACTCCTTTACCGGCAGTATCAAAGGTAGCTATTGTGCTTAGACTTCGGGCCGTCTTGACCTTTGGTAACTCCGTAACGTCATAAGACGTGCCCGGAAATGCATCATTGTTTATTACAGAAAACGGCCAAGTCGAGATCTTTGGCAGACTTGGATCCAAGCGCTTCAAAAAGTCAAAGGTAAAGAATGCATTCATTTAACGTTACGGTTCAAGTTGCGTGTGCCCCCTTAATTGTCCAGTCAGTGAACAATTGTTTGAATTCAGGTCTTGTTCGACTTCAAATTTTAAAAGGACTCGAGGCTATGTTGCCAAAGCCAACGACCTTGTCGCCCTATCTACTGATCAAAAAAGGTTTGTCCGAACTCCCTCCTCCAGTTGACCTTCACTGAATCATGCCTAAATGTAGAGGCGTTTAACGCTGGGTAGCTACTGTGTCTACAGGTCCACAAACTTACTTGGACTTTCACCTAACCCTTTCGTAACCGCCACCGCAACCATATTGACTTCTCACGGAGAGGTAACTTATTTATTTTTATTTTATTTATTTTACAATTTCACGTTAACGGAACTAATTTGGCAATCCACCCCCCATAAGGCTTTGTGTCTATCCGATGAGATCAAAGACGACATTGACGTGGACATGCTTGACGACACTGCCGTTCATCAGATGCGGAAGCTAATGGTATGCATTTAGTTCCTTTTATCCATTCTATGTTATTCAGGGTTTTCCTTATCCAAAATGGGCCTTATGTGGTGACCACAGTGACTGCGTGGCCGATTCGGCTTTACTGAAGGTGTCTCCCTCTATTTGACTTAAAATGTAAAGCCTTCAAGAGACCACCATGCTGCATTTGAGACGTGAGGCAAAAATTTAAAATTGGAACGATTGAAATATTTACCGAATGGTTACACGTTGTCAGTGCCAGAATTAGAGGGGGTGGTGGTTGGTTAAAGCCTGTAATGAGGGATTATCACATGGTGGGGTCATTCTACAAGAATAGTGGCATTTGGAATTGCAATATGCCTTGAAATGCATTTTATTTGTCACTCAAATTTCCTACAATATTAGCACATGCAAACTTAATGTGTTTGTATACATTCACTCAGACTGCTTGCACCATTTTTACCACTGGTGTTACTTGTCGGAACATTGTAACAGCAAAAGGTTTGTCACTTAATTGCGTAACTGCCCCATGATCAGGGTAGACCTATTTGCATAAAATTGCCTAATCCCATTCATTGCGAGATCGCATATTTGGATAAACCATTGTCGCATTTCTGATTGTCATGAAATTATGAATGATTACATCGCATAATCAATAAATGTAAATTGAGTCTGCAAATGCCTCCTAAATAAACCGAAAATCGCCCTATAAAGATCGTAAACGGCCAAAATTTATGGAGTTAGGCGGTTTCTGTTAAATAGTCTATAGTGGACCTTGAGTGGCAGGTGCGGTTGTCAGTGTCACCTAAACTTGAAAGATGTCCAAAAAAAAAAAAAACGATCCGTTAAAGGCCTGCTTTTCGATCCAGGAAAAACTTATTTTTCATTATTTGTATTTCCCTAGCGACTGATGGATTACTTGTGCAATAAGGCCAAAGTCAACAACGACCAATGATCATTCCTGGAAGCTTTGATAAAGGATTCTCGATATTTGTTTTTCAGTTGTATTAATGTAAATGTACTGAATTTAATAAACTAACTTTTTTACCACATCTCAACAGTTCATTTCTCAGACAGTATTCTGTAGCTTAAGCATTGTGGATTTTTATCAATATTGACCCGCAAGGCAAATGCATTGTATTCTGCTGTGATAGGCATGACCTGTACATTAAATGTGCAGTATAGGTTTTGTTCATATTTGGTTACATTTCTTTCACATCTTGACATATAAAATTGTATTTAAGTCCTTTCAATCTGGTGTGCCCCAGGCTCTAATTAGCTACTCCAAATTTCACCATGCCTGAATCTTAAGAACCAATCAGGACAAGCTTTCTGTCCTGCCTGCCTGTCGAGCATGTGTGCTCAGTGCTGCCAGAGCATGCAGGGTGGGTGGGGCCACATGGCTATGATCAGAGCAGATTGTGCTAATGCTAGATCTCCAAGCAATGCAAAACTCCAGTAGTAGCTACCTTATCACGTTGCACTTAAAACCTTAAAAGGTAGCTGCTACAGAACTGGATCGATATGCACAAAGCATGCCATATTGTCAGAATTTTAGCTCAATATATGGCCACTATGGTAACACATCCAGCATAAGAGAGTGGTTTGTAGTGATTCACAGCTTTATTTCTGTAACAAATCAATTGCTGAAATATTCAAAATCTGATTGCTTTTTTCAGGATGTTTGGAAGTGATAAAGAAATTTGGCAATGTAGTGCGGCTATGTCGTAGTCTACAAAATTGCATTCCAGGATAATGGTCATAAGGTTCTATAGGTAGTTTTAAAATGCTAACTTTATGGTCTAATTGGTGTGGTTAGCAACCACACTAAAGTTCTTATACTTTATAAACTGCAACATTGCATTTAAACATAACCTATGAGGTGGTAAGGAATTTGAAACAACCACCTGATGACTACCAGAAATGAAATTAAGGCAAAAGCGAAACGGGTGACAGCTTTTATTGTACAAGTAAACATGAACAAACAATGTGCATCACACATTGATATCGATACAGGATCATGTTCAGCTTGGGCTGGTCGGTTGGTTGGAACAGGTGCAGGAGCTCATCTGAGGCCTCTGCACTGGTCTGTGGGTGTGTCCAGATGTGGAGGAATCCTTGGGGAGAAGCTCACAGTTGACATCTTTTTTTTTTTTTTAAACAAAGGGCTGTAATATTGTTTTGGGAATAAGTGCAGACTAAAATGAGATACTCAAATGCAGACACTGCCGTTAAAGTACTGTACAGCTTTACGCGAATGGACTACAACAGTGGTTATACGAGATTATAATTTTTTAAAAGGTATTTTCCCTCCCAGGGGCTGGCCTCAACCACAGCCTCCCAAGCCCACTGCGCTTGTGTGATTTGCAGTCTGTTCCCAATCTGGATTATAAACCAATGGCGATTTTGTCACCTTCAGTATTTAATCCCATCTCAAAGGCTGATTCAATGGGTTTACCCAGGGAAACACACTGAATATGTAGGCACTAACCCTCAATTATATACACGCACGTTGGAACATTCAAGATTCTACCAATACGTCCGAACAAGGAAATGTCTGAAAAAAGGAACAGACAGGTTATCATGTCACCTGTATTTACAAAACTAAATCTGGGTTTGGAGGGTGGCAAGGCTAGAGGACCAAACTGACTTCCCTCTCAACAACGTACAATCCCTTGATTGGCACACATCATGTGACACCTGATCCAACCAGAGAAGAGCAATAGACTCATGCGAGGCTTTTACAGGAGTACCATGCTGTTGCAGTGGGATAAGGTTACAGATGACATGCTCAGTATAGCTCGAGATTTTGAAGAATATTTTATTCGGCAACTTCTGAAACCTTTTGACAAGTAATGTAGCTCACGTCTGTAAATTTTCAAGACTTTCCCATGCTCCAATTTGATGGTTATTCCCAGTGCAGGATCCATTGCTCTCGATCATGTTGCTGGTTTGAGGAGAAACGGCGGGCTCTGGGCCTGCAGCCTATACAAACTTAATGTCAATCACTCACTGAAAGCCCCCACCCCTGATTTAAAATCTATAAAGGGGGAAAAAAGTTTTTAAAAAGAAAAGAAAAGAAAAAAAAAAAAAAAGAGGTAAAAATCAAGCAGGGATCCAACAAACCTAAAACCTTGCGATGGTGACGTCCCCTGGATTTGTTTGCATCTTTCCCACCAACTCACACCTCTGTGGAAGGGTGAGCTCGAGGCAGCACGTCTGCGTTTTATTTCACGGCTCATTTAAATTAACGGAATAGTACTGTGGTGACAAAAATAAAAAAGGAACAAGTTTACATGCTGAGCAGAGTGACAAGTGTGACCTTTTCTTAGCTGATCTGGATTGCCAGTGGGGAGAAGGATGCTGGGATAGGGGCAATAGATAGATGTTGTGGGAAAAGTCCAAACCAGATCAAAATGTAAAATTTGTGCAACTTTTTTTTTTTCCTCCCGCCCGCCCTCCTCATCCTCGTCCTCCTCCTCTCCTAACCCCCCCCCCTCCCCCTTGTGGGCGGGGCCTATTGGTGGGCGCACTGCACGCCGGGGCCGTGGGGGCCGCTCTCGTCGTCGGAGCTGTCGTTGTAGGCCTCGCGTCGGTGGCCCCCGGACGAGCCCTGGCTCATGTCGTAGTCCTGCAGGTCCACCTCCTCCGCGTCGGCCGAGATGATGGGGGGCTCCGCCCGGGACGGGAGCAGGTCCTCCAGCTCCTGGGGTCCCAAAATGACAGGGTGTGTCAGCAGCGGCCCACTCGCTTCCTCCCAAAGCACACCGACACGGCACCACATTCTCAAACCGGTGGTTTGGGCTGGAATAACCCACTCTATGCCACACTCCTGTCTATCCCAGGAAGAGCGTAATTAAACCACTCTTTCTGTTTGTGTTCTCTCCACGCTTTCCCATTTACACTTCTGCCTCTCGAGGTGCAGCTTTGCCACCTGCACCCACAATCTCACACCAGAGGCTCTGTACCTGAACTGCATTCACTCGCTTATTGTAGCCCCATCATCCATCCATCCATCCATCCATACACACGCACCCATCCATCCATACACACGCACCCACCCATCCATCCATCCATACACACGCACCCACCCATCCATACACACGCACCCACCCATCCATCCATCCATACACACGCACCCACCCACCCATCCATCTAGCCATCAAAAATGAATATTCTATTGCGCGGATTGCACACAGCCTGTGTCAGTTACAGGAGAACCACAAAATGGCTGTTAATATCAAGTGTTATCACTGACCCAAACCAATCAGTTTTCCCACTGTGGAGAGAAATAACTTATGATTGGTTCAACGGAGTCAGTGATTGACAGGATGACATTATGCATTATGGGGTCGTGAACCACATCATCACTACTTCATGGGATAGCCCCCTTCTTTTGTCACGTACCGCGAGTTTCTCGGGGTTGATCCAGTTGTTGTCAGGGAACAGGACGTCAAATTTGATGTACAGGTCCCCCTTTTCGAAAGGATTGCGGTACTGTGGCATTCCCTCACCACGGACTACCCGGATGGAACCTGTGGAAAGCGGGACCAGATTGAGATCGGCGACTGACCTCCACCACCAAGTCCAATGTTGCCCTAAACAGAGAGCGGGAGGGGAGGCCCTGGCTCAAGCATACCTGGCTCGATGACTTTGCCAGGGGGGTATTTCACCACAATCTGCCTGCCGTCCAGATGCTTCAGTGTGAACTGGAATCCGCAAAGTGCCTCCACAAGGCCGATCTTGTGGGTCATGTGCAAGTCGTGGGCATCTCTTTTGAATGTCTGTGGAACAGAGGGGTTGCTGCAATGAATTAACTGGAAAAGAGCAAGATGTGACACTAAGGAAACACATTGTGGTTTTTTCCTTCTTCTTTGTTTACATTTGAAACATTTATCATTGTGTTCACTGTGGAGGGTTGCAGTTTTGCAGAAGCTTCTCCACAGAATTGACGAGGAAAAAACAAGAAACGTTTCGATTGCAACATTTATCGGCATGACAATCTGTACGAAAGCAAACGATTGCTACACAGCGCTCGCAAAAGCCAGATCACAGTGAGAATCCATTTTTTAAATGACTCCTTAAGCAATCTTTAGCTTTGTCACCAACTGTAAAAATCAATAAACGTTCCCCTGATGCTACTGCATATATGCTATGCCTTTTGAGCAGTGAATCTCTTTGTTTAATACGAGTACATCCTTGGTGGTGTGTGGCACAGTCCATAGGGCGGCCGACTCGAGTCGCCACGGCAACTTCTGACCTGTGACCCCTTCTCTATCAGTGACCCTCTCCGCTTAGCCCCCGTCTGAAGAGATTAAGAAATAAGAAAGGACGGTGGAGTGTCCACTCTCCTTTAAAGTAAGGGAAAATAAGGACCTTCTGCTGTGCTACTCCAGAAGTGGCAGCCCATGTGAAGAAACAGCACACTGAAGAATACCTGAAGTATACTATTTTATACTTAAGAATACTTGAATTATAATTAAAGTCTATATTAAACATACTTAGTGTACTGTTTTTTTCACACGGGAGTGAAGGGCCCTACAGCTCAAGTCCCAACAGTTTCTGAAAATGCTGACAGGCACGGGATTAAGAGTGGCGAGATTCTGCTAATGGCGCATGTCTTGAGGACATCGCTGGCGCTAGCTCGGACGCGCCATCAATGCCAGGTGTCACCGGCATGTGTTTGAGAAGTTATTTTAGGTAGGACATTCAGAGGTGCGGCCGCCTGGAGGTGACAGGGCTGTGGAAAGCCCTTCAGCCTCACGGAACACGTGTGACATCAGGGGTGCAACACCCTAAAACTGTGCCATACCGGCATTTCGCTAAATTCGATACAGCCATTGCTTTCTAGTGCAGCAAAATTACTGCAGTGGAAAATAATTACTGTGCCTTTAAGAACAGAAGGGAACACTAACGTAGTGGGTGTGTCCAGTGGCCTGTAAGTGTGCGTGCGTGAGCCGAGTGAGAAAAGGCTGGCTGTGTTTCTCTGTACCCTCACTGAGGAAGTTAGCAAGATATGAAAGAGGCAGTAGATCACACTGAACATCCCCAGCTAGTGGAAAATGTATTGTAACTATTTTGGGTACTATATCCAATTGTTAGGTACGCTTTTCCTTATGATATAAAATTGATGCCATGTATGCGTGCTTGCGTACCGCTTGTTTCAACCCCATGCCAGTTCTTTAGCTACAAGGCCAAAGATAAAGGTGAACCTGACAACATTATTATTACAGCGCATGTTCCCAAAAAACGCTTAAAAGATCTGTTTAGCCAAGGGAGGCAACACGTCCAACCTAGCAAAGCATCTGTCCCACAACCACCCCAATCTCTTCAGGGACTTCAAATCCCCACAGGTGTGAGAAGACAGATAAATGACAAGTGTAGATAAAGGTATTCTGATGGTTTAACAAGCACAGTGCTGTTGCTCACGAAGTGCTCACATCCTAATTTTACGTCTGATTTTGTGTATTCCGTATTTCGTTAATAAATACCTTTGAAAAGATAAGATGAAGTATCAACTAAAAACATAAGAGAAATTCTTGGTTATCAGTGATTTACCATGGTATCGATATCAAGATACCAAAGGCAGTGGTATTGGTATCAAGGTTAAAATTGTGGTATGGGAACAACACTACACACGAGACTCACCGAGGCCTATCAGCCCCACAGCACACAAGTGACATTATCGCGCATGTGAGTCTCGCCGACGCATGGTGCAGGATGTTTGGGATTCAGACAGGAAGTGAAGAACAGGAAGCACCTTCACTCAAAGGCCCCTACAGATTGAGTAACTGAACTATGTTTAACCAACTGCAGTTTTTACCAATATGGAATCTGGGAACAAGCCATTTATCAGACAGACATGCTTCTACATACTATCTACACAGACGGGCAAGAACCAAATAGAGGAAAACTCAATTTTCTTACTCAGAGATCTAACGTGGTACAATGCAAACTAAATATTTAGAGTCCAGAAAGAATAAAATGTACTCAGCCCACCACCACCTACAACTTGAACCAACAACCTTCTGGTTTGCCAAGCCTCAGTGCCCAAACAGAGCCAGAGGTGCCATGGTTAGGGCTGGATGTGCAGGGCTCTCGCTCCCCTACCTCGTGCTCCTTCTCCTGCAGAACCAGGAGGATGTCTCCGGGCTCCTGGCCCGGCGCCTGGTCGGCCTCGCCCCCGAAGGTGATCTTCTGGCCGTGCTTCATGCCCTTGTCCACGTGCACCTCCAGGATCTTCACCTCCTTCACCACCTTCTTCCCCTCGCACTTTCTGCAGCGGTCTTTTTCGCTGATGACCTCGCCTGCCCGCATCGGCAAAACAGGCCTTCGCTCAACGCACGCGCACTCTGTCGACTCCATCGCAATTAATCAAATCAAACTGTCACCTCCTTCCTGTATCTGTAAGTCTAATTTACGTAACCTACACCCACCACGATGGGTTGTTCTAACAGCAGAAGGGCAGCTATGTGGATGTAGGCAGGATTAATGTACCCCTCTGAGGCTTCATTGGACGGGCTCACCTTCGCCGTTGCAGTCCGTGCAGACGGACTGCATCTGTTGGACCATCCCGGGACCCAGCTGCCTGATCATGATGCGCATGCCACGCCCCCTGCAGGCGGTGCACTTCTGAACCGCACCGGTCTTACCCCCCTGTCTGAGGGACGGAGACGGCACAGATAAACACATACACCAAGCACACACACACACATTACCAAAGTTATGGCTTTTAAATGAATAATAATGACTCAAGGAAAAACTGAAATTTAGCCTTTTTCATATCTAGTGTCTTGTAGGCTTCGGGCAAAGGTCCTTTGAAGTAGAGGACGTTGCTTGCCAATCAATGCATGTGAGTTTCATCGACAATTGAGCCATAAGCTTCTGGCCTGTGTGTCTGTGTGTGCGAAGTAATACATTACATGTTTGGCAATTAGCAGCTGCTCTCATCCAAAACAGCTTACAAGGCTTACATCCTTCACACACAGCCTATTTATACAGCTGCAATATATACTGAAGGTTAACAAGTGCAGTGCCCCACCTGAGAATCAAACCTCCAACCTCAGAGGTGCAGATCCAGCTCCCTAACCACTACAATACACTTGCCCGGCAACCAACCAATCCCATGGCAACTTTTTTCCCCCCCAAAGCAGACTTGTCATCCGTCTGCAAGATGAGGTGCTAAACAAAGGGTTCTGACTAACTGTGGTTATGAAAAATCCCACAACATTTTCAGAAGATAAGAAATTTCCACAAACCGGTTTCTAAATCTCACCCCCTAACCTCCTTTTTATTGTAAATGTTAATCTACTGCTGTTTCCGTGCATGTATGGGAAAACGACGAACTGTGAAGAAACCGTCCTTGTGGATAAAATGGTTTTTGAAAAAATGATGACCCCATCTAAAATACAGGCAGAGGGGCCATTTCACAGCTATATCCTCCATACGCAACATGGCCCCTAGTGTGGCTTTAAAGATAAAAGCCAGAGAAACGTTTTGGTCGGATATACCAAGCATTCCTACATCAGTTCAATCAGATGATTTGCATCTCCATTCATTTACCGATTCTATTTTCAAAGGTTTCAAAATTTTTCGGAAAAAATAATTATTTTTCTTTCATTTACAAATAACAATTGTAAATCTCCACGTTATGCACTTAAGTTGAAGTGGACTGCAATCCACTGATTTTTCATTGAGCAGATAAGTGCTGTTTAATTGCTTTCTGCCCATTCGATACATGCGTAACGATTTGAGGCTATAACCAACTCAGAAAACAGAGGGAGATTTACTGTGATACAAAAATGCGGTACAGCATACTGAAGCCAAACCGTGTTCACTAACTGTCCAGACCCGTTACAGGGCACACACAACACAATCATAAACCTGCAGGAAGACAATTCACCACTACTGTATCCATGGCGACGAGATGGCATTTACACACAAGCACAAAACACACAACCTGATGGAGTACGCGTGCTCACTTACCCATTACAGGTACTACATAGAACATTCTTGCTAAGTTGTAATTTTGTTGTTTTTCCATTGTACAGGTCTTCGAGAGACACCCTGTCAGAAAAAAAGGTTGTTGTAGTCAATTTGCAAAGGCTGCAAAATAAGCAGTGTGAAGGTTTGACTGGGTGCACATACAGAACAGCTTGTTTCGGTCACTAACCTGAGCCTGAAGCACCAGACATTCAAAACATAATGACACCTTTAAAGACAAGCTCAAAAAAGCATTTGGCTGGTTTTCAGAAAAGGCTAAAAGCTTTTTTTAATTACATGGATTCCCACAATAAAAATGGAAAATTCCATATATACGATTATTAGATGTAATGATAATATCTCAAACTGCACACTTCACAAACTTCAACGCACAAATCATAAAGCAAATGCGTGAGCCATGTAAAATACAGCCACCAAAGCATGCAGAAAATGGAGACCGTCAAAGGGTGCCGGGTGAGGTTGTGAAACGAGGCGGTGCGGCTGCAGATCTGCTCACTTTAGCGGATGGACCATGTCCTCCCCTCTTCGCCTGCCGCCATTCCGGCTCCGGCTGTGTCCGCCCATGAAGCCGAAGAGCCCCCCTCCGAAGATGTGGGAGAAGATGTCGTCCATCCCGGCTCCCCCGCCTCCTCCTTCCCGGAGGCCCTGCTCCCCGTAGCGGTCGTACAGCTCCTTCTTCTCGGGGTTGGTGAGCACTTCATAGGCGAAGCTGATCTCCTTAAACTGTATTGAGGATCGGGGGGGGAGAATAAGGTCCGGACACTGCTCCCTCATAGCCTCTACTTCCCTGCTTACGGTATGAGAACGATGGCAGAACGAGGCCTCGCAAATTCAAACAAGACTAGAGCAGCCATTTTGTTGCCAGCGATTTTTCTAATTTGGCTAAAGGTCGCCTTACTGGCTCAAACGTTGGTGATTAACAGGATATAGTAGCTTCACCTAAGGGTGTAGCATGCAATTCTGGACCTTGTGCAGTGTCTGTGGACCAAAACAAACTTTTAAAACTTTTTAAGTCCTTTGAGCCTTTTGAGCCCCCACCCCCCACCATGGAGCCCTGGGTAGCCACTAATCCCCCCACTACTGGCTTCACCCGTGACCGATTTAACGAACACACTCTCCCACTACTTCTTTAAGATACGCGCAAGTCATGCAGCCACTGACAGATTCAATCCTATCAATGTGTATGGCCCACTATCTGATACAAATAGGGTCCCCATGCAGAAGTCACAACAAAAAAAAAAGTTTATTTTCCAAAGCAAAGTGATTGCGTTCACATAGGCATGGTCCAGTGTCACCATGCCTATGGGACCTAGTCATAGCTCAATTTCAAAACAAGGGCAAAAGACTGGGGATGGGAACGGTGTAATTGGTTAGGCATGGCGATAATTTGGTGGCATTTAACATGACTGAAAGCATATGGTCTCCCACATCAAATGGACAACTGCCAGCAAACAGTTTATACATGGCTGCACAGTGTGTGTGTGCGTGTGTTAATAACAGTTAAATTCTCAAATAGGAAATTTACATGTATTTAAAACATCTTACCTTATCTCCAGCATTTGGATTTTTGTCTGGGTGGTACTCTTTTGCTAGTTTGCGATATGCCTGAAATGAAATTGAAAAGCAAAAGGCTGTTAGCCTGCTATGCATTGTATATTGCATCAGTCTTTGTGTAGGAGTGCCAATGCAAATCTATTTGGAAACGTTGTTCCCAGCAACGTCATACACAGCTTCTGAAGGGAAAAGAATGTCAATTAGCCTATAACCAAAGAGATGGCAAATTTCATTTTCAGCCCACCTGGCTCATTTGCTTAGAAAATTATCACTCCCAATGAAATGCATACAGGGCCTATTTTACATACATTTACACAACTGGGTATTTAAGCAGGCATTTAAGACAAGCTCCTTAACCAACAGACACGGTGCCTCAATTGGTATTTGAATCGACAACTGCCTCATTGGACTGCGTCTATCCACACTGCCAGCTGGTGTTGGAGTATTTCCATAGGTAGCCAACAATAACTGCCAGGTAATGACGGTGTACCACACCGTGTGTACAAGGAAGTGCCGATTTGCATCGCTTCAGAGACAATGCCCGTGCTGGAACAATGGCATGGGTTGGCTTTCTAACATACCCAACCAGTCCAAGTAGTCGGCTAACTGTAAAGTCAGCTAAAACACAAAATAATTAGCTACCTAGCTAGTCTTAACCAGATAATAGGCATTACCCCAATCATAAATTTCTATCTACGTTGTTACCTATTATTTCCAAAAGTAGCTGCTGCTTTATTGCAGTTTATTTCCCTTGAAAATGGGCGACAATTTTTAAAGGCAACAAATGTATAACGTCCTAGCTAAAGCGACGCACGCAAGCATTCTCACCCAATGGCACCAATAACACAGTCATTCCGTTATCGAAATAAACCAGACGCAGAAATAGGGTCAAGGTTACTAAAAGTAACTTTCAAATTCAGCGAGCTAATCTCATACCAGCGAGGGGCCCGAAGATGCAGTTCGTGAGGCGGCTTATCTACAATCGGCAGCAGCGTTTTCTTCCCCAACCAGGAAAGTGTAAACATATATGTAGCTAACGGTAACGTTACCAAGAATGCCACAGGACTACGTTAGTCTAACGCACATCGAGATTCTCGTTTCCATCGACCTAGCATTTAAAGACTGGTCGGTCGTTTATTGTAAGAAGAAACTTTTGACGAGATGATTTTGTTTCAGTGTCGACGCTTATTCGTGAAATACGACGCATGTTAGCTTGCTAGCTAACCTTAGCTACCATACACCGGTAGCGCGCTAGCTCGCTAATCCGTATTTTAAGCAAACGCTTTAGACATCAAGCTAACTGAGTTTAGCTATATATTCAAATCCATTGCCTGCAGGACAACTATAAAATTGTAAGGAAAAGCACCACAATGAAAGAAACAAACAGATCTAAAATGAGACACGAAGTTAGATTGGGAATATGTTTGTTTATGCGAATTTTAGCTGGGCCCCGCAGTCGCAATCCTAGCTAACAATACGGCTAGGCCACACTTAATAGCTAACTGACTACCCCGCTTCCTGATGCCAGAAGGAATAAAATCCCAGTAATGAACGTCGCTTGGGTAACCAGCAGGTGACCGGAGATAAACAAGTCAACTGTACCTTTTTTAGGTCGTTTTCAGACGCAGATGGAGACACCCCTAAGATGTCGTATAGCTTAGTATCAACAACGTTCGCCATGATGCAGCTCAAAGAAGGACCTACAAGGGAAGTGTAGATGAGTAAAAGGAGCCGGTCTGAAACGTCATACGCAATACGTCAACTTTAACCCGTGGGTTTGCATCTCATTTGTTCTCACGTAACTACACCGTGGACCGTGGAACTCGGTATGCGGATGCATTCTGGAACACGCATAGATTTCGATAACGAAACCCACTCAGCCTCCACATTTACCAGTAAACTGTGTTTTGCACCCAGCGTTGCTAGCTCTTACTATCTTCAATTATATTATTCAAGTTAGCCTTCCCAGAAAACCATGTTATAAAGCACATGTCAGTTGAATTTCTAAAGCGCTCGGGGATAGTGGAAATGTAAAACGGTCTTAACTTTATTTTTGTTTTACCCTAAATCTTCCAACTGATCTAGCGATTGTTTTTTTTTCTTTCTTTCTTTCCCCTTGTATCTCGGTTTTGATACGCTACAGGCTACATTTTTATGCAATACTTATATAACAGGGGAGTTACAGTCCCCAATGAGCCGATCCTGTGAAAAGAAAGAAAAAAATTATTGTCATCAATTGGTGTTTTTCAGCAAGCAGCCTACTTGCGTTCATTGACTGCTGTTGTACAATTAGAACCCAATTTCCATTGATGCGCTTATTAAGCACCTCTGACCACCAGATGGCGTGAGACTTCTGCCGTTGTCATGGAAAATCCTGCGAGACAGCAGGTTCGTATTTAAGTGAAACGTTGAAGGATAGGTTAGCCTACAGCAGCATTAAAACGCCACATTCTTGTTCAATTATTTATCCTCTTATTCAAAGATAAGTCTACCTTGAATGATAATTAACAAAATTATATTGTGACGCGACGATCCAAGGAAATTCGGCCTTGTTCATGTGGTTCCACTGGTATGACTGTTTAAATGTTGCACAAGTTTGCGGGATCCGCTCTGCCAGTCACCCTGCTGTCAACCAAACACAATAGCTACCTGGAATGTTTAGCTGCAAGCTGTTCTTGTGGTTGGTGGAGGCCGCGGGTATGGGGACGCTGGTTCGCTAAAAGCTTGCCATGTTTTCTCTTTTTTCCCCCCACTCCCCAGACGGTTGAGAGAGCTTAATGTTCCGAAGTAATGGTGCTGAGTCTGCAGTCACTCAGTTTTATTTGGTGTGTGCCACGGCCAAACAGTAGCCAAATTTTCTGAATAAACCGTCAATTCGAGACGCTACACTGGCTTGTCTGATGATTCATAACAGGGACATTATTAATATAGCCAATTCAAATGGTTCCACTGAAAATGCCCGAGGGTAAGTGCTGATGTAATTAAATCGGTGCTTATCTAATCAATAATGGCTTCCACATAATTACAACATGATGTAGCTGCCAGGCTGGAGGATATAGAGAAAAATGTAAACAAATAAATAAATAAATTCACACAAGCTTATTGAAGGAAATATATCAGATCAGGTTAATAGAAGATGTTGTTATATAAAAAATAAGAAAACAATGAATAATATATTAATTTAAAAAGAGTACCTGTTCAGTGTCTAATAAATACTTCCACCTTGAATTCTGCTTTTACTTGGAATATGAAGTACTGTATGAAGATGTTAGTGTACAATATTATGTTTTGAATAAGTGGTGTTTCAGCTACTAAGTGATGCAGAGAGCAGTCTTAAAAGTGGCCGAAATGACAGGCGAATGCTCAGTATGATCATACTTATCAGAAGCATTTGAATAATTTAGCATTTAAATAAAGCCACTATCCAAAAAGACAGCACAGGCTTCTCAATTCAATTAGACTTTCAAAATCAAATATTCTACAAGATACTAATTGTGTGTGTGTACACACACACAGGTAGTATTAGTGGCAGCTGCATGTTCTGTTGATACTGCGTAATATAGCTTCAGTTCATGCAACATTTGGAATCTGATCTGAAAGCAGATTTCTAAAAATACTGAGGAGTTTTATGTGCATTGTGGAGATACATTGACACAGCCAGTAGCAGAAGGTAAATGGCAGCTCTGTCAATATATAATTGTTCAAGTGTTAGCGATGAGATGCAGGTTAGAAACGTGGCACGGACCTGTGGCTGAGGTGCTTTATTTCTCGGGTGCAGTATCATTCGACTGCTGTGTTGAGGATGCAGGAGAACTGACGCTCCAGTCATCCTGTGACACAGTGTTTCAGACCAGTCAGTTTTCTATCATTCAATCCATGTCTGTGGATGTCTGGGGAGCTGAGGTCTACAGTTTACATTTAGGCATTTGTGCTGTTATTCAGAATAACTTACACAAGTGCACACGTACATGTTCAGGCCACAAACGGTGCTCATGCTGAGCCATCAGGGCCACAACCAGTAGCAGTAGTCAATACATCATCTTACAACATAAAGTCAGGTATCATAGTAGGTGCAAAATAATATTTTTAGAAGGCAAAAGGGTTTTATTTTTAATTTGATTTAATCTTTAATTAAAAGATGGAGGTCTTACTGAGACCAAGGTCTCTTTTTCATAGGAGCCTTGCCACAGACAAGCGAACATTAGAAGATAAGATTGGTTTTATTTATAAATAATTTATTATTATTTATTTATTGGTTTTATATTTGGCAAAGGTGGGGCTATTAAACCCATACAAATGTGTAGAGCTCAGAATTAGAGGAGTGAAGGTTCAGTTTAAATAGTGAGTTTTCAGTCTGCGGCAGAAGATAGGCAGTGACTCTGCTGTCCTGATTGTAGTGAGGAGCTCATTCCACCACTGGGGGGTGGGGGTGGGGTGGGGGGGGGAGGCAGAATTGAGAGTAGATGTGATCAAGAAAAGAGCCCGTTTGGGGAGGTGATAGAAAGGCAGCTACTGGATGCTGAGTGGAATGGGCTGGCAGCAGTGCAAGGTTTGATAATAGATTGCGGATAAAAGGGTGGCGTTTCTCTTGCTACAGCTCAGGCCAGGACTGGTGATGCGTGTGTTATTCAGGCTGTAATTGTTTGCTAGTGGAGGGAGATGAGGAGAGGCAGGACATGCACACACTTTAGCTGATTGAGGGCGAGATGAGCAGCAGCATTCTGAACGAGCCAGAGGGGCCTGATGGTTCCTGTGGGGAGACCACCAAAGCAGAAGCTCACTTTGGGTGCACATTCAAATCGTAATATCTGTCAACGTTTGAAATTTGTTAGCTCTATAAATCGGCGGTGCCCTGGAGGTCATAAGCCCCTTTAGAACATTCAGAAGATATGAAAGTTTAATGTTGAGAACTTGTAATTAAGTCTGCATATTCATGTTATTTTTCCTGCACTGTAAAGTGCATCCATTACTGTGTCGGGCCTGATCTTGAGAACTCCAAGAATATCAGCTTACAGTTTAAGTCCTGGTAGATTTTCAAAACATTAGTCATTTCCTGGATTAAAAATCATTGCCGTACATGCAGGTGACAGGGCTTTATTTTTAGGGTGAGAAAAGACTTCACAGTGATCAACTGCAGTTGGGTTGTGCGATACAAATATTTAGTACCAGGTAGTGTAGACGGTGAAAAATGATAGTTGCTTGGAGATCGCAATGATACTCTTATTTTCTTTTCTCTGTGCTTGCACTGAGTAGATGTGTAAAGTGCTAAACATAGTGCACCGTGATCCGAAATATTTGCTAGTTCTTTTATAGCAATGCAATTACATTTATTATACAACTGATTTAGCTTCTGACCAGTATTGTTGTTATTGCTGTTGTTGTTTGTGTTGCAAACTGCTGAAAATGTAATGTATCATTGACATCATAAAAAACTATTCTGTTGCATAAATAGTCGAATGCATGCAGTAGAAACAATATATAATCAGCAGTGAACTGTCAACATTTCATGACTCTGACTAATAAAGTTTGATCCAAACAAATTGTATCTAATCAAAAGTACTGTAAAACTATATGTCAGTCATTGATTTACTTTGACCAATCAAATATTTTGCTCTCCACAGCAGACCACAATGATTGGTTCAAACTAGTCAGAGTCATTGATATCACATTATAGGTCCACCTTTAATAATTTCCTGAAGCTTCATTCTACCATCACCAGTTAGGAGCCTATCCCAAGTGTACATACCACAGGTAATCATTAAAAGATAACACGACAGTCATCCGTGAAATTAGTCGCATATTAAACTAATCTGAGTTATACCAACCCACTGAAGTGTGGAAGTACCAACAAAATACCAAAACTGATTTGGCCAGTCTTTCTTTTGATAACTATCTTCTCTCCCAGAGGAGCGGAGGCTGTTCTAGCAGCTAAAGGTGGGACCAACTCCATATTAATGCCCATGAGATGTTCAGCTAGCACATATGCGTGTGATGTTCAGGTGTCCACAGACTTTTGGCCGTGTAGTGTAACTGCCTTCTGGAAAAAAAAGATGACCTTAGAGACATTGGTCTGTAAATTCAATGTGCTATCATACTATAGTGCTGCAGTGCTTGTTGTACACCTCCCCCCCCTCCTCCCCCCATTGCTCCGTGTCCTCTCTGACTTTGCGAGACGCCGAAGCCCAGTCGCACTGTCACAGTGTCTAATGAAACATGACAGCCGCGTACAAAGGGAGCGGAATCCTGCTGCCAGCGCGCGATGTTCCTCTCGGCCTTTTATGTAACGACTCCCGCCCCGCGACAGTCGCATTTGATGCGCCTGCATTTGACTGCAGTGCAGTTTGATTTCACCGCAGCTGGCTGTTGGGAAGGTTGGTAGCTACTGTGGGGACTGGCCAAAGTAAGTTGGAACAATGGACACCAGCTTCAGACATCACTGAGAACTGACAGGAGGAAAGTTTTGTATATTATGTGGGGAAGACATTTAAATCATTGTCTTTTTCTTTTATTATAATTTTTTTCTATACTGTGCTTGCCCACTAGATACCCATATCCATATGCCATAATTTAAATAGCTTTCTTTGTACATATCATCCACAGTGTACATTATACTACACTGCGGGCAGCAGTGGGCAGCAGTGTAGTATAATGGGTAAGGAGCTGGTCGTGTAACCTAAAGGTCACAGGATCGATTCCCGGTTAGGACACTGCCATTGTACCCTAGAGGCCTAGAGCAAGGTACTTAACTTGCATTGCTTCAGTATATATCCAGCTGTATAAATGGAGGCAATGCAAATGCTATGTTAAAAAAAAATTGTGTAAGTTTCTCAGGATAAGAGCATCTGCTAAATGCCTGTAATGTAATGTATCCATTCATACAGCTTGACATTTGCTGAAACAATTCATGTTAATTACCTTGGTACCTTGCCTGGGATCTGAATGTGCTAGCAGTGACAGTATGGTGCTAGGAAAATAGCGCAGATGTTTTCTGTTTTGGCAAAGCAAAAACGGCACATCTAATCATAAAAATAAGGGAAAATAGTGCTCTACAAAGAAAATGTGTTTATTTAGCATAGCTTCATAGGAGCTAGCCTCTTGTTTTTGCAAACGTCATTGTTCAGACGAGTTAAGAAATAGATGTTCACAATCAGAAATAAAAATATTATGAATAAGACTTTTTTTGATGTCAAAATATCTATAATCTACTAAACCATTATTGTCACTACAATAGATGCTATGTTATTAACATATATTTTACAAAATTACATACATCATAAAATACATTCTATAATACCTTAACCTATATGCAAGGACGTGAAAAATGACATTTTGACATTAAATAATTATTCCATTTAATTTTCATTTAAATGTGTATTAACATGTAATATAGTTGTCTCATTTACAATTTCCGTGCATACTAAAACCATATATTACCAGTCTGTGAAAAATGTTATATCAGTTCATCCTGGGAACAATGTTCATATGACTATACAGTCACACAGCTAATGCTGGAGCAATGAACAGACAGACACAGACATGTCAATGCAATGAGAGATTATAATTTTTAAAAATCGAAACAAAAACAAATAACCGAAAAGGGAACTAGCGCAGAGGACAGCTGTCCGTGATGTGCACGAGGCTGTGCGTTTCGGCGTTCTCCAGTGTCTGCCGCGGACACAGACGCGAGTTGACGGCGACTTCAACTGCCGTACAATTTTCCCTCATGCTCCCGTCGTTCACGTGTGCGGGCACAGCACATATCCGCCTATCTGCATATATCACGCGTGCGGTAAGAACGGTCAGCCTATTCAGAAGATGTAAAAACGAGTGTATCTGCACAATGCCACCTCTTAGCTGTTGCCCGTGATGTCCTGAAGCATATATTCAAGCAGGAACAAGACCATCTGTTTAATATGTAAAAAAACTATAATAAATGTGTACAAATAAATTATGGCCATAAGAATCAATCACACTGTGTAAAGGTAATATTCCAGCAAGCAATGAAACGCCCCTGATGATGTCATTGTCCAAATTTTCCAGTTGTTTTTATTTTTCATTTTTGATTTCAGTCTCTTGAATGAGGCAGGCTGAGCACACAGTAATCCACCCCATGTGACCAAAAAAACAAAAACGAAGAGCCAATAAATAAATGCGGCAGAATGACATGTCCCCCTCCCCCATCTCCCTCCCCCTCTCCTCCTCTTCCTCTTCCTCAGAAGTCCATGGACATGGAGCGGGCCTGCGCGGCGTCGCTGTTGTTGCGGTGCGCCCCCCCGCCGCCGCGCACGTAGATCTCGCAGGGCACCTCCTCCATGACGCGGTCCTCGATGACCTGCTCGGCGCAGTCGTGCGCCTGCTTGTAGCCGTAGCAGCTCTTCTTGTAGGTGCTGTTGAAGGTCTTCATGGGCGGCGGCTGGGAGAAGTCGTTGCGGTAGGGCAGCTCCATGGAGCCCAGCGTGGTGCGGCTCTGCTTGGCGCTGGAGGCCTGCGAGCCGCAGTGGTGCTCGTGGACGCAGCGCGAGGCCGTGGACGAGCGCCGGAGCTTGTGGTAGCTCTCCAGCTCCTCCGACAGCTCGGCCAGGTCCGAGGAGACGTCCTTGTCGCGCAGGGAGAAGAGCTCGTAGTGCGGCGGGTCGAAGACCTCCTGGAAGCCCGCCTTGTTGAAGACGGGCCGGCGGGACACCACCTTCTTGCGCGGCTGCTTCATCTGGACCAGGATGGAGATGATGAAGAGCACCAGGACCACGCCGGCGGAGACGCCGATGACCGTGCCGTGCGTTTTGGTGATCTGGTGAAAGAGGCCCTTCCCCCTCTTCTCTGTGGGCGGACAAAATGTTCAATATTTAAAATGTGCGCCTTTGTAAAATTTCTCCAGGCCTTTGCTCATCTGCTAGTGACGCACGGATAAACAAGCTCACGAAAGAAAAACCCATTCATCAAAAATAAAAGCTCCAAACAAAGCAACAGAAACATGTTTACTGAAAAACAACCTAAAAAGCCAGCAGCCAGTTCTCACAAACAGCTTTACAGTATTAAAAAAAAATGATGTAATAATGGGAAAGAACACACACATATAACTCACCGTAGCACGTGGGGCTAAGTGAGCGTTTCATTGAAAGGGGCGGGAGTGTTCCACCAGTCAGGGGCGGGCGAAACAAAAGCACCAGGTTTTATTCCGCTCATTACGGCTGCACTCGACGGTGCTCTCTGAAGCGAAAGCAATCTACCTTCGAATGCAGCGGATTACAGGGTGTGCACAGGAGAGGGTGAGTCAGGTTCCTGGAGCCTCGCAGAGGAACCGCAAGGCTGGAGCCCCAGAGGGGGAGAGAGGCCACCTACCCTTGCAGTGGTTCTCGTCCCAGGGGTACACGCAGTTCTGGACGCCGTTGCACACCAGGGAGTTGTTGATGCACATGTTGCTGTGGCAGAAGAAGGTGTTGCCCGAGCAGGGAGCTGAGAGACAGAACAGGGACATCAGAACGACAGCCACCTGCGACAGCCAATCAAACCTGTGAGCCTGGAGAGGGACCGAAAGACTGCGTACCGTACAGCCAATCAAACCTGTGAGCCTGGAGAGGGACTGAAAGACTGCGTACTGTACAGCCAATCAAACCTGTGAGCCTGGAGAGGGACTGAAAGACTGCGTACCGTACAGTCACCTTACAGGCGCAACAGACAGCACCCGAATGCACGCTGTACTGTACGTGCTGACGCCCCGGTTGGGGAGGGGAAAGGGTTAAATTCCAAACGCGTTTTTGTTTCGCTCAGGATTTTCGTCAGGCGCGGGAGGCAGTCAGGCGCGCTGAGGCGAAATAGCGGTTGAGTCATGCGGTAGGCGAGCAAACAAAACGAAAACGGCAGCAGTGTTTCGGCAGTGTCGGGTAGGGGGTCGCCCTGTCGCGCGCTCTGTGACCCCCCTCTCTGACATGCGTTAGCTGTTCCGAGCGGGTCACCCCTCCCCACTCCGTGTCAGCCAGCGGTACAAACCGGTGTGCGCTGCGCGCTGTGCCCACGCGGCGTCGAGGGGCTGACCCGAATCGCTTCTCGCATCATGAAAAGCTAAGCGGTTCTGACAGCGGGATGAAGGGTCGTAACGCGCCTCCCGTCACCAGAAACCGGAGGAGCTCCCTTGGCTCGGCGCTCCCTCCAAACAGATTACACATCCCCGGGCTTCACTGCGTCTCTCCTGAGTGTCAGCACACTGCAATCTCACCATTTAATCAGAGGCTTCGCGGACGCCTTTCAGGCCTGCTGTGGAGGTCGGCTGCAGTGAATGACATGAACTTTATATACGTATTAAAGGCATAAACAACATTATCCATTCAGGAGGGCACGCGTACGCACAACTGATGCTGCACTAGTTTGGACGACGCTGACTGTTGCATTTGACACCACTAGGGGGAAGCCAGTGTCTTGTTTATTGCATTCCCCGGAACACAAAAGCTCTAGCGGCAGTCTAATATCTCAGCGTTCCTGCGGAAGATAAATAAAACATTGATATTCAGTCCATGTTTGAAATAAACACAGCAATTAATTCTCTGGATTATTCAGGCATTTAAAGAAATCACCAGTGAGGCAGAAGAACAATTGCTCCCTCCGCAGCAATATTCAAGGCATCCCACAGTGCTCTTTTATCCGCATTTCTGTATTTCCAGTTCTGCTGAGAACATTATGTATCTGTAACATCTAAATTTAATTTACGGAGAGAGGAAAACCTATTTTTCTTTATAAGTGATAAAAGGCCAGTCAATTTTTCGTTTATAGAATTGATCCATTCTTAGAGAGAAGGTGTTCATTTGCAGCCAGCATATTAACAACTTGAAAACTTATTACAGAGCTTGAGAGAAAAATGCAAATTTATTAATGGAGTTTTCATCAACGTTTTCTTCTAAATGTATTCCTGATTAGGAATTATGAACAGCTTAGTCCCGAAACAGGTAACACGTTTTTAATAGCCCTTATGTCATATATATATATATATAAAGTTTTTAGTGTATGTTATTCATGACGACACAAAGCTTAAATCCTTTAAAGCACAACGATCCCACCCTCGCATAAGATAACCGCTACTGTTTATTGAGTTCAGCTGTTCCCATTGTATGCGGCCTAGTTCCTAAAGATACTCAGAACACAGGGAGTCAGGTTAAGGCCAGCCAAATTGCCCTACTTTGCTGGACTTAACAAAACAAGCACTCAGCTAATGGACTGCAAGCTCAAAAACAGTCCAAGTTTGGCCCCGGCTTCACAACCAGTATTTATTGTTGCTGATGTTATCTGTACTGTACCTGGCCTTTCAGGCCGTATCAATGCCTGCCACTGGTGTGCACGCTCCTGCAAGCAGGTGTGAGGGAGAGCATTGATTTATACACAACAGCCACTAATTCATCTGCTTTCAGTGTCATTCCATAAATTCTGAGAAATCTAAGGTGCTTATTTTGTTTACGACTTTGAGCAAACATGTTGACATGTAGAAACCCGTTGGCATAGCGAGCACTTATAGCCTTACGCTATTTCGATACGCATTTGGAACTCTAGTTTATTTGTGCTTATTATTTGCATCAGTGCAACGGCTTTTTGCTTCGCATATTGTTGGTGTCACACAAAAGCTTTTTTCCAACTTAACCTCTAAATTTTATGCATTCCGCAGATGTGCTCATCTAGAGGAACTTACATTCTTTACATAAAATCCATTTATAGTGCTGGATATTCACTGAAGCAGATTAAGGACATTGCTCGAGGGTGCAACAGCAGTGCCCCACCTTGAAATCAAACCTAGATTCTTGGAGTTACGAGCCTAGTTCCCTAACCATTGTGCTACACTACCATCACCTTAAATCCACCACATTAGGGTTGAGTTAGATGTTGTTTTGAACCAACTTTACAAGTATAAGTGTTGTGAGACATTTACAGTACTCAGAGCTGCAGGAGAACGTTAAGTGTGAACAAAAACCCAAAACAACAAAATAAAAGTATTATACGTGCCACTGAATATATACATATCCATATCAAGCTGATAACTGATCATTTAAACAGTAAATAAAGAATTAAATGGACACTTGGGCCTGATTTACTAAGTTTTAAATGATTCTGTACGTGCTAAAACTCTTGATTGGTCACTCCCTTAGTTGTGCTGACAGAGAAGAGTCAGTCGTGCTCTTTGGTCGGAGAAGCCGTCACTCACGGTCGACGAATGAGGTGAAGAGCATCCGGAATCGGCTGAGCCTGCTGTTCTCGTCGGCCCACATCCGGACCACGCCCACCCCGTTCTCCAGCATGACGTCACTGGCCACCGTGCTGCAGAACTTGGCCTTCAGGTTCTCGATGGCGCTGCTGCCGTCGTAGACCGCCACAAAGTTCTTCTTGCACTCGTTGGAGTGCTCCATCTGGTACTCCATGAAGCGGAGATAGATCTGCGACAGACAGGACACAGCCAGGTTCAGGACAGCCAGAAGCTAGCTGAAAGGTTAGGATGACGGTCACACAGATGTCCCGCACTCTGTCTCTGTTTTATTTTGGGGAACAGGCTGCAGTATAATCACAGGTATTCTGTTAGCCGTTTTAGTGTGTGGAGGTGGCTCACCCCCTTTTGTTTTTGAAATCACTCCATTCACACCACATACACCCTAGTCCTCTTGCAGCTGTACCATTAGTTTGTTTTTTAGTGTGTGTGGTCGAAGTCACATTTTAATGAATATCTTAATGGCACCCTAACACACAGCAGTCTTCAGTTTCCTTGGTTTTTTTTTCTTTTTCTAATGGTTTTATGTGCATATTTTGGAGTGGAAGGGTTGGTTTGTGTCGTAACAGTTTCATTTGTCAAATGGTACATTTCAGGTGCATCCTGATAAAGTGTAGGCTCTCGGGGTAATGATCCATTTGTGGTCTGGACTCAAATCCTGATGATGCCAGTGTGAGCTGTGTGGCTCGGAATCAAGCCTTGGTAGTGCTAATGTGAGCTGTGTGGCCCAGAATCAGACCCTGATTGTGGGGTGAAGAATCAGAGGAATAGAGGCTGCCGGGAGGCTCATTCGGTTAAGGCACCATGCTTTGGTGTATCGATGAGCCCTAGTCTCAGACTGAATTTGGACTGTGGCAGTGCAGTCTGTGGCAGGTAGCTCCAAAGGGCAGCACACAATTGCCTATTGCGTCACCCAGGGCACGGGAGGGTTAATTCGAATAGAGGTTCGCGTTTCATCGCTATCTAGTGACCCCCGTTCTAGCTCCTGTGAACTGAACGGTAAAGGCGCAAATGAAAGGTCTTCCTCAGTTTCCACTCTAACTGATCTGTAGTCTGCAGTGTGAAAAGAAGCAGCTGGCAACACCGCGTTTTCTGGAGACTAACCCTGACAGTGATGTTCGTGCATAAACGCAGTTGCAGACAGTTCACCATACCAAATTAGGCCGCAAATTGCACATGCTCAGCCCCATGTTGAGTTCCATTTGGGACAATGACATATTTTTTTTATAGACTTGGCTCTGTACTTCACAATTTTAGATTTGTAATCGAACAATTCACATGAGGTTAATTTTCAGCCTCATAATGCTTCCTTGACTTGCACTGGCACAGTTCTGGTCTTCATGTTGACAAACACCAATAACAGACTCCAAAGGCAATCAAAAGGCGAGAATCAAAACTAGATACTGAAAGCTATCTAACACCTGCACTAAGGAAGCAATTGAACACATCTGATTAGTCAGAAAGAGTTGAGAAGCCCTGAAATGGGGCGACTATTTATAAAAAGTGCAGTAATTTCTAAACGCTGAAACCAAAATGTATAAAAATACCCTTCAATAAAAGCCGGGAATTTATCCACATGTGAATTGTTTGATTATAAATCTAAAACTGTGGAGTACAGAGCCAAATCAATAAAAAAATATGACTTTGTCCCAAACATTATTTTTAAAAATGTACAAAATGAAAATAAAATGAGTGGCAGTAGTCTCTTAACCCAGGGAGAGAGAGCTGTAGTCAGAAGCTAGTGACTATAGTGACTACAGTGACAGAAGCTATTGTCATTGGGTGACTGCTGCATTAACTGTGCCAAGCGTGCAATAGCTGCAGTCCTCCAACTGCAGCTGGCTGACTGACGAGCGTAAAAGTATCAGTGACTTGCAGCATGCAGGAGGGCGCATGTACAAATGCGTTCTCAAGTCCAGTGTGACAGCTGAACCAAAGTCCAGTGTGAGAGCTCACCGCCACGTCGTGCAGGAAATGGAGGCTATTCAGCCTGTAAGCTCAAGCAGTAGAGCGGCCCTTCCAGTTCCACAGCTGCACGTGCCATAGCAAGGCTACCTTCTGCCTCCTGCCTCAGTTTAGCGCTGAAAATCACATCCAAACTACGGCGGCGACCCTGGAGCCTCGACAGAACGCGTGAAGGATTCTGGCTCCCGCCCCCGCGTTTTAACAGCGCTCTCCTGCAGGAGCCAGCTGGGCCACGGCAGAGACGCTCCTCTGAGAGCGGCAGCCGGGAGACGCTGAACAGACGCTACAGGTCGTCCTTTAATTCATTAGCGCCGGAGCCGCCGATTACAGCAGCAGCGCTCAGGAGAGCCGGGAGAGCAGCGGCGGGTCACCGACGGCGGTAAGAACAGTCATCAGACCGCCTCCACCCTGTGTTTACCGCGGACCGGGAGGGCGGATTGGCGGGGCGGCGATGTCGCTCTTGGCTCTGTTCCTGGTGGAGCGGGCGCAACTCTCCCTGCATTGCTGGTCTGGTACCAGATGCTGATTTAAGGCACCCTTCAACCTTCCTCAGAAGAGACGCGGCCAAGGAAGGTTTTTTTAGCGTGTTTGAGCGCTGAGCGAGGTCCTTCCCTAGCGGGGGATTTCTCTGCACTGCTGTGAGTAGGGGATAAGGTGCATCATTCTCTCTGTGTAGGGGGCGGATGCGTTTGGGGGGGCCGGATGCTAACCTTGGACTTTGGGGGCGCGCGGACCGTCCAGATGCAGTCCAGTGCATCGCCTGTTTTCACCTTCTGCGCCTCCTCAACCTGACTGGAGCGGATTACCCCATCAGAGCCGCTGACTTCAAACTGACAGTCTGGAGAGAGGGGGATGGGGGGCGACGGGAAGAGGGAAGCAGAGAGAAAGATGGTAAGAGTGGAAATAGAGAGCGATGATTACAGATAGGCAAAGTGACATGAAGTAGGGACAGAGAAGATATGGGGAGATGGTGTTAGAAGTAAAACATTCAGAAGAAGAAGAAAGAGAGTAAAAGAAAGGGGGGGCGGGCAAGAGAGAGAGAGTGAAAAAGAGAGAGATAAAGAGAGAATGCTACAAATTCTATTGGACAAACTACTGAAATGTTGGAGAGCTTACCTGGAATTGGATTTAGAAGTCCTCCCACATGAAGATGAAAATCTGGGTCTGGATAGATGAAAAGAGGCAGAATCACTTATATATGAACCAGTGGCAAAGATCTGCCATGTCTTTAATGGCAGAGCAGAAAAACAGGTAGCAGTGGGCCAGGTGTCTCCATATCTGGTTCTGGAGAGCCCCCTCAGCCATCAATGACCTGTCTATCACCTGTATTCACGTTGACCATAACTAGGTTCATTTTTGAAGTTCATGTTTCTCCAGTTCAGTAAGTTAATATTTGTTGATACTGACACTACACACTGAATATGAATTGATTTCTCAGACTACGATTGATAGACAGCAATCGTTTACTTTCTGTTGCAAACTCAAGGAAATCAGGCACTTGAATTAAAAGAAGCCAAACTTAGTGTTTCCCTTAAAATGTTCCCTCAAGCGCAAAACGTACACAACAAACAACTCAGTATGCGATTTCAGAGCTTTATATTTTAAAAAAAATGCTGGACAGGTCAGGCTTTCCACACCTAGGACGGGAGAAAGGGGCGTGGTCCTGGGCGGGGAGGTTGCCCCGGTTACCTGCGATGAAGGCGTATTTGATGCGGAAGCCGAGGCCCTCCAGCTCCTCGTCGCTGGTGAACTTGATCCACATGAAGCGGCCGGTGGAGGTGACCACGCCCGGGCTCTTGGCCCCGCAGAAGCGGTTGATGAGCGGGGAGAACCCGAAGGGCCCGTCCCTCACCTCGATGTGGTCGAAGCGGCACTCGAAGGACGGCTCGATGTAGTACGTCTTGTCGAACGCCAGCTGGATTCTCTGACGGGGGAGGGCTGGTGGGAGGGAAGGAGGAGGGAGGGGGCGGGGTTTCAGAAGGCGGCTCTCTCAGTAGTACATTGCTCTCCTGCAGTGCAAGTGCAGAGCAAGCAGCAAGTACAACTACTACAGCAGGAAGGTCACATCATTATTACCGATATGCTGTTTATATATATTCACAAGGTTGGCAGCAAAATGCTTCTTTAGAATGCAGCACACTCTTTAGATGTCATGTTTGCTCTGCTAAAAACTGAATAATGAGTTGGCTAATTATGTCAATTAAGAGCAGAGGTTGGAGCAAGGAGAGTACATGTGATCCTCAGAGAATCAAGCTTGACATTATTGCCTCAGGATACCCACTCCTCCTTAACCAATCAGAATGATACACCACAACTCTAGAAAAAGCTTAATAATACCAGATCCAAGAAATCACAAAATGAAATCCATTTATAATGTGCTTCATTTTGCATTAAGAGTCTCAGTAATTTTTTTTCCCCATTTCTTCAATAACATAGCATCATCACTCTGAAACAATTTAAAAAGGTTGTTTTGGTTAGGCATAAATGAATTGCTTGCTCACACTGATTGCTCAGATTTAAATGCAATTGGGGTTACAATAAAATCTGTGGACAAATGTTCATACATTTCACACAGGTGATTTCTCCTTGTGAGGGACACACCCAGAATCCACAAACATTCTCAGGAATAAAGGGACAGTCGGGGTACATTTTTTTATTTTAGGGTACAAATTTGCCAAATATATCCTGAAAGTACAATACTGTTCTATTTGGGTACTAATAATTACATTTTCACAAGCAGAAAAGGTAAAATAAATAAATTATGTATTGCTGGGTAGAATTTTATGCACCTAGGGGGTACCACCCCAGTGACAAGCGTTTGTATCTTTACGAGAACTTCATTTCTAAGAGTGAAGGAAACTTGGGCCTTTTCTGGATCTGGATTCAAAGCACAGGTCAAACAGTGGGGGCTGAGGCCGGGCCGCTGTGACAGATGGGGTGCAGATGTTGCGAACAGCACGATCCCGCCATGATGAATAAAAGGGCGGTGAGAGAGGGATGACAGGAGGGATGAAATCTGTCTGCTGACTATGACGGTGTCCAGCGTCTCCCGGCAACCGTGACTTTCGGACTGACAGCAGTGGAGACGCCGTACCAGCAGGACAAAGGGTAATAACTAAAGGTCAGACAGAAGAGCTCTCAACCTTAGGCCACTCCGAACAATCCACTGCAAACTCATACAAAGTCTACTGCACAACCTGCTATATACCCTGCCCAGCACAACAATGTTTTAAGAGTCCAAGAGGGATAAAATACACTCTTTAAGATTTAAATGTACACCGCACCAAACATTTTACTGTTCCTAAATTTTTTTCCCCCATTTGCCACACTGATCGCCGTCGTAGTCAACACCACCCGACGCTCTCCACCCACACGCAGCACATCCTGAGCACACTCTTCCACACGCACGACGGCCTTGCGATTCTGGGGCAGAGTGCCAGGTGCGCACGGTGGCAGAGGCAGTGACTAAGAATGACTCACAGACAGCAACTCCAAACCGGCCGCATGGGCGGTTTGCTCCTCCATTTGGGTTGAAGGGAACACAAAGTAAATCGAAAACAATAATAAAATGAGCCGAGGCAGAGAACAGGTCTCCTGACGGGCCCCGAAAAGCAAACCAAGAGCTCCCCAGGCGACCGGAGCCTCAAACACGCCACACGCCAACGCGGGTCTCCCCGAAAGCACGGGAGGCTTAGCCTTAGCCTTTCTAATGGGCCTGTGTGAGGGCAATGAGAAACGCCCGGGTTGATTATCAATTAGCCCCACGACCCCGGATTAGACTTCTCCGCTGCACGCGTGGGAAAAACAGTGCCGTGTGAGGTGAAAAACAAACCCCGCCCACTTTTTGGAATGTAGCCAAGTGAATTCACATCAGTCACACGGACTTGCTGAAGACGGGTCTAAGATGAAGACGGCGCAACTCACGCTGTGGAACAGAGCGGTTTACCTCTCAAAGAACGGACTCAAACACATTTTCGGCGTTCTCCATTTTGTACCATACTCAACAAAGGCCTTAGCATTGCCGGGCTGCGAGGGAACATTGTTGATCGGGGAATATAAATTATGAGACACAGGATAAGGTTTGAATGGCTAGAAGAGGAATAATACACCAAATATGCCACGTGAACGCAAACTAGAACAAGTCCCTGACACCCTCACCAACGTCTCAGCTGGTATGTCTCTGGCATACCTACCGCCGTAACAATAAGCGATTTGCCCAGACAATAAGGTGAGAGTGTCTAGAGATCTCTCGAGCTCTTAAAATCTGGGTCCTGAGAATAATTACCAACCAACCTCAACTGCAGCTTCTTGTGCCTGTGGGTCAGTCTCTGTCTGGTCAGTTTTGGGAGACAACGGCAATCTCTGACAGTGGCCAAAGAGGAGGAGCAACCCTTTCTGCTCCTCCCATAACCCTTCTGACATCACAACTCTGTGCCATCTACTACACTTCCCTACATGGTCCACTGTACATTAAAGATGAGACTGAACACTGATGTAGTAAACACCATCCAGCATGGGCACTTATTTTTATACAGCACTGCACACTAACACATCCTGCTACTGATAAAACTACATATAATATAATATAACTATATATATATATATATATAACTTCGCTTTTCCCATATAGTAATACTCCCCAATAACACTGATGTACCGCAACATTAACGTCTACACACCTCACAACCATATATGTGACATATAAAGGGTTAATTTAGCTTTAGAATCCATAATGAGCTGTAAAGTGGCAGATTGCAAATACCCTTAATTGCAAGTATGATGTAAAAGCATAGAGTGGTATGAACCAGGAGATGTTAATGGAGTTTTCTGATTGCACTTCTGCTCACATATGTAATCCATTTTCTCTCACAGGTCCAGATCAGGAGTTAAGATTGAGAGGTGGTGCTCACCCATTGCTTTTCTTCACTTAAAACAGAAGCCCGGGAAACATTTTGGTGGACCGAGGGAGCAAGGATCATAGTTCAGGTTTTCACCACTGTAGGCTCTGTCCAATTACACAGAAGTTGATGTGATCCTCCTTTATGACTGCTTGGCTTGGCTCTTTTGCATTTGCTAATGCTTTTTAGCTTGGCTTATTTACATTTCTTAGCGCTGTTCAGTTTGACTCATTTGCATTTCCTAGCCTGCTCTTTCTATTAGGCGAGATTCATTGCTCGGTGAGAGTGAGACCCAGGTTTTCTTGTGAACCTTTCAGGAGGCAGCTTTAGTGGAAAAGGGCACCTGAGTTCCACATCATCAGCTTGATTGGGCTACACACTTAACAAAAGACAAGACAATGCTAATGTTGCCTGGAGATAGAGAAATGCTAATAACATCAGAGCTGCAATACGGTTAATGTTTAAGTTAATGGATACGACTCCAGGGCTCTATAGAAGCATTGAGAAAGCAGGTCCAGGGGTGAGAGGGGGCGTTCTTTGACTGGCTGTGTGCATGCTTTAAACCAGCTTTCTGAGCACAGAGGCGACATACCTTCCAGGATGTAAACGCATTCCCTGTTGGGGGGGTAGGTGTTGGGGTAGTTTGGGGAGGTGAAGAGGCCCCCGTTCGAGTTCCGTATCCACGTGCCGCACTGCCCGCTGTTTTTCGACGTGTCGTCCACATTCTGGAGCTCTACAGGGGCAAGGAGACATTTTGCTGGGAAAATATTCTGTTTGTGCAAAGAAATTTTTACCCATCATATTTATATTTATTTTCATCTTTTATTTTTTAACCCAATTGTGTACAGCACCATAATATATTATTTAACATTTCATTAGACATTATTATTTGACAGAATTCTCTCATCTAATCAACTGTCAGTTTGCTGGACAGCCCCAAGGTCATTATGGTTAGTCACTCATTATCTAATCACCACTTAATCACACCCAATTGATTTGTCATAAAGCACAGCTACAGACAAACTGTGGAAAAAACTGAACTGGAAACTACAAGTTCTGTTGCCCAAAACTCATGGCTCAGATAGACATATTAGTAAAATAACTAAGATTAGTTTTGTATTTGCAACAGATAACACACTATGTTTGTGTGATAAGACAATGATAAAAAAAAAAATATATATATATATAAACAAACCTCTAGTTTTCTGTGCCAGGGCAAAGCCTTCTTCAAGGAGTATGAGGAGAACCCAGGCTGAAATAAAGCACATATAATTTCCATTTTGTTTATGAATACTTAACGCTCCCATGCCCATGTTTATTAAAAGATATGACAAAATGGGTCTGGGACTGTGGAACTTTTAAAACATGCAAGGAAACATATTCATGCAATGTCATACCATCAGAATGGACTATGTGTACTGACGAGAATCCGTGAGAATAAATAATAGACATAAATAATTCAATTAGGACTTCCATTTAGTCAAGAGACGAAGATATTCAAGGGGGTATCGTATAGTCTGCTGAATCTTCTACTAAGCATTTACTGAACCATTTGTTCGTTGGTCTGATCTCTGATTTGAGATCAACGAAAAACGAAAAAGAAATGGCTTAGAGCACAGCCGCAGAGATCCAGGTAGAGGCTTAACTGACAACCCCATGCGGAAACCGCAGGACCTTCGACCAGTCCACACACTACCTGTTCGTGGCTGCAGTTGTTGACTTTGTACTCCGGGAAGGGGGTCCCGCTATTTATGTACTGCTCCAGATGAAGCACAAATCGATCAAAACCATCGCTACTCTCCGCAATAAGCTGTGAATCACCGCAAATCCCGCTGCGACCATTCCGCAGCAATGTGTCTAAAAACAGGACAATAAACAAAGCACCACGAGTAAGGTAAATCTATCTCCTGGGGCGGCTCTACTGTTACGAGAAATCCACCACAGATAAAAGATCATCACAAATAGATCACGTGGTTAATTCATGCATATATGCACATTTTCTGTACACTGTTTATTCATGCGTTCCACTGGGCGTTCTAATAAACACGAGACTGAAAGAAGGTGACCCTCCCACCAAATAAATTCAAACATAAATTGTTTTTCTGTAGCCTACTGCAAACTACTTTAGATAGATTACAGCTACGATCTTTAAAAAAAAAAAAAAACTCAACGCACTGAGTAAGCGACCCCAAGAAAAGCGACTATTGCTCACCACAATATAACGTTGCACTAAGCTGATCCTGGATCAGCATTTGGATGGAAATGCTTAACCATTCTCGGTCAGCTCAGCAGCCGATATTCAAACAAGGCACGTTAAGACTGGAAAGACAGTTAAGGCGTACAGGCCTGAAATGCGACGAGTAAGAAGCTGTCATCAGCAGAGCCCCAAGGCTACTGTACGCGCGCTGTCAGCGCAATACCACACACAACCTCTGTACACTTGTCACGCCACAACTCCGGGTAACTGCTGAGATGTCCTTGATTTGCTACAGTCTGCTTCTAATGCGTCTCCTTCAGCTTGCGGAGACGGTAACACTGAGTCCGAAATCTCTCTCTCTCTCTCTCTCTCTCTCTCTCTCTCTCTACCCTCCACTTGCTTTATTCTATCTCTTTCTATTATTCTCTGAACTTATTTCATTTATCTGCAGGCATGGCTGGAGTTATAGTTCAGGGAGTACGGCCAACTATGATCACGTGGCACATAGTAGGAGGGAACCCATTTCGCAGTCGAGTGCCGTTCAAACCGCCCTGGCATCAGTGTCCTTGACAACACTACTCTATGCTTGGCAAACTGAAGCATCATTGAAGCGCTTTGATAAGTTAATAGCATTTCATACCTCATCCAAGTTCACAGTGTAACAAAACTACACGAAAGGCCTATGACAACACATGAAAGCTATTGATTTAAAACGTCTTGTTTTGCAGGAGTGTTCTAGACCAGCTTTCCTAAGGCAACAGAACAATTTCACAGAGAGAATGTGAGAAGAATTATAGGGAGGCAAAGACATGGAGCGGATGGGAGCAGACAGTGAGATAGAAGTCGTGTGTAGCCATTATTACACTCGAGGAAACTCTTTTCACGCCATTCACTGACATTTTATGTAACAATGTGCCAAATGCCCCGAACCTTCAAGGCATGAATGAGATTGATTGCACTGTTACGGATAATCAATCGATTTACATGAAACACCGTTCTCACCAATAATGCATTTTTGATCGAGAATTTAAAATGTAAAATATTCATAATATAGCATTTCTCCAAGACTTGGTGTAAATTAGATTAATTGGCCTTCCGTGTAACATTGAATAAAAGTGGATGACATGCACACGCATGCATAATTACACTAATGATGCTGGTATGAATATTATATCCTCGAATTGAGTTTATCGGGTCAGAAACCAACTACTATGTGAAAGGTGTGTTGACGATGCTGTAATTCTAATGTCATTTACATGTAGAATTCGTACAAATACAGCAACACGTCACATTGGTGGGGGATTACAATTCTGTTTTGCGATGGACGCCGGGGAGAGGAAAAGGCGTTAGTGGAGGCACATCGGTTTGCTAAACGTTTCCTGATTCGTGTATGATCTACTGAAATATAAACAAGCATGCTTTTGCAACAAAATTAATTCGAAATCAATATTTTCAGTAGGTCTACTCTTCATTTCCATTACAAGCATTTGCACTAAACTTTACAGTAGGCTATTCGTGGCAAATTAAACAAACGTTTTAAAATTAAAACGAAACTGAAAAAACAAAGAATCAGATATATATATTTATGTTGTGACAGTGACATAGCCCGAGACAAAGGAAAACACGACTAAAACAGAAAAGAAATAGGTTTATTGAAAAAGTTAAATAAATACGAACTACGTAACGTAGCCTACTTAATCAATTTTCATTTAGAAAACAAAGCATCGATGTAAAGACTGAATTCCTGTTGGATGCAAATCAGTTCCACAGGGAGCAAGACATATAAGAATAATATCGTGAGAATGATATCTATATGCATAATGGTGTGATTTTTCTAAAGTTGTGGTCACACAAGTCGCATTATGATTATATAGGCTAGGCTACACATATTCCTCTATAGATTGTAAGTGGATATGTCCTAACATAAAGCGCATTTGTGAAACCAAATGTTACTATGGAATAATTATCTGCTATGAATCCACCCTCATAATTCTTTATTTTTTTATTATTTTTTATTATTACGGTAGACTCCGTAAACTACATATTTCACTCCAGGGCTTCAAAGAAGACCCAATCTGCAACTGTGTTTCGTGACCCAAAAGTCAGCGGGAGCTGTCACTTCAGCACCAACCGCCCGGGTAGGCTACTTCTGTTCCACGCGCCTAAACTAGAGCCAAAAAAACCAGCATTTGTTGGAACGTCGCATCTGTCACCATACAGTCCCACGCGACGCCTGCTGTCGAACTGCATTCATGTCTGAGGAAACATATTAGGCTAAACAAAAACTGAGAATGTTATTTAGCACCCGCGATCAATTTTACATTGCAGAACTGATACTAAGCAGGGTTTTCCTCGACCCTCCTAGGAGGTCGTGACGGAAAGGACATGTAGCCAAACATCACTTTTTAATCCGTCATTTCACGTAGCTCGTTTATCATGAATCAATGTTATTTGAGAACCGCGAAAAATATTAAATTAACAACACCGAGCCAGTTCACGTCAATCGTAGGCCTATATTCTAATTAGCTGCTTGGATTATTTCCCCGTATCGGACGGGTGATATGGTAGTAAATCGTTTTATTTGCCAATTATCGCTGTGTGATCTTCGCCACAACAGCCGATAAAAAATTTAAAAAATGAAGCCAAAATCTTGCTCTGACGGCTCTTCACATTAAACCAGCAAACCAGATATCGTATATTAATCAAGAAAAGTAAAATAACACGAGATACGTTTTTTGTGTTTTGCTGGACGAGTCGACATTAAACTCCAAGTCGATAATTTCGTTATTATAGCCAAATCAAAGGTAGCATCAGCTTTCCCTGTAGGTGGCGATCTTATTCTGTGCTTGCTCTAAAGAGAAACAGTGAACAACTTGCAGGGAAATCGTATTTTAAGACGAGAACAACTCACTGTTTACCCAAACATATTCGTAAGTGGGGACAGACACTGGTATCGCCAGAATTATCAAAATGCTTTTTTGGCAGGGCAGTCTTGCGTTACTACCATATGTGTGGCGGTTAATATATCCGAAAATTAGCTACAAATTCTCGAGACATAGGCTATGTAAACACCTTTTCATCAAAAAGCACAGCCAGATTCATCGCTCAACGGGACTCACCTCCGTGCATTGCCTTTTCCAGTGTAATTCCAAATATGCCCGCCTCTATAGCCGTGGGATTCGCTTTATCTCAGCATTTTGTGAATCCACAGCGCGAAGTCGCTTTTGAAAAATCCAACTTTCTTCAATCACCATAATCCCACCGCTCATGCACAATGAAACCCGCACGGTATGTCTTCCCTGTGGAAACCAGCAGCTTCACCCAAATTTCAATGTGCTCTGCTTTTAATCCCATTAAGAAATGTCAAATATTTCCAAACGTAGCGTCAGCTTCCATCGCAGTAAGCGTATCCAGCGATTGTCTATATGAGCGCGGGAGGTCTGCCAGAGTCACTGCTTGGAGGAGAGCGGAGCGCGTTCTTGGGTTGAACTGAGACGTTCACTCTAAATGAGGCTCATTTAATCTAAGGGCGCTGTTTGCTTGAATGAGTGGCTTGTACGCATGCACCCTTAGCCGAGGGAACGGTTCGAACGCATATACACTCCCACCCGCGTACCGCTCATACGTGGAAGCGTCGTTGAGGCGATAACACACAGTAAGGGCAAATGAACAGTTCATCTCTTTTTAAACCAAGTATGTCCAAATGTCCGACAAGAGCCTACTCACCTATGGGAATTATGGGCGCATACTGAGCTGTTTTCTCACAGGACGTTTGATGATACTACCCAAAACTGTTTCAGAATAAAACAGTGGCGTGAAATATTTGAAAAATATGCATAACAATGTCAGAGAAATGTGTCAACACTATTTGATGCGTATAATTCACCAATAATGGAAACATATTCATATGTCATGACATTTCCTGGCAGTGTAACATACCTCAGCAATTATGTATATGTGTGAACTCTCATGTAATTATAAAACCTTTCATTTCATTTTATGGACTTAACAAAATCTCCATCATTTACACGAAACAACACTGCATAGGTGCTTGTAAATGTTGTCTGAAGAACCGCGCGTAACTAACCTTCAGAGCTTTAATGACACTTGAACAAGGCGGCGACTTCCTCCTTGGTAACCAGTCGGTCAGCTGGAAGGATGGCTGACCCATTGGCTACCACGTAGGTAACACATTTGTATTGAAACGTACGGTGAACCAAAGTAGTTAAGGAATCTGAAATAGTAAAACGGCTGTCGGTTTAAAACCAGGATGGGGCACAGCTGTTGCACCCTTGAGCAAGGTAGATGCTCTGACTTGCCTAATGTACGAAGATGTAAAGTGGACATCTTCACTTTGGATAAAAGTGTCTGCTAAATAAATGTAAGGTAATAAATAAATGTAATGTAATGTAATGGACAGCATGAAGTTGAGTTGAAATGGACGAGACATTTGCAGCATTTCAGCACATTTAGTAACGGAAGCTAAAATGGTTTCCTTCATAGTAGTAAAACAGCGAGAACAGCTGCTTGGTTCTCATCACAATGTCACATGAATAGCCTATTCAAGTAGAACAAATGTCTCTAATAAACGTTTGCTCCGTTCGTAGGGACGCTTGCAGAGGGACCAAACTAACAAAGCAAATATGATTATATAGGCTATACAGTGTCCTCCAAACATATGGGAATGGTAGAGTGAAATTTATTTTTGTTAAATACTTAAGAAGTTTGTATTTGAGATCAAAAGATGAATATGAGACAAAATTAGAGACTAACAGCTTTTATTTTATGGTATTACATGCGTAGGACCGATATGCTTTACCATTTTACAGAAACGGCTGTTTTTGTATTAAGTCCCCCCATTTTCAGCTGTGCAAAATTAAGTTTATGGAGGTTAGGGTTAGGGTTAGGGTGTAGAATATTACGATGGCTCCCCCCATCACAGTACATGGACTGCGTGGTTGGTCGGGGGAGACCAAGGGCATGCACGGGCCTAGGCCTGTCGAGCACAACTCTCAATCTTGGCTATAATCCGCGATGAAGGTTTGCTAATTCAACGGGAGTATGTCCTGGTGAGAGAGAGGAGTCTTTCACCACGGAATTGCGCTGGCTACTTTCCATTGTCCTAGGACAATACACTCGACCAGTCCACCTCCATGCTACCATGTACACGATTTTATGTTTTAACGAGAGGGTGATTATGGTGAGCAAAATAGGAATCATGAGCCGCGAGATTGCGTCGGCCACGTTCCAGATGTCCAAATAGTTCCCCCAGCGAACGCACGAGCTGGCAAAAGACCGATCGGCCGAACGAGTGGCCGGGCGATTACACGAACGAATGGTCATGGCGACCAGACGAACGCTTTCAAAAGCCCGGACCAACGAACGAACGAACGGACGATCGAACAGCCGAGCAACCGAATGGAAGTAGGCGAACAACCGATCGACCGAACAGGCGGGCAATTGGACGGGTGAATGGCCGAGCATGCGACCAGACAAACCGACTCAAAAACACGAACTGACGAACGAAGGGACGATCGGACGATCAAACAACCGACTGGACACTACACTCCACCAGTCAACCTCTATGCTACCATATATACAATTTTATGACTCCGTTAAATATTATAGTTTGATTAACCATTTAATGGGAGGATGAACATTGGGAGAGTAAACACAGAATGAGCCGCGAGATTGCGCTGGTCATTCTCAATGCCTGACTGGGCATTATACTCACACGTTAAACCTCCATATTACAGTTTAAGTTGTTGGAGGGCGAGCGGGTGAAGATGTTTTTTCTATTAACTTTATAAAATAGATTCTGTAAACAGTTTATATTAATTTGCTAAATTATTAATAAATACTTCGTTAAATATCGTGGTTTAATTAACCATTTAACGGGAGGATGAACATGGGCAGAGTAGCCTAAACAGCGAATGATTATCGCGAGGTTGCGCTGGTCATTCTCAATGCCTGACTGGGCATTATAGCCTACTCACATGTTCAACTTCCATACTACAGTCTATGGAGTTGGAGGGCGAGCGGGCAGGGGGTTTGTTCTATGTTATCTTTTCAAAACGGTTTATTAACATTAAATTATTGGTTTGCTATATTATGTATAAGGTTATTGTTTATAAAAGATTCTGTTAAATTCTATGGTTTAATTAACCATTTAACAGGAGGATGAGCATGGGCAGAGTAAACAGCGAATGATTACTGCGAGATTGCGCTGGTCACTCACAATGCCTGGCTGGGCATTATATTCACATGTTCAACTTCCATACTACAGTCTAAGGAGTCGGAGGGCGAGCGGGTGAAGATGTTGTTCTATATTAACTTTTCAAAACGGTTTATTAAGATTAAATTATTGCTTTGCTATATTATTTATAAGGTTATTGTTTTTTATAGACTCTGTTTAATTTTATAGTTTAATTCACCATTTGACGGGAGGATGAACATGGGCCGAGTAAACAGCGAATAGGGTTTATATATTCCAATTTCCACAGATGAAAATAAAGGCTAACCCAATACTGGACACTTTATGTGTGGGCAATCCATGCAAAAGGAAACACCTGAGCAACAGTTAACATCGGTCAGACGCAACACAAAACAACTTTTTCAGTAAAACGGTAAAACATGTAAGTACCATGAAATAAAACATATTTGTGTATGTTTGTCTCATATTCATCCTTTGATCTCCAATCCAAATGCCTGAAGTATATAGAAAAAATAACTAATGAAACTGCTAGACCGTGTGTCAATTATGCTTGATACTTATAATTACCAGCTTATCCTGGGCGGTCGCGTGGTCACGGGGGGTGCAGGAGCCTATCCGAGCATGCATTGGATGACAAGCAGGAACACACCCTGGACAGGCCGCCAATCTATCGCAGGGCATACACACCGTTCACTCAGACACTCATACCTTTGGGCACTTTAGTCTATATACCTGCTTGTTCATGCAAATTGCCTGCTCATGCAAACGGCAAATCACATGGCTGCAACTCAATATATAAATCAAGCAGGCATGGTGAAGAGGTTTAGTTACTGTTCAATCAAACATGAATGGGCGAGAGGCATGATCTAAGTGACTCTGACCGTGTTATGATTGCTAGTGCCAGACACGGTCGTTCCAGCATCTCAGCAGCCCTTGTGCATTAGTCTTTACAGTGAATAGTCTGATAAACAGAAAACATCCAGTGAGTAGCGGTTCTATAGGCAAAATCAAAGAGGTCAGAGAAAAAGTGGCAGCTTTGTTTAAGCTAACTCAAAGGCCACAAACGCTCAAATAACAGCTGTTTGCAACAGTGGAGTGCAGAAGAGCATCTCTGAATGCACAACACTTCAAACCTTGGAGCGGTTGGGCAACAGCACTAGAGGACCATGTTGGGTTCCACTCCTGTCTGCTAAGAACAGGAAGATGAGGCAACAGAGGGCATGCATTTACTAAAACTGGACGACTGAAGATAGGAAAAACACTGTCTGGTTTGACTAATGCAACATGCAGGTGGTAGGGTCAGAACTTTGCATCAACAGCATGAATCCATGGATTCATCCTGCCTGCGGCAATGGTGCAGTCTGGTGGTGGTGCTGTAATAGGGTGGGGAATGGTTTCCTGGCACACATTTGCGGCACAGTAGGCCCCTTAATACAAGTTGAGCATCATTTGAATGCCACAGTAAGCATTGCTGTTGACCATGTGTATCCTTTTACGGCCACGCCACCGTGTCACATCGCCTGGACAGTCCCTGGATCGCAATCTAATAAAAGCACCTTTGGGATGAGGTGGAATTTGAGGTTCGCAGCACGAATGTGTGGCCAAACAATCTGCCGGAACTGTGAGATCCATTTGAGTCAGCAAAGACCAGAATCCTTTTATACAATTATAGGCAAATTGACTATACAGTGAGAGGCACCTTTTTCTGGTATATAATATGACTCTAAATTTTGTACAAGATACATAAAACAAGTCATTTATATTTGGGATCATGTGAAATACAAAGAAGTGTAGCGACACAAAGCTAATGCATGTAATGGAAGATAGCACCGAAACACGTTTTATCATATGATTTATTCTCAATCAAAACATTCCAATAACAAGACCAAGACCAAAACCAGTTATACACCAATAATTCTAACAACCAATCATTTTCATTTTTCACACCAAGGAATCGATACAGAAATTAAATTAACATCAACACAAGCAAAATGGCATTGCAAATTACAAATAATGTGCAAATCATGGAGTAGCCCACACGACAGTGGTTAAGTTATTTGAGTTTGGAGGATAATTCAGTTGACCTTTCAGTTATCCCACGCAGTCATAGTCAATATGAGGGGGAAAATTATGATAAAGAATTTTTTTAAATAAAGCATCCTCACTTGTGTTTTTTTTACCATTCCCTTAAACTTTACTGGACTGGTGAGATGGTCAAGAACATCACAGATCAGAAATTAGATGCGAACCCAGATGCAATGCTTCCATTTCAGTTCTTTCAAATCGTATACGCTCCCTCCATAGGTCATATTAAGTAACTTTAAATACCCCATTTTTCTTTTTCCTCCAAATTTGAAACATCCAACAGTATTTGTAGGCCACTTCTTGAAGAATCCTTCGTCAACTTGGGAAACCTCTGGAAAAACTAGTGGCCAATGATCTTTTATATTGTAACTACAACTAATGCAAATGACCTAGGCAGACTGCTGGTGTCCGACCAATCAGAGGGCTATTTACAACTTTCCTGCCTGGGGGAGGCTTTAGCTAATTGTCTGCAGTCCCATAGTGCTAATACTCACAGTCCACACTAGCCAATGAGGCTCTTTTATTATACTGAGAGCTTGCACACTGTGCTGGCAGGACACTACTTACAACACTCGCCTTCCTTATTATATACAATCACAATTCACAATTCTGGGGCTATATTACAGCAAATATCTTTGTGCTTTAACTTCAAAGTGTTGAATACACACTCAAATTTCATTGTATCAGCGCTAATCGATTTTTAGGGAAATATCACATGTAAAGGTCATTTTTGTTGTAAAGTGAACATATTTATAATCCTGTCAATTATGACACAAAAGTGCAAAAAAGAAAATAAATACAAAATAAATTGAAATACTAAAAAAAGAAAAAAACTTTCCAGTGTAGAATACCATTCACAACAGTTGTTAGACTTCTCAGTTGGCAGATACCATTAAAACAATACAAATGGAGAGCATTTGGCACCTAAAAAAGACTGCATATCATGTTTCAACACAATTAAACACAAACAAGATTTTCCAGGTCCAGTATTTGCAATAACAACAACAACACAAATGTTCAGTAGTACATGTCCCGTTAGGAGGGCTGTGACTGACTTCAAAGCTGTCATGGGTTTGCTAACCATGTATGGTATCAGTGTGGGAAAGGGCTATGTTGCTGGGTATGGTATCAGTGGGGGAATGGGCTAAGTAGCTGGGTATGGTATCAGTGTGGGAATGGGCTAAGTAGCTGGGTATGGTATCAGTGCTGAAATGGGCTATGTGGCTGGGGATGGTATCAGTGTGGGAATGGGCTATGTGGCTGGGTATGGTATCAGTGTGGGAATGGGCTATGTGGCTGGGTATGGTACCAGAATCAGAGATCAGTATCAGTGGTGGTCAGAGAACAGCATTTATGCACAGGACGGTGGAGATTCATGTAAGAAATACTTCAGTAAATATCTGCCTCGGCAAGGATATGCAAAAACGCAAGTTATGTGAAGTACCTAGAAAGAGAGCAGTGGAAAAAGCATTCAGGAGCAGGCTGTATACGGGAAAGACATCAATGCGTTAAAATAGGACACTGTTCATACAGCGTGTCACAGTGATCCACCATGTCAGACGAGACGGGAACGCAGTCGCGATGTGGCAAAATCTATTAATGCTAATTCATGAACAGCCCGCGGACAGAAACGGAACTATCTGAAGTCCACATCAAAGCAACAAATATGTGACACGACAGTCGAAAAGCCTCCACTTAGTGCAAAGATAAGCTCTGCTGTTGAGTTCAACGTAAACATTCAGGCTGCGCTTCTGAATCCGAAAGCCCGGAACGTGAATAAAAATGGAGACGAGCTTCACCGCTGTTACGTTCACTGCTACAGCTACTAATGAAATGGCGGAAATTAGCGGCGGGCTCCTGGACTCTAATTAGTTACAGAACTGACAGGTGGGCTTTCCAAGCCTGCCATTATCCTCACGGCAGGTTCCCACGTTTGCGCAAAATCAGCTGCTGCTTCCGCACGCCAGTCTGGCCGTTAGCGTTGAGCTAACATCGGGAAAAGAATCTGATCTGTCGCTTCATCTTGGGGCAACTAACCAACATGGTACTGGGGGGATGGACAGCAAAGGAAGATAGAACTTTCAAGAATTTTTGCCGCTAGCCCTAAAAAAAATGTGGCTAACCAATCGGGGGGTGTGGAGGGATATTTGAATCTCTCGCCGAGGCTCAAGCCACACCCTGGAAAGACACTGACCGGTTACATTTCTTGGGGTCAGGGACACGGACCTTCCCATTGGTGGACTGGGGTGTGGAAACAGCGACAGATTTCTGCAAACGGACCGCGTGAGCGTATCATCTTTCAGAGATCAACGGTTGAAATAAATAAAAGGTATCGGGATAAAAGCTTGTATAAAACGCGGAGGACAAGGGCGCCTGGTTTTCCCACAATGCCCCTGTGGTGGCGTCTCCGAGGTGGTCGTCCCTCCCCCTGCTCACATGGCGTCGAAATGGAAGCGGTGGGCCTCCTGCCTTTTCTCCCGGTCATCTGCTTTCTGCAAAAAAACAAAATAAAAGAAAATGAGAAAAGGAGGACGTATCAGTGACAGCTGGCGACCAGAGAAACCACTCTCACTTCATAATCACCCTAAACCTGTATCTATCTGCTCTGCATTAATAAGCAATGCTAATTCACCCAATTATCGCCCATTACCAGCGGACTCCTGCTATGACTGCACTCGTGACAGAATTAGCGTTGACTGCGTGTGAGATACGGGCGAAAGCGAGCGGCGTCAGAACGACACGGACGCGGCGCGCCTCAGACGCGGTGTGAAAGGCGGCCTCGTCGCCCGAGGGCTCTTCCCCTGGTGCAGGGCTCCTCCCCACCTCCGCGCTGCTAGGGGCTAGCGAAAGCACCGTTTGCTCTACAACACCACACTACCGCAGCTGGACCACGGAACTCTGGGTTTGATTCCGATTTTCATCTTTGCTCGCTGAAGGGGTAGCAATCTCAGCCGTTAGTTTAATGGAATCTCGTCTGCAACCAGCACCAAAGAGAGTGAGACCATCTTTTATACTGTCTGTATGTTCGCTCTGGGGGGGCTAACCTCTGTGGTTTACACTATGGGGGGGCGGGGGGTAAAACTCTAGACTCAAGATTACACCGCTGGGATAAATGGTGTATTGAGAGCACAGACAGACGCCTGTTCACCCCCAATCTCCCCTTCTCAGCAGCTCAAAGGAAAACGTCGCTGCCGTCCAATTCAGAGCGAGAGGAAAGAGGGGGAATGCGACCGAGCGAGCGAGAGAGAAAGAGATGGAGAGAGGGAGAGAGGGAGAGAGGGAGAAAGCATGGCAGACCTGAAGATGTGAGTGGCACTGCTTGGCCAGCCCTTCTGGTCTCTGCACGGTGATGCTGTGGTGTCTCTCAGCACAGGAAAACAAGCACATGCACTGATCTCCTGGGTGCGTGTCTGTCTGCGTGCGCGCGTGCGTGCGTGTGTGTGTGTGTACACGCGTGTGCGCCGGCGTGTATGGTGTATTACGTGATTATCCCAGCTCTATCCAGCATGGCGTGTGTGTGTGTGTGTGTGCGCGTGCGTGCGTGCGTGCGTGTGTGTGTGTGTACACGCGTGTGCGCCGGCGTGTACGGTGTATTACGTGATTATCCCAGCTCTATCCAGCATGGCGTGTGCTTCGGCTCGGGGAGGGGGGGGGGGGGGGCGTACTGAAATTGGCACTGGAGTAATTTACGCGTGTTTATTTTTAGACTGTTCTTTTATTTTCTTTTCCCCGGCAACAGCAGATAAAAAGGAGCATT